>NC_140921.1:3165878-3304034 GCF_045865225.1 Trachurus japonicus | reverse complement strand
TTTGAATTTTGAATTTGAAATTTGTTTATTTCGGTCATACAACACCAACATCAAAATCAACCATTTTGTGTGAACAGTTTAGCCAAAACATATTATACACAATTGCAACCACACACACACACACACACAAAAAAAGAAAATATCATACAGTGACCGAAAAGGGAATAGGCTGAAGCCCAAGGCTTATATTTGCCTATCCTTTATACTCTATGAAATTAAATTACCTAGAATGTCAACAGTTCAAAATAATAAGATGAAAGTAATCATTACTGTATTTTATAATTTTTCATTATTTTACATTTCAAGGCTTTCTTAAAACTCAACAAAGAACTACATGTCTTCAACTCATCACTGAGCTTATTCCACATTTTAACTCCTAAGACTGAAACACATTTGTATTTTATGTTAGTTCTCACTTTACACATTTCAAAAATCAATAACCCTCTTAAATTATAGTTTCCTTTTCTTAATTTAAATTTGATTTAAAACATCTGTCTACTCAAGTTCGTACGTTGAAAACACCTGTATCATCATCGTTGAAAACACCTGTATCATCGAACTTGTACATTAAAAACATCTGTATCATCGAGTTTGTAGGTGAAAAACATCTGTATCATCGAGTCTGTACGTTAAAAACACCTGAATGCTGTAGATAATTTGTTTTTGTTTTATTGCTGTTTTTCCTCTCGGTCCAGTTTTCCGGGGTGATCGGCTTCATCTTCTTCCTGGAGCTGCTGGCGGCGGTCCTGGCCGTGGTTTTCCAGAGTCAGGTCCGAGCGTGGATCAATGAGTTCTTCCTGGCCAACATCAAAGCTTACAGAGACGACATCGACCTGCAGAACCTCATCGACTCTCTGCAGAAGATGGTGAAGCATTACTCGTTTATCTCTGACAGAAACCGTTAGTTTAAAGGATAATTACCGGTTTTTTTACAACCTGGACCTTATTTCTAGCATAAAATCCGATCATTTCCTCCCCCAGATAACTTTGGTGTCATTACAAGTGGTTGTGATGAAATGAGCTCCAGCCGAGAGCTGCGTATATCCGTATAATGGAGTCTACAGGGCAGCAGAATGCAGCCTCTAAATAACACATTATCTGCAGAGAAACTCCTTCATTTCACCAATATTTAGTTCTGATAGGCTAGTGCTATTCCCCTCTGAGTCCGGGGTTAGCTGTTATCAACATCCGGGGTCTGTAGGTTGACCTGCTGACCTCTGACCTGGATGATGTCATCTCTGAGCGCCGCCCGGCTCATTCTGATAATAATCATTCCGCTTCGGCATTCAGGTCCATTTTTATCTCAACTAGCCGGAGCTTTAGTGAGTCCAGGTTGAGGAGAGGAAGCCTGTGGAAGCTGAACTTCATCCAGCTGCTCATTTTGTTCTGACAAGTCGGAAACACACAGAAACGAACCGTAGCATTAGCGGTAGCAACAAGCCGCGCGGCGCTCAGAGATGACATCATCCAGGTCAGAGGTCAGTAGGTCAACCTACAGACCCCGGATGTTGATAACAGCTAACCCCGGACTCAGAGGGGAATAGCACTAGCCTATCACAACTAAATATTGGTGAAATGAAGGAGTTTCTCTGCAGATAATGTGTTATTTAGAGGCTGCATTCTGCTGCCCTGTAGGCGATATTGTTTTATACTCTCTCTACTTATCTGGCCTGTCTAGCCTTTTTACTGAACTTAACCAACTCCTTTCTTCATTGCCTAAACCCAACCAATGGCACAATTACACTTCTCTCTCAAACTCAAAATGTAAACTTGGAATATAAATTTAAAAACCAAAATGTATCAGTATGTGAAACCTGCGGGGATCGAACTCGGATTCACCACCGCAGGCGAAAACGCAAACCGCTTCGCCATGGCGTCAGAACACACTAAAGATTTCAGTTGGTGCTATTTAGCCTCGCATCACCAGGCTCTTCAGACAAGCGAAGAGCCTGGTGTCAGTTACCTCCCAATTAGTCTGCATTCTGGTTCCTGTCTGTAGCGGATACCGAAATCACCAAATTCACCAAAATAAAAGTATTCACCAACATAAAACTTATCAAATAAACATTAACTTGTAATACAATAAAAGCAAAATGTTAACTTAATGGCTCGGGGACTTTCTTGTAAATTATATTCCTTAAATTAAAGAGTTTTACCACATTTTATTAGCTTGGTGCTTTTATTTTGAAGGAAAGGTCTGTCTCTCTCGCCCTGGATCCGTTTCCTACCAAAACAGCGAGTCAACGGCCCCAGACTAGGTGCTATTTTAGTTTACTGCAGTACTGTTGTGAGATGACATTGGACGGCCAAATCGAATAACCAATCAGAGGAAAGCTCATCTAGCCAATCAGAGGCGGGAAAGGCGGGACTTTCCCGGACCTATCTTACGAAAAAAAATATTGCGCCCTGTAGACTCCATCATACGGATATACGCGGCTCTCGGCTGGAACTCATTTCATCACAACCACTTGTAATGACACCAAAGTTATCTGGGGGAGGAAATGATCGGATTTTATGCAAGAAATAAGGTCCCGAATGTAAAAAAAAAAAAAGGTAATTACTAGGGCTGGGACTCGATTAGAAAAATTAATCGAATTAATTAGAGGCTTTGTAATTAATTAATCGCATATAAATATTTGACCTGAGAACAGTGAGAAGCATTTTTTTTCACATGGATTTTAGTATACCATTGAATGACTGAATACATAAGCTTAAGCATTCAAGGTGGTACTTAACCAAGACCAACAGACTAGGGATGCAAATTATCCATTAATTCATTAATCGATATTTGATACATACAGATTAAATGGTCTTTCCTTCCAATACACTATGATGATTACTGTAGTATTTAACTAGGCTACTTAAATCACAGTAGCATAAACTGATTTGTTGAACTCAGCCTGATGTAAACATTAATAAAACTCAGTAACCAGTCACACAGGCAGCTCCATGTTGTCCCTGTGTGATGTTCAGGGACAGGTCAGGACAGTCTGAAGACAGAGCTCTGAGGGTGAAGTCCTATCATAATGAGATGAGCTGCACCTGTGACAGTCACAGGTCATAGATACAGCGCTGCAGCTGAGCAATTAGCGCGATATAGCGCATTTAGCGTGTGCCCGTGTCTGTGTATCTATGTGCAGGCAGAGATCAGAGATGGTGTTTTAAATAACCATGCTAGCGTTTCACCAGCTCTCATCTCTGCCAGTCAGCCTCTCAAACTACCGCCTCTCTCGCGTGCAGGCGCACCGCACGTAGACACACATGAGAAAAAAAAACATTTTTGTGTAATTAATTAATCGTAATTAATGCGTTAAAGTCCCGGCCCTAATTACCTTTAAACCTATAGGACCTGGTTCCATCGTGGATCTGGTCTGATGTGACGTTCTCTAACAGAACCATGTTTAATGCGATATTCTCCAACAGAACAACTGCTGTGGAGCTCAGGAACCGTCCGACTGGGACCTGAACGACTACTTCAGCTGCAACACCACGAATCGCAGCCGAGAGCGCTGCGGCGTCCCCTTCTCCTGCTGCCTCTCTGATCCAGCTGTGAGTTTACTATCGATCGATCAGAACTTCATCAATACGCATCACTCGTCACCATGGTAACAGAACAACGTGTCGATGTGTGTGTGTGTGTGTGTGTGTGTGTGTTTCAGGACTCGGTGGTGAACACTCAGTGCGGCTACGACGTGAGGAACAAACTGAAGGTGAGTGAGGTTTCTGACAGCAAACGTTGTGTGATGATGATGATGATGATGGATGATGGCGTCATCGCAGGAAGTTGGTTACTATGGTTACTGCGGTTCTCTGATGTTGTGTAATGTTGCCGTGCAGGGCGAGTGGAGCAACCACATCTACACTAAAGGCTGCATCGCGGCGCTCGAGGACTGGTTGCCAGGAAACCTCTACACGGTCGCCATAGTCTTCATCGTCATCTCTCTGCTGCAGGTACGGCACCTTTTCCTTTTTTAGAATTTTTTTAATTTAACCTTTATTTTGACAGCAAGCTCTTTTTTGCGGTCGCCCTGCAATTAACACAGTTGAAAATACAAACTACAATACATCAATACAATACAATGAGTACAAAAAATTTGACTAATCTGATGTTTGTAAAGTTTATAAAACCAATGATTGGACAAACATTACTATTTATGTGTGCACGTTTTTGTAATAAGTCATGGTTATCATAGATTAGCCGGGCTAACGGTTAGCTACCTGTTTAACTTTAATAACTCAGTGACTCAATAAACGCTCCATGAAAAAATATTTTCTCCAGCGGATATCTGAGTTCCAACATGACTGAGCTAACTGGAGTAGTTTCATGTCGTGTCCCACAACGGGAGGGTTTTAACAGCTGACGTCCTGGTGTTAGCTTAGCTACCGCCGTTAGTTTAACTACCGCCGTTAGCTTAGCTGCCGTCAGCTGTCCCTGTCAGCTGCAGCCACTGATGCTTTCTTGACACTGTGATTCCCCCAAACTGAATAAATACAACACATAGCAACACAAAACACACACACAGAAATAGTAATGTTTCTTAAATCATTTGTCTAAACGGTGATAGGGCGTGAAAAATATGATAGCTAAACTCTCGTTCGTTACTACTGTTCTCATTCAAATTACGTGCTGGTTTTCTACCCGGAAGTAGAATGTAAACAACAAGGAGATTCTGTCTATACTGACTTCTGTCTCTCTCTCTCTCTCTGTCTCTGTCTGTGATCAGATGGTGGGGATCTACTTGGCCAGGACGCTGATCGCCGACATTGAAAAAGCCAAATTCAGCTACTGAAGCGGACACCTGTAAGGGGGCGGGGCTTAACGCCTGGTGTCACTGGACCAAGTCTCTTAATTCAGACACGTGCCTTCTTCCTCTTCCTCTTCTGTCGTATCTTTACACCATCGGTCCAGTCTAGTCTTCTGATGATGATGATGATGAAGTTGCTATGATGACTGAGAACATGGCCTTTATTTGTGTGTGTGTGTGTGTGTGTGTGTGTGTGTTTGTTTGTTTACATTGACTGAGAGACTGAAGTCTTAACAGGTTTTCTTTTTTGTTTCAGTCTGAGAGATTCTGCCTTAAATTTTTCGTTTTGTTTCTTCTTTTTTTTTTTATATATATATTCAGACTTAAATGTGAGCGACTGATCAGAACCAAACTGCCTCTTTTCTCTTTTCCTGCAGCTTCTACTGTTTTCTACTGTTTGAATGTGCGTTGAACCTCTGATCTTTGATCCAGTGCCTCCTTTAAACCGCCGCCGGCCTCAGTTTCAGCGATTTAAAGGAATAACAAAACAAAACAAAACAAAACAAGAAGTGCCTGTGTTTTAGTGCGAGTAAGTTTTGACACTGAGAGGAGGCGGGGTCAGTGATGTCATAGGTGTGATGTCATCCGCTGCTTGTTTGGAGGTGATGTCAAACTAACAAAGGTTGAATCTTTTATCCTCCAATGCTGACACTTCAAAATAAAAGCACACGACGAATGTTTTATTTTTCACAATCGACAAATCTGAAGCTGAATATTTTTCTCCACTGATCAAAATGCAATTTCTGTTTATTGATTGAGCGATTAATTGACTGGTTGCTGCATCAAGACTGTGAAACTGTCAAATTTTAATTTGTTATTGACAAAAGTTTAAAGAAAAAAATCGTGGACTGTTCCTTTAAAAAGGTATCGGGTTCATGTGATCACGCGTTTGATTAAATATGAAGGTTGTGAGACTTTATCGACACTGGATTCATGTTAACAAGCTTTGAATAAATGAAGTGTTTATGTTGAGTTGTGTTGTTGCGAATAAAGGTTTTCAGGATGTTTGAGCCAATCACAGTGAACCAGAGAGAATATTCAGAATTAATGTTTATATCTTCAGCTTTAATTCTTTTATTCTTCTTTGTTTGTCTTTCTGTCGATGAATGGTGAATTATTGGTTTGTTAAAAACCAGACAGCTTTTATTCTGAAGGGATTCTGTTTTTTATAAAAGTGAATTTTTATCTTTTTATATTCTACAAAAATAAAAACTGAAGTTTGGTCTGAGTTTGTTGTTTGAGCTTTTTTTTTTTTTTTAATTCTTTGATCAAAGTGAAACAGTTTAAACTTTATCTAAGAAAATAAAGCCTTTCAAAAGGTGTCTTTTATTCTGAAGTCCGTTCTTTGCCACTTCCTGTCTGACGCTTTACTGAACTGAACTTGACACATTCCTCAGTTTAACTCTACTGATCATCAGCCCTGTTTGTTTTCATCTCAGCTGCTTTTAGTTTTTGATGATGAACGTGCCTGATTATTGATCAGTAGAAATCAAATCTATCAATAATATCGGATTAACACAAACACAAACTATCAATGAAAGTTCATGAAGCTTCTTCCCGCTCAGTCTTTCTCAATCAGTAGCCTACACTCTTTATTCAGTCACTTCCTCTGCTGCTTCTTGCACAATTGTGTATGTGTGTGTGTGTCCACGTGGCGGCGCTGCAGAGCTCCATCTACAACACACACACACACAGTGGAGACTCCAATGCTGTTTTGGAAAGATGTTTATTAATGGTTAAAATATTGGGATTAACAATTCTTTGTTTAACAAATTTCAAGTGATGATTTATATGGACGGTCTGTCAAAAAAGGTATCAAAAATGGTGAACATAATTCTTATTATGGGAAAATAACATAGGCTATACACAAGAATAAATGGAAAATCAGCAAACCCACCATAAACTGTTTTAAAAATGAAATTAAAAACTATAGGTATAACATCCCTAAAGGAATTATCAGAAGAAAATCAGTCAATATATGAATTATATGAAACAATGTCAAAGTCTCTTGCTTTTTAAGTTACAATCCTGTGTTCTTTTAACACGCTTAAAGCACTTTTGTTGAAATGGCAACCCCTATATTTATTTTATTTTATTTGATCTTGTTAAAGGGATACACCAACATTTTTTTTTCCTGTCTTGCCTCACTCCCATGTCCATGACCAGCAGATAGACACCATCCTTTCGACTGTGCGTGTAGTAACAAGGGAGATAGAGCCGTATTGCCCGTAATTAGCTTAGCTCAAACACTGGAAGTGTATGGGTAGTGTTAGCCTGCCTCCACCTAAAGTCATCAGAGAAACTCTTCAGCAACTCTAAACGGAAACCGGCGGGCCGATCTTCGTCTCAGAGCTGACAAAACTCTCCGGTAAGGCATCTTGAGCGGTCAAATGCCGCTAACGGGACGAGATCGGTCAAAACGGAGGGTTCAAGCAAAGACGGTTTATTTTGGTTCAAGCTAGCTACATCGAGGGTAGGTTAGCTTCCTGTTTCAAAGTAAAAGCACAAATTCTATCGTCATGGTTTTCTGTATGTAAAGGGCAACGGGTGTTTTATTTTGTGAAAGTAACTGGAAGTGTTTTGGTCACAACAGCTAGCTTGAGTAGCGCCGAATTCGTCCGAACAAAATTGTAAACAGCTGGTATTTAGACAAATTAACGACACACTGCTGATCTAAACGGCTACTTTCTCGCCTAAAAATGTTTGAAATGTTGATAAAGTGATATATTTACAGAGTTTAGAGCTAAAATGAAATCAGCTTCTGACTGCTGATTTCGGCTCGGGTAGGAGGCAGGCTAACACTACCTATACACTTCCAGCGTTTGAGCTAAGCTAATTAGCGGTGCGCCAGCTCTGCCTGTATCTCCCTTGTTACTGCACGCACAGTCGAAAGGATGGTGTCTATCTGCTTGTCATGGACTTGGGAGTGAGGCAAGACACACACAAAAAAAATGTTGGTGTATCCCTTTAATGTGTTGTAAGCTTGTAGTGTTTCAAATGCAAGCAAATGTTTCCTCAAATGAGTTTAAAGTGTAAATTGATGTGTATTTCAAATTGAAATGTAGCCTACGGTAAATTGTGATGTGAAATAAAGTTTGAAAAAATTACGGCCAGGGGGTTACATACATAAAGGCATTTTTTATTTTTTATTTTTTTTACAGATTGCTTTATAAAAATATGTTGTAGAGAGCACATAGGTTCAAGGTAGCCTTTGTGTTTTTTCAATAGTTTTAATAGCCTATAGACTGTTTGACTTCGTTATTAAATGTAAGAAAAAGATTTGTGTATTGACATTTATGAATGTGCCATTTGGATAAAATGATAATAAGATTATAGTATTGTCTAACTTTGGGAAATTGAAGCCAAACAGTAGCCTACATTTTCAAAACAAAGGGAAAAATCTGGCTCAATAGAAAGGGAAATCAAATTACCCAGAAACTGGTAGAAAAAGGGCAAGACCAAAACAAATGAAAGACATCTTCAGGGCATCCCAAACAAAAAGAGCAACTTGTAGGCTATTGGTGACATTTTTAAACCGTTCTGAAAAGAAGACTTTAGAGGGGTAAATTCTGTGGATTATTTTTGAAGGATAGCCTACTTCTTTTATTTTATTAAATGTAAGAAAAAAAGGATTTTGATTTGTGTATCGACATTTATGCCTTATGCCATTTGTGCCATTTGCCAAACAAAAAGAGCAACTTGTAGGCTATCAGTGACATTAAACCGTTGTGAAGATAAGACTTTAGAAGGGTAAATTCTGTGTATTGTTTTTGAAGGATAGCCTACTTCTTTTATTTTATTAACACATAACAGTGGAGACTCTGCAGTGCAGCCGCAGCTCCTCTGAAACCTGACCCCCCCCTCCTCCTCCCTCCTCCTCCTCCTCCAGAGGAAGCGCGCGCTGCCAGAGCAGGCGGAGTCGGAAACGCGCAGCAGCCTGGGTCCGTCGTGTGTGCGGCTCGGCTCGGCTCGGCTCGGCGGACTCGATCTCTCTCTCTCTCTCTGTGTGTGTGTGTGTGTATCTCTCTGTGTGTCTGTGTGATCCTCCGGGGAGCGGCGGCTTCTTCCTCCTCCTCCAGCCCGCAGCGCAGCGCAGCACAGCGGCGGATCTTCGGCCTCACGGACGGACAGGGGACAGACCAACCAGACCCGGCTCAGCTCAGCTCGGCTCGGCTCGCTTCCTTCCTTCCTCCTCCTCCCCCCTTCCTCTCCTCCTCTCCTCCTCCCCCTCTCCTCCTCCTCCTCCTCCTCCGGTGCGGTGGAAAAACCCGGACGGAGGCCCGCAGTGCGCGCTCAGCCTCCCGCAGGCCTCCCCGCTTCTCTCCGGGAAAATGGACGGATTCACGGGCAGTTTAGGTGAGTTGCCTCGCCTCGTCTCGCGCCTCGCCTCGCGCCACATCCCCGCAACGCACGCTCACCTCACCTGGCCACCCCCCTGCCTGCCTGCCTGCGCGCGTGCAGCTAGCGGCGGGAAGGCAGGAAGGTGAGAGAGAGAGAGAGAGAGAGAGAGCCGCACGCGCCTCGATTCGATCTGCTGGCGGCTTTTCCACGTGTCACTGCTGGAGCCTGTTTATCAGAAAGACGCTGCTGCAGTCTACTAGTCTGCTGCTGCACCGCCCCTCCGGCGGCTGCTGCTGGGCCACAAATTCAAGTGCTCCTGCTCCCCCCCACCTCAAGTAGGCTAGTAGACTCTGCAGAGACCTGGACCCCCCCAAAGATAAAGACCTGGACCTGTTAGAGACCAGTAGAGACCAGTAGAGACCAGCAGGGAGCTCAGACAGACTGAAAAACAGCTTTAAATCCTTTATTGTCTCAGAGACTCTGCAGGTCCTCAAACCACAGCTTGGAAACCACAGAGTGTGTGTGTGTGTGTGTGTTTGCCACTCTCTCTCTCTCTCTCTCTCTCTCTAGGTCTGTGTGTGTGTGTGTGTGTGTGTGTGTGTGTGTGTGCGTGCCCACGGTGCCATAATGTGTGTGGACTCTGATCTGCAGAACAAAGAGTCAGGAAATGATTTATTTATTCATCCAGTCTGTTCACACCTGTGTGTGTGTGTGTGTGTGTGTGTGTGTGTGTGTGTGTGTGTGTGTGTGTGTGTGTGTGTGTGTGTGTGTGTGTGTTACAGGATGTATAAACAGTGACATTAAGCAGAGGAACATCGTCGACGCTGCAGATCAGATCATATGAAGCGACTGAACTTTATTATTAAAACATTGATTAGCCTAGTTAATTTCTGTTTTCACTTCGTTCAAATCAATCAAACTTTATTGCCGTGTCACCTGAGACACAGGTGAGCGTCACATCCACCAATCATCAATACTGTACACACAGACGGACAGATCTTGACCTTGTGTTCTTATCTGCGCTGTGATTGGGTGGAAGCTCTCGTTGTTTTTGTTTCTATTCAAATTGATTCACTGCCGTCTGAGTGTTTTCACGCCGGTTCGTTGAGAAAACAATTAAGATCTTATCTGGCTGATCTGTAGCTACCTGAGGGATCAGGATCTGGAGGATCAGGTTCAGGTTCACATCAGGACTCGACTCTGATTTGACAAACTGGTTCCAGAGAATTCATCTGCTGCACTAAAACCAGTTTACTACTTTACTATGAATTATGGGTAAATGGTAATTATTATTATTACTTTTTATCATTACAAAACAGCAACAACAAATGGCCGTCAAAGGAGTCACCTCCGTCCTCTGAGCTCTGTTCTTCTACTGCAGCTTTTTACAGTCACAGGAAGTTTTATTTTGAAAATACAGCAAAAAAAACCCAACAGATTTTGGAAAAAGCTTTGATTTTAGTGGTGGTTGTTTGGTGTTTCTGATCAGTGCAGGCGTCAGCGGTTGTTATAATTGAAACGTTGGTGTGATAACCTGGTGGGGTCGAGGCGTCTCAAATGTTTTTTTTTATTTTTGTGAAACAGTTTTGAGCTAATTCAAAGTTACGCACCAGTCTGCCGTACAAACAAAACAACACAAAAACAACACTTAAACAAACTGTTAAGACGACAGAAAATATCGTCTTCACATCAAAAATGATGTTTTGAACGTCTCCAGGTGTTTACATGTGGGTCATTCACCCAACTCGCTTATAAACTGATTTAAAGCCACGTTATTAACATCTGGATTTCCTGGACTGTTCCAAACAGCTGCGTCTAACAGGCCTGTCGCCATCCTGATGATTAATTATCAAACAAATAATTGCGATTTAATGATTTATTGTCCTTTTCTGATCATTTTCTGCCACTATTACAGTGTAATAGTTTAATAATACACACAGAGGCGTTTAAATCCATGATGCTAATGTCAATAGATGCTCGTGAAGCTTAAATTTCTGTTAGTTTCATCCAGATGTTTTCATACAGATGAATGAAAACCAGTTCAACCATCATGCAAAGTAACAGCAGTCAGGTAAAATGTCATCGCTGTGACAGGTCGAGTGTCTATCAAGCCTGACAGGTATGTAGGCCAAGTTTCGTCGCCTCCACCGAGAGAGAAAGTCAGAGAGGAGTTGGTCTGTTCACACCAACCGACAGCCTGTTGTTATGTTTAGTACTTTATTTAGGTTTTTAGTGTTTTTATGACTATTTATTTATTAAAATGCTGCTATGATGAGGATACGGACTGCTCTCGAAGTAAGCTTCGTTGTATGTAAATGTGCAATGACAATAAAAGCATCTTATCTAATCTAAACCTGTACACACACACAAACACACACATCTGTACAAATAAAGACGTTACTACCTGTTGTCTAAGACAAACACATTTGATGCCAGACGGCGCTCCGTAGTTTTCTTCTTCCGGCTCCATAGAAGCAAACATGGCGGGAGAAAACTCTACTGCCGGATGCTGCAGTAAACACTGTGATGTCACATCCTGTTTATTACCTTTAATTGTCGGTGCAAGCTGTTTTTAGAATGGCGGAGCAGAGCGGCGAGCTGCTCAGAACTACGCTACGGAGGCTCATGGGATTTCTTGGTTTCCCTCATCAAACTCATCAAATACACAATCCAACAACTCCACAACGCTCTGGTGGACAAGTTGTGACCTGCACATTCACCACGCTATGAGATAATAACACAACGTTACCAGACAGAGTTGTTTTAGAGGGAAATTCATGCAAAACCGCTGATGCACGTTGCCTTCAGGGACAGTTTTTCATCAAGCAGTCTCTGTATTTCCCTCTAAAACAACTCTGTGTGGTAACGTTGTGTTATTATCTCATAGCGTGGTGAATGTGCAGCTCACAACTTGTCCACCAGAGCGTTGTGGAGTTGTTGGATTGTGTATTTAATGAGGAAAACCAAGAAATTCCTTTGGCCTCCGTAGCGTAGCTCTGAGCAGCTCACAGCTCTGCTCCGCCGTTCTAAAAATAGCTTGCACTGACAATTAAAGGTAAAGAACCTACTGTACTGCTATGACTATAGGGATTATGGCAATGGGACAATTTGCCAAAATGTTGAACTATCCCTTTAACGGCTGCTGCAGCATCTTACAAAGATGTGTCCGTTTACGATTGAGAAGGTGACGTTGAGGCTCTTTCTGCGCAGGTGAACTCCGACCTGTGTGATGTCATGTAGAAATGACATCCTGTCATTGGTCGATCCACGTCCCGCGAGAGAAACGATGTCAGTGTTGTGTTCATGATCCACACGACACTGTAGGAAAACAGAGGATCTTCACCTGTTTCTACTGATTTACATCAATAATCAAAGTGATAGATTACAGAACCAGATTGATGTTGATGTAACTCACCAACATCTGCATCCAGAGGTGAAAAAGAAACAGGCCGATGTAAATGATCGAGGTACGTGAGTTTTTGAAAATGAATAATATACAACACGACCTGTTTTTCAAAATAAAAGAGTAGATAATAGATGGATAGAAAACGTTTTCCAGAGATGTGTGGGCGGCAGGTGTGAACGCGGAGGTTTGTAACTGAGACTACGAGAGTAAACAAGTGCTTAATGCTACATTATCGATGTGAAAGGGAAAAAACCATCAGTGTTTTTTCCTGTGAGGTTTTTTTTATCTCTTCACCTCCTGAACTGTGCGACCACATCAGCTCATCCAGATGTGGTCGCCATTTATAAACTGTATCACACTTTAGACACATTAGACTGTGTGTACTGTATGCAAGAAGAACCAGTCAGTTTAGAGAGGTAGGTGTGTGTGTGTGTGTGTGAGGTTAAAATGATTACACGGTGAGTGATAATGAAAAGCAGCTTTAGCAGTTGGAGCCGTGATGTCACTCGTGGTTGACCAATAGGATCAGAGCCAACCACACACAGGTACTGACAGGTGTTTGCTCGTGGTGCTTCCAGGGAACTCAGAGTCCTGACTCAGGTTTCCTCAACCACAGAGACGCTGCAGCTCCAGTTAACTCTTCAGAGTCCAGTTGACTTTAGTTTGAGGGGCCGTCCACATGAACCCGGGTATTTTTGAAACCGTGTGTTTCTCTTCACGGTTTGTTCTTTCATCCACACGTAACCGCAGTTGTCGGCTCCTGAAACTGGAGTTTTTTGTAACCGGAGTTCAGGATGAACTTTTTCGAAAACTCCGGTTTCAGCTTCATGTGTGGACAGGAAAACCCCTCACATTTTTCATAAATCCCCGCCCCCCCTAGTTACTGTTGCTAGCACGTCAAGCTTCTCGACGCTGACCGCTCAGATGCATACGAGTCATGGATCTATAATATAATACATCCATGATATGAGTGGACTATAGGCTACTGTTAGGTGTGTCACGATTCTCCAAATCCTTGATTCGATTTGATTTCCGATTTTAGGGTCACGATTCGATTCGATTCTCGATTTTTTTCTTTTTCTTACAGCACGGACGCCTATGCTATTTTCAGACTAGTCTAGTCTACGATCATTGGTTTTATTCATCAAATGTTGTACAGTAAATCTTATTTCAAAAGATGGGATACATATAAGTGATGCAATTTCCATAATGGTCACATTTAAATAATTTCTTTACAATATAAAGGTAACATGCCCCCACAATCGTCGATCCTCTCTTTGACTTCGATGCTCGAGATCGTGACGTAATTTCGATCGAATTCGATAAAAAATCGAAATCGTGACACCCCTAGCTACTGTGAATATCAATAATCACTAAACATGCGGACACTAATACAAAATCGCGTGGTCACCATATGTAAACACAACGTTGATATGGAGTAAATAGGCTTTTATCAAATTGTAAATTGCGGTCACTTCCCCACTGTTTTGCTTCCTCCCGTCCTTACATTTGTTTTCAATGAATCAGAATCAGTGGATCGATGGATTATCGTTACGATGTGTGTATTTGTGTATTTTCGTATCTGTATAGCGCATACTCTCGGGTCAGTTTGAGCCTCCACTCTCTTTGTACAAGTTACAGCTGTTTTTCTGTTAGGAGTGATATCGCCACCTACTGCTTTAGAATGCACATGACATTGTTTGAGACGGATTGGCGGTCTCATGTGGACAGAGTTATTTTTTATCACACCGGTGGTGTGGACGCAATTTTTTTTTTTAACCGGGGTCCATAAAAGTTTGGTTTCAAAAATATCCGTGCTCGTGTGGACTAGGCCTAAATATGGAGGCAAATATGGCGTCTCGCTGTGACATCACAACCTGCTCCGTCACTGATTGGGTAGCTGTTAGGAGGCTGTGTACATTTTTGTATTTGAAAACAAAGACATAGGTTCGAGCTTCATATCAGGAATCATCACGCGACCAATAAATCCTGCGAACAAGGAAGACGACAAAGCTCCCCAGAGATTTCAAAATAAAACACAATCACGTCACATCTTTTTTTAAATAAAACAATATGGAGGAGTAGATTGGCTCCAAAATATGGAGGAATTGTGCACTTTGTGATGATAGCGTGAAATTTGGTAGACACATATAGCCAAATGTGTTCTGAAAAGAATTGCATATGGAGCCATCGTGAATTTTAAATATGGCGGCCATGGCAGCCATTTTTCAAAATGGCTACCATTGCCACCAAATGTGATGGATATAATGTGATATTGAGTACATAAATAGTTAAATTGATTGTTAACAAATTGTTTGTTGTGTTATATCCATCACACTTGACACACTATGGCCGCCACATTGAAAATTCCCAATGGCTCCATATCCAGTTATTTTCAGAATGTGATTGCTTGGCGTAGCTGCTCCACTAACAGTCTGCCAGTAAACCCTGAACTCCGCCAGCGCTTTTATCACTTCCTGTTTCCTCGTCTAAAAGCCAATATGTTTTTTGAATGGGATTTTGATAAAATACCTCAAATCTTTTGAAGCTTTTGACTACAAACCCTGTTGGCGACATTAAACGTCAGGCCAGAGTTTCTTTATGGAGGTTATCTGATGTTATTTATGGCTCTTCAACAAGTCAAAACAGTCCCATTTCCCCATTATTAGACAATGTTTTTTTAAGATAAAGCAGCTGAAACCAGTGGAAAGCTTAGTGGTGGTGTAGTAGTCCGTTAAAGCCTAACGTTAGCTTTTTACTTCTGGACGTCGCATTAAAGCTTCAGATACGGTAGAAAAGGAGTTCATATGTGAAGATTATCTCACTGAACTAAACTTGGAATGATCAGAAACTTGTGTTTTTTGTCTGACATCATCCAACACACAATGCAGAAAAATCCCATTCACTTTCTCTTCCTGAAACCAGCGCCGTGATAAAGTTCAAGTTTTGACTCTATAGCAGAGTTTCAGGTGTTTGAGCTTTAGGCCTAGTCCACACGAACACGGGTATTTTTGAAACCGAACTTTTATGGAGCCCGGTTCAAATTTTTTTTGCGTCCACACCACCGGTGTGATAAAAAATAACTCCGTCCACATGAGACCACAAATCCGTCTCAAACAATGTCATGTGCATTCCAAAGCAGTAGGTGGCGATATCACTACTAACAGGAAAGCAGCTGTAACTTGTACAAAGAGAGTGGAGGCTCAAACTGACCGGCACCGAGAGTCCCCGCTGTACTAACACACCCCGCCCGTAATCTCTTTGACAGATACGAAAATACACAAATACACACATCGTAACGATAATCCATCGATCCACTGATTCTGAAAGGCTTCATTGAAAACAAATGTAAGGACGGGAGGAAGCAAAACAGTGGGGAAGTGGCCGCAATTTACAATTTGATAAAAGCCTATTTAGTCCATATCAACGTTGTGTTTACATATGGTGACCACGCGATTTTGTATTAGTGTCCACATGTTTAGTGATTATTGATATTCACAGTAGCCTATAGTCCACTCATATGCGTCTGAGCCGATATAATACATCCATGGTCTGAGCGGTCAGCGCATGATGATCCATGGGTCAGCGTCGAGAAGCTTGACGTGCTAGCAACAGTAACTAAGGGGGGCGGGGGGGATTTATGAAAAATGTGAGGGGTTTTCCTGTCCACACATGAAGCTGAAACCTGGAGTTTTCTAAAAAGTTCATCCTGAACTCCGGTTACAAAAAACTCCAGTTTCAGGAGCCGACAACTGCGGTTACGTGTGGATGAAAGAACAAACCGTGAAGAGAAACACACAGTTTCAAAAATACCCGGGTTCATATGGACGGTCCCTTAGACCTGAACATGTGAAAACAGACGTGTGGACATGAATAATAGAACAGGATAATAATAATAATCATAATGTGGTGTTATAAAGCTCTTCGTCTCTGTTGTTCCTCATTCTGAGTTTTTTTATTTATTTATTTATTCAATTAACCAAGGTCAGTGCAGACGATCTACTTCCTGTTTGCAGCAGCAGAAGGTGAAGTGAGTTCTCGGGACCGAGGCGACTCGAGCGCGTGACGTGACCTCTTGACTTTCAGATCAGGTAGAAAACGTCGAGGCGAGCCGGTGGTTCTCTGCCGGAGAGAAGAACTGGACTCAGAGTTTCCAGATGGTCGAGCAGACAGACTGCTGACACACTAACCTACAGACACGCACACACACACACACACACACACACACACACACACACACACAGGAAGAGTGAAGAATGTGTTGGATTGTTTCCTGGACCAGGAACAGTCCGTCTCTGTGAGGACCGGGTCGCTGCTGCTGCCGCTCGGCGATCGAGGACACGTCGTCCCCCGTCAGAGTCGTGTTTCGAAAAGGTTCAGGTTTAGACCGTCAGGGGTCAGAGGTCGGGAGGGGGGCGGGGGGGGGGCGTCATGGCGACCGGGGTCCTCGCAAGAGCAGAAAGAGCAACGAACGTGTGTGTGTGTGTGTGTGTTTGAGTCAAAAATGTGGACTTCCCTCCCTGTTGTTGTTGGAGTCAGCTGAACTGAATTACAGAGCCCACTATCTGTGTGTGTGTGTGTGTGTGTGTGTGTCTCTCTGTGTGTGTGTGTGTGTGTCTCTCTGTGTGTGTGTGTGTGTGTGTGTGTGGTAGTAAAGCAGACATGCAGACACATGCAGCGTCTGCAGGTTTGAACCTTTTCAGTTTTTCTCTGCTGCTGCATCACCGACATGAAAAACCATCAGCAGTCAGTCAGCAATAATCATTAAGGATATATTATTATTATTATTATTATTATTATTATTATACACGTCATCCGAGATCAATAATCTGCCTTTTGCATCCAGAATAAACACAAATTCCCACTCTCTCTCTTCCCTGTAACCACGGTAACAATGGCTGATAACTTCAGTGATATTTATGAATTAATCGTATTGGTTTTTATTGTTCTTATGGATCCAGAAGATTTTCTTTTTAAGTATATTTTCTATTTAATTTATTGTTGCATGTGAGTAAACCAGAGTGTGTAGTGTGTGTGTGTGTGTGTGTGTGTGTGTAGAGTGTGTAGAGTGTGTGTGTGTATGTGTAGTGTGTGTGTGTGTGTGTGTGTGTGTGTGTGTGGTAAAGGGGCGGCACTTAGAGCTGAGGAATGTGGGAGACAGCTGTGAAATATGACACATTCACCAGTGTGTGTGTGTGTGTGTGTCTCTCCCTCACACACACACACACACACACACACACCACCCCCACCTTCATACATGCATGCAGACACCTGAATGCCCCCCCCCCCCTCCCCACCCTAACCCTTTACAAACAGTAAACAACAACAACAACAACAACAAATTGTTTGTAAATACCATGCATGAACACTGATTTATTAAACAATGCTTTTATTTTGAAAGGACTGCTTTTATTTTGAAACACTGCTTGTGTGTGTCCTTGTTTACTGCAGATGTTTTATGACAACTCCACCTTAACATCAAGTTGCATGAGAAGTTAATATGTAGTGTTTTATGGTTGATTTTAATTAAGGTGGACTGTCTCTGTAGATGTCAGTATGTCTGCAGAGTGTTTTAAGGTGGACTGTCTCTGTCTCTGTAGATGTCAGTATGTCTGCAAAGTGTTTTAAGGTGGACTGTCTCTGTCTCTGTAGATGTCAGTATGTCTGCAGAGTGTTTTAAGGTGGACTGTCTCTGTAGATGTCTGCAGAGTGTTTTAAGGTGGACTGACTCTTCTCTCTCTCTGTAGATGACAGTATGTCTGCAGAGTGTTTTAAGGTGGACTGACTCTTCTCTCTCTCTGTAGATGACAGTATGTCTGCAGAGTGTTTTAAGGTGGACTGACTCTTCTCTCTCTCTGTAGATGACAGTATGTCTGCAGAGTGTTTTAAGGTGGACTGTCTCTGTAGATGACAGTATGTCTGCAGAGTGTTTTAAGGTGGACTGACTCTGTCTCTCTCTTTAGATGTCAGTATGTCTGCAGAGTGTTTTAAGGTGGACTGTCTCTGTAGATGACAGTATGTCTGCAGAGTGTTTTAAGGTGGACTGACTCTTCTCTCTCTCTGTAAATGACAGTATGTCTGCAGAGTGTTTTAAGGTGGACTGACTCTGTCTCTGTAGATGACAGTATGTCTGCAGGGTGTTTTAAGGTGGACTGACTCTTCTCTCTCTCTGTAGATGACAGTATGTCTGCAGAGTGTTTTAAGGTGGACTGACTCTGTCTCTCTCTCTGTAGATGACAGTATGTCTGCAGAGTGTTTTAAGGTGGACTGTCTCTGTGTCTGTAGATGACAGTATGTCTGCAGAGTGTTTTAAGGTGGACTGTCTCTGTGTCTGTAGATGACAGTATGTCTGCAGGGTGTTTTAAGGTGGACTGACTCTTCTCTCTCTCTGTAGATGACAGTATGTCTGCAGAGTGTTTTAAGGTGGACTGACTCTGTCTCTCTCTCTGTAGATGACAGTATGTCTGCAGAGTGTTTTAAGGTGGACTGTCTCTGTGTCTGTAGATGACAGTATGTCTGCAGAGTGTTTTAAGGTGGACTGTCTCTGTGTCTGTAGATGACAGTATGTCTGCAGAGTGTTTTAAGGTGGACTGACCCTGTCTCTGTCTCTGTAGATGTCAGTATGTCTGCAGAGTGTTTTAAGGTGGACTGTCTCTGTCTCTGTAGATGTCAGTATGTCTGCAGAGTGTTTTAAGGTGGACTGTCTCTGTAGATGACAGTATGTCTGCAGAGTGTTTTAAGGTGGACTGTCTCTGTAGATGACAGTATGTCTGCAGAGTGTTTTAAGGTGGACTGACTCTTCTCTCTCTCTGTAGATGACAGTATGTCTGCAGAGTGTTTTAAGGTGGACTGTCTCTGTGTCTGTAGATGACAGTATGTCTGCAGAGTGTTTTAAGGTGGACTGTCTCTGTGTCTGTAGATGTCAGTATGTCTGCAGAGTGTTTTAAGGTGGACTGACTCTTGTTTCTGTGTCTGTAGATGACAGAATGTCTGCAGAGTGTTTTAAGGTGGACTGACTCTGTTTCTCTCTCTGTAGATGACAGTATGTCTGCAAAGTGTTTTAAGGTGGACTGTCTCTGTCTCTGTAGATGACAGTATGTCTGCAGAGTGTTTTAAGGTGGACTGACTCTGTCTCTGTGTCTGCAGAGTGTTTTAAGGTGGACTGACTCTTCTCTCTCTCTGTAGATGACAGTATGTCTGCAGAGTGTTTTAAGGTGGACTGACTCTTCTCTCTCTCTGTAGATGACAGTATGTTTGCAGAGTGTTTTAAGGTGGACTGACCCTGTCTCTCTCTGTAGATGACAGTATGTTTGCAGAGTGTTTTAAGGTGGACTGACTGTTTCTCTCCCTGTAGATGACAGTATGTCTGCAGAGTGTTTTAAGGTGGACTGACTCTTCTCTCTCTCTGTAGATGACAGTATGTTTGCAGAGTGTTTTAAGGTGGACTGACCCTGTCTCTCTCTGTAGATGACAGTATGTTTGCAGAGTGTTTTAAGGTGGACTGACCCTGTCTCTCTCTGTAGATGACAGTATGTCTGCAGAGTGTTTTAAGGTGGACTGACCCTGTCTCTCTCTGTAGATGACAGTATGTCTGCAGAGTGTTTTAAGGTGGACTGACCCTGTCTCTCTCTGTAGATGACAGTATGTCTGGAGCCAGTGTTTTAAGGTGGACTGACCCTGTCTCTCTCTGTAGATGACAGTATGTCTGCAGAGTGTTTTAAGGTGGACTGACCCTGTCTCTCTCTGTAGATGACAGTATGTCTGCAGAGTGTTTTAAGGTGGACTGACTCGTCTCTCTCTCTGTAGATGACAGTATGTCTGGAGCCAGTGTTTTAAGGTGGACTGACCCTGTCTCTCTCTGTAGATGACAGTATGTCTGGAGCCAGTGTTTTAAGGTGGACTGACCCTGTCTCTCTCTGTAGATGACAGTATGTCTGGAGCCAGTGTCTCTGACGTCAACGACCGCCTCTCGGCGTTGGAGCTGCGCGTCCAGCAGCAGGAGGACGAGCTGACGGTGATGAAAGCTGCTCTGGCCGACGTGCTGCGGCGTCTGGCGGCGTCCGAAGACTCCGCCGCCGCCAACACCAAGAAACAGCAAGGAGGGAAAGGTGACGAGTCCTTAACCATAGAGAGCCGAAGCGGAAGCAGGAAGTAACGTCACCATGGGTCCTCAGTTCGAAAAAAGTCTCCATACAAATGAACGGGAGTCCAAGTTTTATTTCGTGATCCGATTGAATTATTTTACTTTACTTTATCTGTTTATTTGGGTGGGACAGTGCACATCAATGAACATATAAAAACATGTAAATGTGCCGGATTATAGCAGCAATGCTAATTTCCATCCAGAGTCCCAAAACATAAAAACAGTACAGTGACAGAAAACATAGTATTATAAACGACATAACAATGCAGACAACAAGGACATAACAAAACAACTATAACGAGATAAAACATTGACCTTTTCCATGGGTAGTGGGATCTAAAGAGTTTCTGAGAGATAAAGTGCAAGATGCAAAAGTGCTGGGCCAAAGTGACAAGTGCTGGAGTGCAGGAGTGCATGGGTACCAAGTTGTATTGCATCAGTTTAAAGTGCCAGGTGTATTGCATCAGATAGCGCATCAGATTAAAGTACGACATGGTATATTATCCACATATTATAACAACTATTTATATTCTATCTATATTCACGTTTTTTTGTGCCATGAGAAAAAAATATGTCCTCTACCTGTTTAAAACATCACGTTTCATGAAGAGAAATCAGCAGTTTGTTGTAAAACTATTGTAGAATAAAATTCCGAAGAGTCCAAAACCAGAAAGACTACAAGTCGCGTAGGTGACGTCACACACCAAATGCCGCCCTTTCCCGTGTCAGTTGGTGACGTATTTTTTGTGGGACACCAGATCTGTAGTCTGTAGAGCATCGTCACACAAAATACATTCTTCTGTTGCTGTTTTACGATAAACTGCTGATTTCTCTTCATGAAACGTGATGTTTTAAACAGGTAGAGGTCATATTTTTTTCTCATGGCGCAATTCAATCGGATCACGAAATAAAACTTGGACTCCCGTTCATTTGTATGGAGACTTTTTTCGAATTGAGGACCCATGGCGCCGTTACTTCCTGCTTCCGCTTCGGCACTCTTATCGTTCTGCTGGTCAAACTGACTCTGTGACTGGTTGACGGTGACGGTGACGGTGACGGTGACGTTGTCGTGTGTTTCCACCCGTCCAGGCGGCGCTGCTCTACGCGAGGCGTACTCGATGTCCTGCATCGCTAACGGGGGAACGTCTGGACGGAAGCGAGACTCCACATCTGTCACCAGGAAGGAGACGTTGTCGTCCGCCGCCAAGAGGTAAAAACACCTGAGCGTCTGACGCCAGCGGGGCGAAGCTCATCCGTCACGTTTCTGTTCTCTTAACGTCACTGGTTTTAACTTCACAGCCGATCGATCGCAGCGGATCGGATCAATATCTGACATAGAGGGTGTGCGTTTACGTGGCGCTCCTTTGGGACACGCCCCTTTTGTTCAGACTGAGTGGCAAAACAGACTCACATTCTCCTGTTTACATTACACATATATCACATGGTTTTCCGTTACGTTTTTAATTCAATTCATACGTTCTTTGTTACAACTCACCATAATATAATAAGTCCAGTCTACTCTGTCGTCTTGTTTTGCTGCTGTCGCTGCAGAAAACTCTGCTTCACAAAGATAATTGTTCGTAATGGAAGCAGGTTTCAGTACTTTTGTGGCGATCTGCTTTAATCAGAACGCAGCGAGATTTTTAGTTTTCTGTGAAGTGATGAAGCGGTGGAGAGCCGGTCGGTCGCCACATCGGCAGCTTGTCCGACGAGTTTGTCGCCTCTCGTCGGACACCGTCGGGAGAGAGGAAGCAGTGAAACACACCGCCACGACGACTGCTGACTACACAGCAGCCTGTACGTTCTGTACTTGCGCGAGATGCAATAACTCTCCATAACAGCGGGTGGCGCTAGTCTCGTGCCCGTAATCTGAAACATGAAAACAGGAAATGACCTAACGGAGAAACCATAGAAGAAACCAGGCAGATTAAAACAAAGCGCACACAACAGCTTGGTATTAGTTTTGAGAAGACGTTTTGGACGTTTTGGAAAACAAATCTTAAAAACGATCCAAAAAAGAAGCAAAATGTAGTTTGTCTTTGCCTGCGCCATGTGTTTTATGTGTGGTTTGTTTCTCTTTTTTATACAGTCTATGGTTTGTTTACTATCGTCACTTCCGCCCCTCCCACACACCGTGCTGATTCGCTACGGCACCGCCCGTCATAATCGTCATAGCTGGCACACAGCCAATCAGAGTACCCGACGAGTAGACTCCCGACGGCCGTCGGGACTGAGCATGTTGAATCGGCCCCGACGAGACCAGACGGCTTCCGACGCTCCCCGACGGAGATGAACACACCAAACAGACGAGGCCCGACGCTCAACGGTCGGGCCGGTGTTTTGGCGACTCTTCCACTCGTTTTTTTGCCACTCAGTCCGAGTACCGTGCGTCATGTGCATACCCTCTATTCTGTCATTGATGTATTCAGACTCGCCCGTCCAGGCTGGTCGAGCTAAACTGAGACGAAGTGTGTGTGTTTTTTTTAAGTATCTGTTGAAGCTGGTTCTGGATCTCTGGGCCCGTCCAGTAGAAACAACAGTAGAAACATCAAATCTGATCTCACGGTCCTGGTTTTGTCCACAGGTAGCAGGAAATCAGCAGCCGGCGCTCTCAGGTGGATTCTGGTGGTTTGACTCGTAGCAGTAAACGTAGTAGACAGTAGACGTAGACTAGAACTAGAGCACTGGAATAAAAGAGTAAGGACACGCATTGGTTCAATGGCAGCGCCTCCTGGTGGAGGAATATGGGTATTGAAAAAGCGCCCAAGAACTGACATCTCTGCATTGTTGGTGAATGAGCAAGTGTGGTGTTTATAATAATTTAAGGACATTTATAGATCACCCACATTAACAGCATCATTGAGGACCCTTTACAGATAAACATTAACACATAGGCGAGTAAAAAAAAGTACATCTACATTAAAGGGACAACGAGGAGTTTTGGAAAAGCAAAGAGTTTTCACACTACATTTATGAGCCTCCGCGCGCACCGTGAAATTCTTTGGCGATTCGGCTGCGTTATTCTCATGACTCGCCACGAAACCAAAAGTAAAGAAACGCTGATGGTCGGCTCGCCCAGCATCTCCGCCACCACTAATAATAACAAAATAACAATAGAGACAAAACGATATATTTTTTGAAAATGGGCCCATTAACAAGTGTGGGTAACGTAGATTCATCCACATTAACGTGAGACTTTTTTATAACCAAATAGAAACTCCTCGTTGTCCCTTTAATGTTTCAATCTACATTTTGTAATAAACAAATTATGAGTATAATCTGATATGACCAAGACACCTAAAAACAAAAACACGGCTGTTTTCATCAATTTACAAGCAAGTGAGCAACACACATACATTGGAGTGAATGGGTTTTCTGGGCGCTTTTGCAATACCCATATCCTGCCACTAGGGGCGCAAAACCCTTAAACCCTTAAACCCTTAAACCCTTAAACCCTTACCACGGGAGTCAATGGTGGTGTTGTTACTCTCTTTTCCAGTGCTCTAACTAGACCCAGTAGAGAACCAGTAGAGAACCAGTAGAGAACCAGTCGAGTGGTCAGTTCTGTCTCTCACCGTCCCGGTTCTGTCCACAGTGGAGCAGACAGGAAAAAGGAGGTCAGCAGCAGCAGCAGCCAGCGCTCCCAGATGGAGGAGATCCAGGAGCGTGAGGAGCCTCCTCACCCGAAGGCCTCGTCCCCCTCCCCCTCCTCCCCCCACCCCCCCCAGACCCCCCCGACCCCCCAGCCGCAGAGATCCGCCGCGGCAGACGGCGGCGGCAGCAAAGGCCACGCCACCACGCCAAAAAGGTCCCGCCTTGCCGCGTGATGTGTGATTGGTCAGCTGCATCTGACCTCACTTCCTGCTGACGCTGCTATGACATCACTCTGCTGACGGGTCACTAGCTCCGCCCCCCAGGAGCCACGGGTCCTCCCTTTAGCCCCGCCCACACCTGGGTCAGCTGGCCAATCGGCTGCAGCAGTGGTGTAGTCTATGTGATACTCAGGTTTACTCGGTATGCCCACTGAATATTTCAGTATACCCAGTACAACAAAACTATCTAACTAAAGTAAATGTCAATGGTTCTCAAAGTGGGAGGGTTGACAGGTTTCAAGGGGGTCCCCAACTTTTTCTTGAAATTTGACCACTTTTTCCTAGATTTTTTTCACTTTTTTAATTATTGTTTAAATTTTTTTTCTTTTGAAATTTTACCAGTTTCTTCTCAATTTTTCTGTTCTACTTTTTACAATTTTTTTTTAAAGAAATGTTACCCCTTTTTGTTTTATTGTTTGCCCCCCTTTTTTTGAGAAATTGTACCACTTTTTCTAGAATTCTTGAGTAATTTTACCAGTTTCTTCTCAATTTTTTTAAAACTTTTTTTTTTTTTTTTAATTTTACCACTTTTTCTGAGAAATGTTACCACATTTTTCTATGATATTTTGAAAAATTGTACCACTTTTTCTAGAATTCTTGAGTAATTTGAGCAGTTTCTTCTCAATTTTAATTTGTAATTTTTTTTTTTGAAATTTTACCACTTTTTCTGAGAAATTTTACCACATTTTTCTACAAAAAAAACCATTTGCAAAATTTTACCACTTTTTTCTAGAAATGTTTCAACTTTTTTGGACAAATTGTAAAAAAAAAAATTTCTCCCAGAAATTTCAACGTACATTGATTGTTCGTGTATTTCTGGTGTTTGCATCAAAATTTTGTCCAATGGGGGTCCGTGGTCTAATTTAAAAAAAAGTTTATATACTATGGAGGTAGATTTGTGTCTTTATTATTCAATCAAAAAAAAGGTTGCTTCAATCAAAAAATATATTTTCAATCAAAAAAACCCGTTTCAATCAAAGAAAAAAAGTGTTTGAATGCAAAAATATATTTGAGACTCAAAAAAATGCATTTGAACACTATTTTTTTTTGCTTGAAAATGTTTTTTTTGATAGAAGTGAAGGTTTTTTTTGTTTGAAGCAACTTTTTTGATTGAAGTATTGTTGTTTTGTGTTTGGGCCATATTATGGGTAGGACATTTGTGTCTTTATAATTCAATCAAAAAAGAAGTTGCTTCAAACAAACAAAAAATATTTTCAATAAAAAAATCACTTCAATCAAAAAATAAACCTTTTCAATCATAGAAAAAATGTTTTTGAATGCAAAAAAAATATTTGAGACTCAAAAAATTGCACTTGAACACTTTTTTTTTGATTGAAAATGTTTTCTTTGATTGAAGTAATCTTTTTTGTGTTTGGACCATGTTATGGGTAGGACATTTGTGTCTTAATTATTCAATCCCAAAAAAGTTGCTTCAATCAAAAAAAAAAACATTTTCAATCAAAAAAAAAATATTTTCAATCAAAGAAAAAACTGTTTAAATGCAAAAAAAAAAAAATCATTTGAAGTGTTTTTTTTTTTGATTGAACTTTCTTTTTTTTTGAATGAAGTGAAAAAAGTTTTGAAGTCGTTTTTTTTTTGAATCATTTTGACACAAACGTACCGCAGTGGGCGGGTGCTTCCCCATTGGTCAGACATGTTTGAGTGACAAGTGTCTACACCAACGACGTCTTTCTGACAAGCAAGTCATGGTCGCCACTCGCCAGCGAGCCAGGAAGCAGTGGTGGAGTTGTTGGTAAGTAGATAAAACCGTATTAAAATGATTGGTGTCACGTTATTAGCCTACTCTGTTTGATATTTCGATTAAACATACAGCTTGCTAACTTAGCTCACGTTGACTAATTTGTGTGATGGTGTTAGATATCTGACGCCTCATATTGTCAGGCAGTTAAGTAAAGTTGGAAAGATATTCACAGATTCGGACTTCCGGGATCAATAACTTTGAGACGAAACGTTGTTCAAACACAAATGATGCCTCTTTCACATCATAATCCTACAGACTACTACCTACAAGAATCAAAAACCGATTTTTTTTACGAAAACGAGCCGTTCTCCGAGCTGGATGGAAAACATTGATCTCTATGCGCAGCCGGTAGCCGGGCGAGTGCGCAGGGACCGTCTGCAAATTGCAATACAAGAGCAAGACGCTCCGAACAAAAATCAATAGCTCCACTGTTATACAGTACAGCGACTCCAAAATCACCACACACACCAAGGGACTCCTCGTGGTCATACTACAACAGCTGTTTTGGAGAAATGTGCCTTTTAATAATTTTGGTGATTTTTTTATTGGAATTAATCATTAAAAACCTCCAGTATTAATCAATAGCTCCACTGTTATACAGTAGGCTACAGCGACTCCAAAATCACCACACACACCAAGGGACTCCTCATGGTCATACTACAACAGCTATTTTGGAGAAATGTGCCTTTTAATAATTTTGGTGATTTTTTTAATTGGAATTAATCATTAAAAACCTCCAATATTTATCAATAGCTCCACTGTTATACAGTACAGAGACTCCAAAATCACCACACACACCAAGGGACTCCTCATGGTCATACTACAACAGCTGTTTTGGAGAAATGTGCCTTTTAATAATTTTGGTGATTTTTTTATAGGAATTGATCATTAATATCTTGCAATATTAATCAATAGCTGCACTGTTATACAGTACAGAGACTCCAAAATCACCACACACACCAAGGGACTCCTCATGGTCATACTACAACAGCTGTTTTGGAAAAATGTGCCAAAAACAGTGGAGCTATTGATAAATATTGGAGGTTTTTAATGATTAATTCCAATAAAAAAATCACCAAAATTACAAAAAGGCACATTTTTCCAAAACAGCTGTTGTAGTATGACCATGAGGAGTCCCTTGGTGTGTGTGGTGATTTTGGAGTCTCTGTACTGTATAACAGTGGAGCTATTGATTAATATTGGAGGTTTTTAATGATTAATTCCAATAAAAAAATCACCAAAATTATTAAAAGGCACATTTCTCCAAAACAGCTGTTGTAGTATGACCACGAGGAGTCCCTTGGTTTGTGTGGTGATTTTGGAGTCTCTGTACTGTATAACAGTGGAGCTATTGATAAATATTGGAGGTTTTTAATGATTAATTCCAATAAAAAAATCACCAAAATTATTAAAAGGCACATTTCTCCAAAACAGCTGTTGTAGTATGACCACGAGGAGTCCCTTGGTTTGTGTGGTGATTTTGGAGTCTCTGTACTGTATAACAGTGGAGCTATTGATAAATATTGGAGGTTTTTAATGATTAATTCCAATAAAAAAAAATCACCAAAATTATTAAAAGGCACAATTCTCCAAAACAGCTGTTGTAGTATGACCACGAGGAGTCCCTTGGTGTGTGTGGTGATTTTGGAGTCTCTGTACTGTATAACAGTGGAGCTATTGATTAATATTGAAAGATATTAATGATCAATTCCAATAAAAAAAAAAAACCAAAATTATTAAAAGGCACAATTCTCCAAAACAGCTGTTGTAGTATGACCACGAGGAGTCCCTTGGTGTGTGTGGTGATTTTGGAGTCTCTGTACTGTATAACAGTGGAGCTATTGATTAATATTGAAAGATAGGCTATTAATGATCAATTCCAATAAAAAAAATCACCAAAATTATTAAAAGGCACATTTCTCCAAAATAGCTGTTGTAGTATGACCATGAGGAGTCCCTTGGTGTGTGTGGTGATTTTGGAGTCTCTGTACTGTATAACAGTGGAGCTATTGATTAATATTGGAGGTTTTTAATGATTAATTCCAATTAAAAAAAATCACCAAAATTATTACAAGGCACATTTCTCCAAAACAGCTGTTGTAGTATGACCACGAGGAGTCCCTTGGTGTGTGTGGTGATTTTGGAGTCGCTGTAGCCTACTGTATAACAGTGGAGCTATTGATTAATACAGGGTTCCCGCGGGGTCTTAAAAAGTCTTAAAAGCATTGAATTTCAAATTTGAAAATAATACCTTAAAAAGTCTTGAAAAAGTCTTGAATTTTTATATTTGGGTCTTAAAAATTGTGCTGTTTGTAACTTCTCTCTATTTTTAAGAACTGGCCAACATTGACAATGAGATCTCTGCAAAGAGTGCAGAACTCAGGCGTTGACTTCATTTATGAAGACTGTTCATTTGCACGGTTACTGTGAACTGTTTTTCAAATAAACGCACACTGTGAAATTCAAGAATTTCATTTTTCTTCTTTGCCGATATGGCTGTAAAACAGGCCGACTAAAGTCTTAATTTCATGTATAAATGGTCTTAAAAAGGTATTAAATAGTCTTAAATTTAACTTTAAGAAACTTGTAGGAACCCTGTAATACTGGAGGTTTTTAATGATTAATTCCAATAAAAAAATCACCAAAATTATTAAAAGGCACATTTCTCCAAAACAGCTGTTGTAGTATGACCACGAGGAGTCCCTTGGTGTGTGTGGTGATTTTGGAGTCGCTGTACTGTATAACAGTGGAGCTATTGATTTTTGTTCGGAGCGTCTTGCTCTTGTATTGCAATTTGCAGACGGTCCCTGCGCACTCGCCCGGCTACCGGCTGCGCATAGAGATCAATGTTTTCCATCCAGCTCGGAGAACGGCTCGTTTTCGTAAAAAAAATCGGTTTTTGATTCTTGTAGGTAGTAGTCTGTAGGATTATGATGTGAAAGAGGCATCATTTGTGTTTGAACAACGTTTCGTCTCAAAGTTATTGATCCCGGAAGTCCGAATCTGTGAATATCTTTCCAACTTTACTTAACTGCCTGACAATATGAGGCGTCAGATATCTAACACCATCACACAAATTAGTCAACGTGAGCTAAGTTAGCAAGCTGTATGTTTAATCGAAATATCAAACAGAGTAGGCTAATAACGTGACACCAATCATTTTAATACGGTTTTATCTACTTACCAACAACTCCACCACTGCTTCCTGGCTCGCTGGCGAGTGGCGACCATGACTTGCTTGCCAGAAAGACGTCGTTGGTGTAGACACTTGTCACTCAAACATGTCTGACCAATGGGGAAGCACCCGCCCACTGCGGTACGTTTGTGTCAAAATGATTCAAAAAAAAAAACGACTTCAAAACTTTTTTCACTTCATTCAAAAAAAAAGAAAGTTCAATCAAAAAAAAAAACACTTCAAATGATTTTTTTTTTTTTGCATTTAAACAGTTTTTTCTTTGATTGAAAATATTTTTTTTTTTGATTGAAAATGTTTTTTTTTTGATTGAAGCAACTTTTTTGGGATTGAATAATTAAGACACAAATGTCCTACCCATAACATGGTCCAAACACAAAAAAGATTACTTCAATCAAAGAAAACATTTTCAATCAAAAAAAAAGTGTTCAAGTGCAATTTTTTGAGTCTCAAATATTTTTTTGCATTCAAAAACATTTTTTCTATGATTGAAAAGGTTTATTTTTTGATTGAAGTGATTTTTTTATTGAAAATATTTTTTGTTTGTTTGAAGCAACTTCTTTTTTGATTGAATTATAAAGACACAAATGTCCTACCCATAATATGGCCCAAACACAAAACAACAATACTTCAATCAAAAAAGTTGCTTCAAACAAAAAAACCTTCACTTCTATCAAAAAAAACATTTTCAAGCAAAAAAAAATAGTGTTCAAATGCATTTTTTTGAGTCTCAAATATATTTTTGCATTCAAACACTTTTTTTCTTTGATTGAAACGGGTTTTTTTGATTGAAAATATATTTTTTGATTGAAGCAACCTTTTTTTTGATTGAATAATAAAGACACAAATCTACCTCCATAATGTACAGTTTACCCTCCTAAAAATCAGTATACCCACTTCAAAACATTAGACTACACCACTGGGGTTCAGGTGCTACGGGAGCTCCTGATTGGCTGGCTGAACGCTCCCAGTCCAGCCAATCAGAGGCAGCGTTTCTGGCCCTGTGGCTCCTCGGGCGCCGGTCTTAGTGGCCTGGAGATCTGGAGTCTCCTCTCTGCTTTGCCATGAGACCCTCAGGCCGGGCTGTTCCATCAGAACCACTAACCTGTTCTCCTGCAGCTTCACCTGAGGACCTCCTCTCCCAGTGCTGCTCCTCTGGTCTAACTCCTCCTCTGGTCTAACTCCTCCTCCTCCTGCTCCTCCTCCTCTGGACCTTTCTTTGGCCTCCTGCAGATTCTTGATCTTTCAGGAATCTCTGTGAGATCTTGAAGGATCCAGGATCTCCAGGAGCTTCGTGAGAACTCCTGGAGATCCTTGAACTTCTCCTGAGATCTCCAGGAGCTTCCATGAAATCCTCGATCCTCCTTAAAGGGATAATAGCATTTTTTTTTAAAGTGGAGTTGTATGATCTACAAATAGCCCCTAAGTACTTTAATTGCAGTAGAAGACTCTCTGCACTCCTCCCGTTAGCAACGCCAGCCCATAATAGCCCTGCCCAGAGATTTACAACATACAGTGTTGTGAACAGACCCAAAGAAACGGCCTATTTTCACGGCCTAAAAGAGGTTTTACCTGAGAAAAAAATTACACAGTTCCATTGTTTGCTATAATATAATTTTTTCCAGCCCCTCAAAGTGCAGGAAAAACACAGTTTTTATTTGGACCTAACCAACTCACGTATCCCTCCGCCCAGGGTTAGCGCCCGCCGATCAGCAGTTGGTTAGGTCCAAATAAAAACTGTGTTTTTTCCTGCACTTTGAAGGGCTGGAAAAAATTATATTATAGTGAACGATGGAACTGTGTATTTTTTTTTCCAGGTAAAACCTCTTTTAGGCCGTGAAAATAGGCCGTTTCTTTGGGTCTGTTCACAACACTGTATGTTGTAAATCTCTGGGCAGGGCTATTATGGGCTGGCGTTGCTAACGGGAGGAGTGCAGAGAGTCTTCTACTACAATTAAAGTACTTAGGGGCTATTTGTAGATCATACAGCCCCACTTTAAAAAAATGCTACTATCCCTTTAATCCTCTTCTCCTTCTCCTCCTCTTTGCTGGTAGAAAGCTCAGGCTGGACTGTGTGTGTGTTTTTATCAAAGCTACTAACCTGTTCTCCTCTGAGCTTCACCTGAGGACCTCCTCTTCCTCCTCCTCCTCCTCCTCCTCTTCCTCCTCCTCCTCTTCCTCTTCCTCCTCCTCCAGCGGCCTCCTACCAGCTGGCCTTTGATTCTCTAATGTGTGCGACTTCACTAACCTGCTCCAGGGTTGTGAGCGTGTGTGTGTGTGTGTGTGTGTGTGTTAAACAGACTGAATCAGTTCAATGAACCAAATGACGACTCGTGTTAAATCTGAAATCTGAGCTCAGCAAATATCACAGAACAACCACATGGTGATGATGTCACACTAGCCACGCCCCACATTATTACCACATTGTTATGAGTTATTACTAAGCTATTAGATGAGCACTCAGTGGTTATTGTTATTCCAGTACTGAGCAGTAATAATACTGAGCTGCTACACGAGTTCTTATTACAGTGTTATTACACAAGCACTCAGTAGTTAGTACTGCGTTATTACAGTAGCTCTCTGTTATTACATGAAAACTTAATGCATTGTTATTACTACAGTAATACACAAGTACTCAGTCATTACATAAGTACAGGTAGTTATTACAGGAGTTTTATAAAATGTCATTATATTCCCTGAGTTATTACCACATTATTATGAGTTATTACTAAGCTATTACATGACCACTTTGCAGTTATTACTATGCTATTTATTGAGTTATTGTGACATTATTCCATGAGTTTGCAGTGGTTATTACCCTATTAATACATGTACATAGTTATTATTACCTCTACATTACACAAAGTAAATAGTATGCAGTGGTTATTACTAGGTAATTACAAGAGTACATAGTAGTTATTAATGCATTATTACATGAGTTGTTGTGACATTATTCCATGAGTTTGCAGTGGTTATTATTTTACAATTACAAGAGTACCTAGTCTTTATTAATGCATTATTACATGAGTTGTTGTGACATTATTCCATGAGTTTGCAGTGGTTATTACCCTATTAATACATGTACATAGTTATTATTACCTCTACATTACACAAAGTAAATAGTATACAGTGGGTATTACTATGTAATTACAAGAGTACCTACAGTAGTCTTTATTAATGCATTATTACATGAGTTAGTGTCACATTATCCCATGAGTTTGCAGTGGTTATTATTTTACAATTACAAGAGTACCTAGTCTTTATTAATGCATTATTACATGAGTTGTTGTGACATTATTCCATGAGTTTGCAGTGGTTATTACCCTATTAATACATGCACATAGTTATTATTACCTCTACATTACACAAAGTAAATAGTATACAGTGGGTATTACTATGTAATTACAAGAGTACCTACAGTAGTCTTTATTAATGCATTATTACATGAGTTAGTGTCACATTATCCCATGAGTTTGCAGTGGTTATTACTTTACAATTACAAGAGTACCTAGTCTTTATTAATGCATTATTACATGAGTTGTTGTGACATTATTCCATGAGTTTGCAGTGGTTATTACCCTATTAATACATGTACATAGTTATTATTACCTCCACATTACACAAAGTAAGTGCAGAGTATGCATTGGTTATTACTACAGTATGTAATTACAAGAGTACCTAGTAGTTATTAATGCATTATTACATGAGTTATTAACATGACAGTAAAAGACAAGGAGACGTCATCTGGAGCTTTGAACAGATTCTGTTTCTTCATCCTCCTGCAGCTCTACTCTGTTACTGACTGTGTGTTTCCGTGTGTGTGTGTGTCCCTGTGTGTGTCCCTGTGTGTGTGTGTCCCTGTGTGTGTGTGTTCAGGGGGCCGAGTGTGAAGCGGTCCTCGGGTATGGAGCGTTCTCAGAGCAGCACCTGGGAGAGTTCGGACGAGAACAGGAACAAACTGGTGAAAGCTGCGTCCACCTCCAAACTGCTGGCCAAGGTGGTGAAGAACGCTGAGAGGTACAAACACACACACACACACACACACTGACACACACACACACTGACAGACACAGGAGGAAACTGCGGAGTCGTCTCTCTAGAATTAAGTAATTTTACCAGTTTCTTCTCAATTTTTTTAAAACTTTCTCTTTTTTTTTTTGAAATTTTACCACTTTTTTTGAAAAATTTTACAACTTTTTCTAGAATTCTTGAGTAATTTTACCAGTTTCTTCTCAATTTTTTAAAACTTGAGAAATTTTAGCAGCTTTTTCTACAAAAAAAAGCTAAATTTTACCACTTTTTTCTAGAAATGTTTAAACTTTTTTGGAGAAATTGTACCATTTTCTCTTCGGAGTCGTCTCGTAACAATGACATGTTTGTTTTCTTCTCCTTCCGTCTTCTCTCAGGCACAAAGACCCAGTGGTCAGTCAAGGTAAACACACACACTCTTCATCTTCATCATAACAGGACCATAGTCATCATCATCATCTTGTGTAACAGCCAATAGGAAGACAGAGCCGTTGTTGTTGTCGTCTTCGTCTGTCAACAACAACAACAACACTGCTTCTGAGACATTTAAGGTTCAGTGATTCCTTTTAGGGGCGTCCCCGAGTCGTCGACTATCTGACGATTTGATTCAGAGAGGTTGGATCTGAATATCAACCTCGTTGTCGAATCGTAGCAAAATGTGGTTATAAAAAAAAAAGTCTTTGTTTTCTTTATAATATTTGATTATGTTTTACCTTCAGAGGAGGGAAAATTTTATTCGGGCCTATAGTTTTATTTAAAAGATTAAACTAAGGGACGTGTCTCTGTCTACAACACAAACTCATACTCGTCATCGCTACGCAGAAACCGAAAGAGAGATGGTGATGTTGTGCACACGCAGCCTAATGAGTGAGATCAGGAAAAGGATGGATGGAGAATGTCCTGTTATTGTGATCTTATGGCAACAGAAGAATTAAATTGGTTTATTTGGGTGTTTTAACTCTTTTTTCTCTGGAGCTAAATTGCAGCCTGTGAGCCTGAGCTCAGGGCAAAGGGAAAGTTAGACACAAATATTTTTAACAGTTCGCCGCACGCATTTGTGGATCCTCCTGTGGCAGAAGTGTAGCAAAATTCGTAGGCCTATGTAAAAAGACGCAATTGATGACAGACATTTACAGATTTGTCTACGTATTTACAGAACTGTTTACACCTTTACAGATTTATGTATAGCCTACTTACAGGTCTTTGCACGCATTTGCAGATTTGTCTTCATTTGCAAATCTGAATACAGACAAGGATTTGTTTTACACATTTACAAATTTGATTACGCACACAGATTCTGAATACACATTTGCAGTAGCCTACACATTTACACACACACAGATTGAGATTTGCAAATAATAAAGTAACAATAAAACCTCCATTAAAAAAAACAACCTGATTTGACTATTAGTCGACTAAAGGCAAAACCTAACGAATCAGATGAAAATCCGTATTCGAGGACGCCTCTAGTTCCTACATCTCAGATCCAGTGTTCCAGTGTTGTTGTTGTTTGTTGTTGTTTGTTATTTATTTGTTTGTGTTGATGTTTGTGTTGTTTTGTCCATGGTCGTGTTGTTGAGTGACGATGTCTTTGTCCCAAACCAGCCAAAATGTCGACCCGAGAGAAAAACAGCCAAGCTGGTAAGTCCTGAAGAGTCCGGCGTCAGCGCGCGCTACGTAGCTAGCTAGCAGGCTAACAACAAGCTAACAGGCTAACATGCTAACAGCAGCTGAATTAGCGCTTCCTGTTTCTGCTCTGAACAAATCACATCTCTTTCTCTCTCTGTCTCTGCTTTTATATCGTCAGCCTCGCTCACCCTCCTGCTCTCTCTTCCCTTCAGACTGTTCAGGTGATGTCACACCTGTCTGTGGCTCCGCCCCCTCACATAATTTACCTCCATATAAGGGTCCAACAGGTGTTTTTATTGATATAAAAACAGAGAAAAACTCCAAGGCACTCCGTTTAAATCAATAAAATGCATTTTTTTCTGGTATTTTCACGGTGACATATTAAGAATAACTCAGCATCAAGCTTTCAAAACTTTTTAATGTGTCACTATGACAATGCCACATATAATAAAGGCATTTTATTGATTTAAGCAGAATGCCTTGGAGTTTTTCTCTGTTTTATATTTCTTATACCCCTCAACAAACAGCACCTCTAATCAAGAAATGAGTCCACCAAGCGCTCCTTGTTTGAACATTTTTTGATTCTTGCAAGAATTTGGATGTTTTTATTGTTTTAATGAATCCACCTGATGAGACCCAGTATCTAAAGCATTGGTTCTGAAACTTCAAGGACCCCTAAACTGACACAAATTAGACCACGGACCCTCCCCCATTGAAACAAAACACCAGAAATACACAATATATACTGAATAACACTACTTTTTTTAGTCAGTGTACGTTCAAATTGGGGCCAATGGCGTGAATTTTTGGAAACATTTTGGAGACATTTCTGGAAAAAATGTAATATTTAGAAAAAATTCAATTCGAAATGTAAAAATTGTAGGAAAGAAAAGTGGTTAAATTTTGGGGACCACCTTAAACCCTCTCACCGCCGCCATTCCCATTTTGATTGACAGCTAGGTTAAAGGGACAACGAGGAGTTTTGGAAAAGCAAAGCGTTTTCACACTACATTTATGAGCCTCCGCGCACCGTGAAATTCTTTGACAAGACAGACTCATGTTTTCATTCATCAAGAATTAAAGTCAGAGGTTGGAAGACGATCACATACCGTCGTAGTTCCCACCATAAACGGAGATTCGGCGGCGTTATTCTCATGACTCGCCGCGAAACCGAAAGTAAAGAAACGCTGGTCGGCTCGCCCAGCATTTCCACCACCACTAAAGGCTCATATATGCTCCATTTACGGACGTAATTGTATGCGTCCGTTTCAAACGTTGTTACCGTCACTGCCCACATACTTTCATGCGTCCTTTACGTTGGCATGGATGTTATCCAATACATCCACTAGGGGGCAGCTCAGAGTCAAAAGTTTATGACAACACACATGGCGACTACGGAGGAGATCTTGATAATGTACATCATAAATAAAAGAAGAAAACGGACTCGTTATGTGATGCGGTGGTCGGTAAGGCCGTTAAATTCATCACGGCTGGAGGACGGAGAATTTTTTTCTCTCGTTCAGCCATCGTGTCTTCTTCAAGTTCTTCTTCTGTCTCACACTGGCTCTAGGCTACGTATCGGGTAGTGACAGCAACAGCGCCCCCACGGTTTCCGGAGGTACTGCTCCGTTTGGTGCGTATCCGTAAGCTTTGTGGAAACGGACGAAAAACGGACAAAATGAATGCAGAGTACGGACGAAAAACTCTGTCCGTATCCGTATGCGTATTTAACGTTGAGCATAAATGGGCCTTTAAAAATAGCAAAATAACGATAGAGACAAAACCATATATTTATCTAAAATGGGCCCATTAACAAGTGTGGGTAGCGTAGATTCATCCACATTAACATGAGACTTTTTTATTGTCGCGGAATGTTTCGTTCTGCCGATGGAGAAACTCCTCGTTGTCCCTTTAAGGTAAAATAAATATATTTTTTGAACAGCAGTGATTCTGTGGAGGTAAACTACTACTACTACTACTACTACTACTACTACTACTACACACCTGCCTCACCTGCATCACCTGCATGGCATCGACTCCTCCGTCCCCGTCCCTCACCTGTCTGACTCAGCGGGTCTCAGTCTGTTTCCACACGCAGACAGACTGAGACCTGTCACCTGTCACCTGGCAGCCGACAGGCGTCTTTACTGTAATCTGATTGGATAAGAGGCCAACACAGCTCACCCGTCACAGAGATCAGTAACAGGCCAGGATGTTCTCGATCAATCCTTTTATTGATTATCTGTGACTAAGATTAAGGCCAAAGTTTGTGTTTGTTGACAAATGAGAATCCAAACTAAGTCAACAGTGATGATGATGATTGTGATGATGGCGAGGCTCCAACATGTCTTCCTCTCTGTGTCTCTGCTGTTTCAGACGGGAACTTCGTTAAGATGTTCATGCGCGGTCGACCGATCACCATGTTCATCCCCTCGGACCTGGAGAACTCGGTCGGGGTTCGGACAGAACTTCCTCCAGAGAGACTGAAGCTGGAATGGGTGTATCCTTCACTGTTTCTAGTAAAGCTCCTTCAGAATAAAGGTAGATAAAGCTCCTTCAGAATAAAGGTAGATGTTTGTATTAAAGCTCCTTCAGAATAAAGGTAGATGTTTGTGTTAAAGCTCCTTCAAAATAAAGGTAGATGTTTCTATTAAAGCTCCTTCAGAATAAAGGTAGATGTTTGTGTTAAAGCTCGTTCAAAATAAAGGTCGATTTTTGTGTTAAAATTCCTTCAAAATAAAGGTAGATATTTGTGTTAAATCTCCTTCAAAATAACGTAGATAAAGCTCCTTCAAAATAAAGGTAGATGTTTTTTATTAAAGCTCCTTCAGAATAAAGGCAGATGGTTTTTATTAAAGCTCCTTCAGAATAAAGGCAGATGGTTTTTATTAAAGCTCCTTCAGAATAAAGGTAGATAAAGCTCCTTCAGAATAAAGGTAGATAAAGCTCCTTCAGAATAAAGGTAGATAAAGCTCCTTCAGAATAAAACGATCCTTCAGAATAAAGGTAGATGTTTCTATTAAAGCTCCTTTAGAATAAATGTAGATGTTTGTGTTAAAGCTCCTTCAAAATAAAAGTAGATGTTTGTGTTAAAGCTCCTTCAGAGTAAAGGTAGATGTTTCTATTAAAGCTCCTTCAGAATAAAGGTAGATAAAGCTCCTTCAGAATAAAGGTAGATGTTTATATTAAAACTCCTTCAGAATAAAAGTAGATGATTTTATTAAAGCTCCTTCAGAATAAAGGTAGATGATTGTGTTAACGCTCCTTTAGAATAAAGTAGATAAAGCTCCTTCAAAATAAAAATAGATGTTTATATTAAAGCTCCTTCAGAATAAAGGAAGGAAAATAATGTGCAAAATATAAATCAATAAAAGTGTATATATACTAACTACATTATAAATATTATTTATTTGACCAGTTTTGAACAACACAAACTGAGTTCAAGATTAAATTCAAGATTGGATCACGTGATCTAATCTGATCTCCGAATCCGTTTTTGGTTTTGAAACGATCCATTTTCAAGATTTGATCCGATCCATGATCCAAAATCCGATCCGATTTACTTTTGAACAACTGGGCCCAGATGTTTCCTCTTGGGTTTATCTCTAAGCCTGTGTAGTGAACCCTCAGTAGAAGTCCTTGACCTCGGCACAGGTACGGTTACCGTGGCAGAGACTGCAGAGCGAACGTCTACCTCCTTCCAACCGGGGAGATTGTTTACTTCATCGCCTCCGTCGTGGTTCTGTTCAGCTACGAGGAGCGGGCACAGAGACATTACCTCGGACACACCGACTGTGTCAAGTGGTGAGTGAAAATGATTAAAATGTGTTAAGAAGATGCATAATTCAATAATATAAGTATACAGGATTTAATGATTAATAATTTCATTTATAAGTTTATATAGTGGTTAAAAATGTTAAAAGCATATTGGTATTCATGTTTTTATGTGATTCGGTATATGTCAGTAAAAAGTATACTTCCCCTTTAATAGGGGTGGGAGAAAAAATCGATTCACATAAATATCGCGATATCTTTTTTGACGATTTTTAAATCGATTTTTTTTTTTTCAAAAATCGATTGTTCTTTTTTTTTTGGAAAAAAATCTTTTTGAATTTTTTTTGTTGAATTTTTTTAAAATATTGTGCAATGTGCATTTGTTCGCCTTTTTTACATACAGAGAGTACAGGTTTTGAAAAGGGTTTAAGTTCACTTTATAATGGAGTACCGTATGTTAATTTATAGGCTCCTACAGTGTTTGTGTGCAGATAAATGTTAAAAACGCAGACTAAAAATCGAGAGAATTGGCAATATCGTAGAATCGCAATTTAAATCGAATCGCCATCCAAAAAATCGTAGAAGAATCGAATCGGGAGAAAAGCATATCGTCCCAGCCCTACCCTTTAAGAACGCCGAACGGTGTGGGGGATTTTCTGTTGATCTGAGAGCAGGCAGTCAGAGCTTGATAGCTGGAGAAGCAAATGGTTTTCTTACCTGCTTTTTAGTAATTAGTTGCTACAAGTGTGTTAGCCAGCCACTTTGTTTGTAATCCTGTGGAATAAAACTGGAGATTTTTTATATTTTTTCTTCACAACAAAAACATTTCCAGAGTGGATTTTGTTGACCTGCACAGCTGGGTTAGCTACAGACACTGCCTGTGGAAAAGCAACTTTTTGCTAGCAATAGACTTGTTGAGTAAGCCACTGCAAGATCTCAAGCTATTTTAAAGGCCCCATGGCATGAAAAGTGTGATTTTGGTTGTTTTTTGGTGCTTGGGGAGGTCTCTGGGCCACGTATATACTGCCACATGCATCAAACTGGTCATAAACGGAGAAACACACACCGTCCATTTGTAGGAACTGTCTCTTTAAGACAAGCGGATAGCACTTCCTCCTTTCTGTGATGTCACACACAAGGTAACTCCGCCCACCATGACCAGTTGTTTTTTTTTTTCAATTTTTATGAATGCAGCTTAGGTTTCAGTTACTTGCCTGTGATTGGCCCGACCACATGCCACTCAAAAACAGTCAGCCAATCAGAGGAGAGGTTCTCATTCTCTCTTCTGATTGGCCAAATGACCTGTGCCTGCTAGAGCTCCAGAAAGAGGCAACAGAAAGGGGCAGTAGAAACGATATTAAGCAGATCACAGGTACTCAAACCAATGATACGTCTTGTTAGGGATATCAGCAGGTAAATAAACCCAGAGAAAAGTGCACAGCATGTGCCTTTAAACCTCTACACTGCTGCTGCTGCTGCTGCTGCTGCTGCTGCTGCTCTCTCATTGGTCAGCGGTGACAGCTGAGTGACATCATCTCTCTGTGTCTCTCGTCTCAGTCTGGCCATCCATCCTGATAAGATCCGGATCGCTACGGGACAGATCGCCGGCGTGGACAAAGACGGACGGGTGAGGACAGACAGATGTGGTTTTAAAAAACTAAAAATTGCTGCTAATTGATTTGTTTTTAAAGAGTCTGACAGACAGCTGTAACTATGGTAACCTGTGTGTGTTAATTCAGGCGCTGCAGCCTCACGTTCGTATCTGGGACAGCGTCAGTCTGGCCACGCTGCAGGTCGTCGGCATGGGAACGTTCGAGCGAGGCGTCGGCTCCCTGGCTTTCTCCAAAGCTGTGAGTATCTAAGTAAAGGTTATCTACACCTGTAGCGCCGCATTATGTAATAACGCAAAGTCTAGTTAAATTAAGTTAAAGGGATAGTTCAACATTTTGGCAAATTGTCCCATTGCCATAATCCCTATAGTCATAGCAGTAGGGTCGTTACCTTTAATTGTCGGTGCAAGCTATTTTTAGAACGGCGGAGCAGAGCCGTGAGCTGCTCAGAGCTACGCTACGGAGGCTCATTATGGGATTTCTTGGTTTCCCTCATCAAACTCATCAAATACACAATCCAACAACTCCACAACGCTCTGGTGGACAAGTTGTGACCTGCACATTCACCACGCTATGAGATAATAACACAACGTTACCAGACAGAGTTGTTTTAGAGGGAAATTCATGCAAAACCGCTGATGCACGTTGCCTTCAGGGACAGTTTTTCATCAAGCAGTCTCTGTATTTCCCTCTAAAACAACTCTGTCTGGTAACATTCTGTTATTATTTTTTATTATAGGTCTTAAATTTCATCCATAATGGTCTTAAAAAGTCTTACATTTGAGTTGGTGAAACCTGCAGAAACCCTGTGTATGCTTTGTTTTATTGTCTTGTTGTGCTTTATGTTTTATGTTGGACAACAGATGGAAATTAGCTTCTTTTTTTTTCTTTTTTTTTAAAGTATATATTTTTTGACTTTTTGGCCTTTTTTTTATTTGATAGCACAGTGAGATAGACAGGAAAGGGGGAGGCAGAGAGAGGGGGAATGACATGCAGGAAAGGTCTGCCCGATGCGGGACTCGAACCGGGGACGCCTGCGTTGAGGACTGTAGCCTCTACATGGGGCGGCCGCTTTAACCACTGCGCCACGCACCGCCCCGGAAATTAGCTTCTTCTGCTAAATCTGGTGTTCCGTCTTTTCGTTTCTTGTAAATGATTAATACAAGCACACGTTGTCCTTAAATAAATAAAAAGTGAAGTGTAGAAGTGAAGTTTTTCTGACTCATGTCTTAACTTCTGTCTCACACTCAGGACTCTGGTCAGCATCTCAGTGTCATTGACGACTGCAACGATCACATGTTGACCGTCTGGGACTGGCAGAAGAAATCGAAGATCGCCGAAATCAAGGTGAGTCGTTTCAGTCCAGGTTCATCGTCCAGTTTCCAGTTGGTGCTGGTCTCTAACGGGTCTCTAACTGGTCTCTATCTGGTCTCCATCTGGTCTCTAACTAACCCTTGTCTTCTTACAGATTTTTCTAAAAAATTGCAAAATTTTACCACTTTTTTTTTTGAAAGATTTTAAACTTTTTCGTTTATTTTTGTGAGAATTTTTACCACTTTTTTCTAGAAATGTTTCAACTTTTTGGGAGAAATTGTACCACTTTTTCCCAGAAATTTCTCTAAAATCTTTCAAAAATGTACACCTAATTTAAACGTACATTGATTGTTTGTGTATTTCTGGTGTTTGCTTCAATATTTTGTCCAATGGAGGTCTGTGGTCTAATTTGTGTCAATTTTGGGGTCGTTGATATAAACGATGGTGCATGCAATGCAATGCGGTGACCTATTTTAAGAAGTTCTTAAGTAGGAAAAATAAGAAATTCGTAAGAAATTACTGTTCTTTAGAAAATATTGAAGAATTGCACTTAAGAACTTTCTTATGAACTTCTTAATTTTCTTCTTAAGACATTTCTTAAGATCTTTCTTAAGAACATATTGGTGAATCTGGCCCCTAGTCTCTAACTGGTCTCTGTTTCTCTTGCAGACCACCAACGAGGTGGTCCTGGCCGTGGAGTTCCACCCCACCGACCCAAACACCATCGTCACCTGTGGAAAGTCCCACATCTTCTTCTGGACCTGGTCTGGGACCTCGCTGGCTCGTAAACAGGGAATCTTTGGGGTAAGGAGGACACACGTTCAGAATAAAAACATTAAAACCTCTGATCCACGTCCAGATCTGGTCTCGGCGGTCTGGGTCTGGGTCGGGACCTGGAGGGTTAAAGAAGGATGAAGGATGGAGGAGGTTTTGGTTTCAGGATGGAGGAGGTTTTGGTTTCAGCGGCTGAGAGGAATTTGATCTGCTGACGTTCAGGAAGCTCCACCCGTCTGAACACAAAGGAACAAAGTCCACGGATCAGGATCAGGACTCGATCTCAGAGCAGCTCAGTCTGCTGGTTCCAGACCTGAACCGGGTCCCTCAGACCCAGACAGAGACTCAGACCTTTGTTGGCACCTCTTCAGTCCTGGTCTAACTCTAGTCCTGGTCTATTTCTAGTCCTGGTCTATCAATAGTAGGGCCCGACTGATATGGATTTTTTGGGGCCGATGCCGATTACGATTATTAGGGGGGGGGGATCAGATAACCGATTAATTGGCCGATTTTTTTTTTTTTATAAAGTTTTAAAATTTTATTAATTCAAGTAATATATCTACATATATTATATAATATATAAATTAGGGCTGTCCCCAAATAGTCGACCAAGCACTGGTCGACCAAAATTTCATTGGTCGATTGGTCGCAGGAAAAAAAACAAACATTTGGAGCCCTGTCTTGTCAAAATTAAGTCAAAATCAATATGACTGAACTGTATATGAAAGGCTATAGGGCTTTTAATTTGAAGGGCCAAATACAGGAAGTCATGACAGGTGACTGTTGTTGTTTTTTACACGGCAGGCAGGTCTCTCTCTCTCTCTCTCTCTCTCTCTCTCGCTCTCTTTTTTTTTTTATCAAAAGCGACTTTGTCCAATGTTGTTCCAGACATTTCTGTTGACTCCGACGTGGAAGCGCGTATCACCGCTGTTTTCAACGTTTAGCGGGTGCTGCCGCGAGCCCCAACACGGCCGGAGTCACATTAATTAGCCTAATTCACCCGACCGCGGGCAAAAAAAAAACGGAAAAAGAAAGCCCGCACTGGCAACACTGGTTTTGAGACAGTTAACAGTTAATCAAGTTGTTCATAAGATGTGTGATGTGTGTGATTTAATCGGCTCGCCGATAAATCGGTCGGGCCCTAATCTCTAGTCCTGGTCTATCTCTAGTCCTGGTCTATCTCTAGTCCTGGTCTATCTCAGTCCTGGTCTATCTCTAGTCCTGGTCTAGCTCTGACCCCCTTCTCTCTCTTTGCTTCCTCAGAAATACGAGAAACCGAAGTTCATCCAGTGTCTGGCGTTCCTGAGCACTGGAGACATCCTGACCGGAGACTCCGGAGGGATCCTGCTGGTCTGGACCAGGAGCTCCGCCGAGACCCCGACCGGGAAAGGACCCAGAGGTGAAGAGAGATGTTAGAGTCAGTAGAAATAGAAAAAAAAATAGTAGAAATGGAATAGAAGCAGGAGTAACAGTAGAAAGTAACGATAGGAATGTTAAAAATAAAGAATAGAAAGAGAATGGGTAGAAACAGACGAGAGTGGGGAGTAAAAAGATTAGAAACAAACAATAGAAACAGTGGAAACAGCATGAGAAAAAGGCAAGAGAAACAAAAGAAATAGAACAGTGATGGATAAAGAGCAGAAACAAAGTAGAAACAGTAGAAACAGCAACAGCAGAGGCTGCAGTGGATTTAGGGTTAGTTTAGACAAACCTGCACAGAGGAACAGTAGAAACAGAAACAATAGAAACGTAAAAGAAAGTGGAGAAACAGAGAGATTTAGTAGTAATAGAAACAGGTATAAGAGTAGAAAAAATGGAAATGTTAAAAAATAAGAAACAGAATAGGCAGTAAAAACAGTAGAAACTAAATACAAACAAGATTTAAAAAAAAAAAGTATAGAAATATGCAAATATTGAAATATAAAACGATATAAAACAAACATAAAAATATAATAGAAACAAAGAGAGAGAGACAAACAGATAAATAGAAACAGTAAAGAAGAAGAAGGGAGAAACAGTAGAAACAGAACGGTGATGAATAAAGAGCAGTAACAAAGTAGAAACAGAGGCTGCAGTAGATTTTGGCTCAGCTTAGACAGACCTACACAAAGGAACAGAGAAACAAACAGAAACGATAGAAATATAAAAGAAAGTGGAGAAACAGAGATATGTTAGAAACAGTAGAAACAAAAGAAATTGAGTAGAAAGAGGAGTAACAATAGAAACAATGGAAATGTTAAAAACTAAGCAACAGAATAGGGAGTAAAAACAGTAGAAACAGAAGTCTGTTTATTTATCCTACACATGGGAAATGTGCTTGTTTACAGTGGCATCGTAGCATATGCAAATATTGAAATATAAAACAATATAAAACAAACACAGAAAAATATAAATAAATAGAAACAAACAATAGAAACAATAAAAAAAGAAGAAGGGAGAAACAGTAGAAACAGAACGGTGATGGATAAAGAGCAGCAACAAAGTAGAAACAGTAGAAACAGGAGCAGCAGAGGCTGCAGTGGATGTTGGCTCAGTTTAACACTGCGACAAAAAACGCCAGGAGGTGTGTGTGTGTGTGTGTGTGTTTGGTGTGTGTGTGTGTGTGTGTGTGTGTGTGTGTGTGTGTGTGTGTGTGTGTGTGTGTGTGTGTGTGTGTGTGTGTGTGTGTGTTGGCCCAGTTACAGTAATGGTTTTCATGTCATGCTGTTAAACTGGTTTAAAGAGAAGCGACGCCAAGAATTAAAGGTTAAAGATTTAAAGAGCTGGAATGAGACCAGAGTCAGTAGAGATTAGTAGAGCTCAGTAGAGACCTGCTGCAGAGCCGTCCAGGCAGGAAGTAGAGGAGGAGGAGGAGGAGGAGGAGGAGGAGGAGGAGGAGGAGGAGGAGGAGGAGGAGGAGGTGTTTCTGCGGGAGGTGCTGCCTCCTCCTGGCTGCAGCCGGAACTGCACCTTCAAAAACACAACAACAACAGCAACAGTCGACAATAAAACACGAGTCTGCTCTGTTGCTTTAGTTCAGGAGGAGGAAGAGGTGTGTGTGTGTGACTCACCTGCGTGTGTGTGTGTGTGTGTGTGTGTGCGTGCAGCGTTCCAGATCAGTCGGCAGGTCAAAGGTCACGAGGGAAGCGTGTTCTGTATGTGCGAGATGAGGAGCGGCACTCTGCTGACGGGAGGAGGGAAAGACCGGAAGATCATCCTGTGGGACCACGAGCTGAGAGCAGACAGGGACATCGAGGTGACCACACACACACACACACACACATACCCACACACACACACACACACACACATATACACACGCACGCACGCACACACACACATATATATATATTAATAAAGGATGTCATTATCTCCGGTGTCCCTACAGAACAAAAAGCCCAGAAACCCATTTAGAAACCAGGATTCAGAACTTAACTTAGAATCGTCCTGTTTTCACGTCTCCTTCAATATATATGTTATTATTTAATCAATTATTAAATTAATCGTCAACTATTCTGATAATCTAATAATCAGTTTGAGTAGTTTTTTTTAAAGAAAAAAAGTCAAAATTCTCAGATTTCAGCTTCTGAAATGTGAATATTTCTGGTTTCTTTGTTCCTTCATAACAATAAACTGAGTCTCTCTTTGAAAATCGATAATCGACAGATTAATTGTTAACGAAAATAATCGTTAGTTGCAGCCCTAATATACATTATATGTTATGTATATAATATATATATTGCTATTTCATAACGTATTATAGTATATATTGAATAAACATAGGGTGAAGGGGTGGGATTTATTAGGCTTCGGCTTCTTCCCACTCCTTTTGAATATAAATAAATGTTAAGTTTTGTTGTTATTGATTTAGATTGCGTTGTTTTCATTGTTGTTTTGTCTTCTTTTATTCTGTGTTCAAATAAACTTTCATTCATTCATTTACTCATTCATTCATTCAGTGATCCAGGGAAAAAGCTGCGAGGTTTAAAAAACAAAAAAACAAGACGACAACAAACGCGTTCTGTTGTAGATTAACAGAGGTGTGTGTTTCTGGCGTCCACAGGTCCCAGATCAGTACGGAACCATCCGAGCCGTGTCCGAGGGGAAGGGGGAGGAGTTTCTGGTCGGGACGTCTCGCAACTTTATTCTGAGAGGAACCTTCAACGACGGCTTCCTCGTGGAGGTTCAGGTGAGTTCAGGGTCTCTGTTAAAGTCCACTCTGATGCGTTCAGGGTCTCTCTCTAACTCTCTGCTGCGATGCGTTCAGGGTCTCTCTCTAACTCTGTGCTGTGATGCGTTCAGGGTCTCTCTCTAACTCTCTGCTGTGATGCGTTCAGGGTCTCTCTCTAACTGTGCTGTGATGCGTTCAGGGTCTCTAACTCTCTGCTGTGATGCGTTCAGGGTCTCTCTAACTCTGTGCTGTGATGCGTTCAGGGTCTCTAACTCTGTGCTGTGATGCGTTCAGGGTCTCTAACTCTCTGCTGTGATGCGTTCAGGGTCTCTCTAACTCTGTGCTGTGATGCGTTCAGGGTCTCTCTCTAACTCTGTGCTGTGATGCGTTCAGGGTCTCTCTAACTCTGTGCTGTGATGCGTTCAGGGTCTCTCTAACTCTGTGCTGTGATGCGTTCAGGGTCTCTCTCTAACTCTGTGCTGTGATGCGTTCAGGGTCTCTCTCTAACTCTGTGCTGTGATGCGTTCAGGGTCTCTCTAACTCTGTGCTGTGATGCGTTCAGGGTCTCTCTAACTCTGTGCTGTGATGCGTTCAGGGTCTCTCTAACTCTCTGCTGTGATACGTTCAGGGTCTCTAACTCTCTGCTGTGATGCGTTCAGGGTCTCTCTAACTCTGTGCTGTGATGCGTTCAGGGTCTCTCTAATTCTCTGCTGTGATGCGTTCAGGGTCTCTGTCTAACTCTGTGCTGTGATGCGTTCAGGGTCACACTGACGAGCTGTGGGGGTTGGCGTCCCACCCGTCCAGACAGATGTTCCTGACGTGCGCTCAGGATCGACTCGTCTGCCTGTGGAACTCGTCGGACCACAGTCTGCAGTGGAGCCGCTCCGTGGAGGTGGGACGAGGAGAAGTCATCGGTTATAGATTGATTCATAATTAATTGATAAATGATTGATTGATAAATGATTGACAAACTCTGTCGCTCTCCCTTTAGGAGCATGGACACTGTGCAGACTTCCATCCCAGCGGAGCGGTGGTCGCCATAGGAACGCACTCAGGAAAGTCAGTACTGATGTTTTTTTTTCTAGTTGAACCTACTTCTGTGATCTGATTCGTTACTTTTTTTATTCCAAACAAATCAAAAATAGAAGTCGGTTTATCAATTGTTAAAAGCCGGCGTGATGATCCATGTGTTTTACAGATTTTCAATGGAAAAAAGAATAAAAAAGAACCAAGCGTTTAACTACGACTACTGAAACTATGGAAACGTAAACATTCAATTCCACCAGAAGAGCAAAACCGGCTTACATTTTTTTACATATAGAAAAAGGCGGATACGTTGAAATTGGGGCCAATGGCGTGAATTCTTTTGAAATATTGTAGAGATATTTCTGGAAAAAACTGGTACAATTTCTCCAAAGTTTAAACATTTCTAGAAAAAGTGAAAAAAAAAATCTAGAGAAAGTGGTAAGATTTCTTTTTTTTAAAAAAGTGAAAAATTTTCTCGAAAAAAGCTTTTAAAAGTTCTCAAAAAAGGAATTTTTTTTTATTCTAGAAAAAGTGGTAAGATTTCTTTCTTTTTTTTTTAAGATAAAAAATTTCTAGAAAAAAGCTTTTAAAATTCTCAAAAAAAGTTTCAAAAATAAATTCTAGAAAAAGTGTTAAGATTTCTTTTTTTTTTAAAAGTTACACATTTTCTAGAAAAAAGCTTTTAAAAATTCTCAAAAAGTTTTTTTTTAAATTCCAGAAAAAGTGGTAAGATTTCTTTAAAAAAAAAATTTAAGTTAAAAATTTTCTAGAAAAAAGCTTTAAAAATTTTCAAAAAAAGTTTTAAAAGTTAAAAAAATATTCTATGCTCCTCCTTGTCTCCTCCTGCTCCTCCTACTCCTCCTTGTCTCCTTTTGCTCCTCCTGCTCCTCCTCCTCCTGCTCCTCCTGCTCCTCCTGCTCCTCCTCCTCCTGCTCCTCCTCCTCCTCCTGCTCCTCCTCCTGCTCCTCCTGCTCCTCCTGCTCCTCCTCCTGCTCCTGCTCCTCCTCCTCCTCCTCCTGCTCCTCCTCTAGGTGGTATGTCCTGGACGCGGAGACCACCGACCTGGTGGCGATCCACACCGACGGGAACGAGCAGCTGTCCGTGATGCGTTTCTCTGTAGGTGAGTGTCTCTCCGTTGTTTCCATGGTGACGTTGCTGCTGCAGGTGAACTACATGTCCCAGAATGCCTTTCTCTCTGTCTCTCTCTCTCTCTCCCTGTCAGACGGAAGCCTGCTGGCCGTCGGGTCTCACGACAACTTCATTTACCTCTACACCGTCTCCGAGAGAGGACGCAAGTACAGTCGCTACGGGAAGTGCACGGTACGACTCCACTGACGCTTAATACTGACACTCTACTGAGACTCTACTGATACTGAGACCTACTGTCGCTCTATTGTTATTGAGACCTATTATCGTTCTACTGAGACTCTACTGACGCTCTATTGACGCTCTACTGATACTGAGACTCTACTGTCACTCTACTGAGACTCTACTGAGACTCTACCGAGACTCTATTGATACTATACTGAGATTCTATTGATACTGAGACCTACTGTCGCTCTACTGAGACTACACTGAGATTCTATTGACACTCTACTGAAGCTCTACTGAGACTCTGGGTGTATTCACACCTGCAGTGTTAGTGCGCACTAAATCTGGTGCGCACTAAATTTGGTCCAGTTTGGGTTGGTGTGAAAGCAACCGCACTCTGGTGCGAGCCAACTGCCAGGCGAACTCAACAAGTTTGAGCTAAAAGGGCTCCCGTAGTCACTGACAACGGGTTAACGCAGCGGGGAGACCGCCCGGTGCTCCGGTCCTACGCAGCTCTGTCCCCACAAACGAAGCAGCAGCAGCGGGGCAGCCGGTCGCTGCGTGTCCGCTGAGTCTGCTGAGTCCGCTCAGACACCGGACAGGTCGGCGTCCGTCCCTCAGGTCCGCGGAGCAGCTGGTTACCGAGCAGCAGAGGTCCGCCGTGTTTAACGTTTAACCGGGAACTAACGGGACCGAGCTGGGTGAACGCAACCGGAAACCAGCCGGAAGTACCAAACAGAGTTATACATGCAAACAATATAGAAATAAATGACAGAGCTACTAACAACCGGCTCTACTGGAGTCTCCATCATGAAAGTTTTATCAATCAGCGCTTCCAGATTCCAACCGGTAGTCATGGAGACATGACGCTCTCCAAGTTTGGTCCCGAGTGACAAAAAGCAGGTGTGAACCAAACCGCACTAACTGAAAAATGAAACAATGTATCATTTTAACATTTGGTGAGCACCAGGGTGCGCACTAAACAGGTGTGAATACACCCTCTGCTGTTGCTCTACTGAGATTCTATTGACACTCTACTGTAACTATCCACCTTTTTCCGAACGTCAAAAACGTAGACTGTTTTGCCGGTTTTGCTCTTCCGGTGGAATTTTATGTTTACGTTTCCATGGTTTCGGTAGTCGTAAATGCATGGATTTTTTTTTTTTTTTTTTTTAATGAAAATCTGTAAAACGCACGGATCATCACACCAGCTTTTAACAGTGGACATCACACAAATTGACATCCGTGTTAAAAGCCAGTTTTAATAGATCCATGCGTTTAGTACCGCAACTATGACAACGACTGAAAACCATGGAAACGTAACCGTACAATTCCACCAAACCGGCAAAACCGGCTTCCGGGTTTGCCCATAGATGACGTTCGGAAACTTGTGGATATTGAGAGTATACTGAGATTCTATTGACGCTCTACTGAGACTCTACTGAAACTCTATTGATACTGAGACCTACTGTCGCTCTATTGAGACTATACCGATATTAAATTGACGCTCTACTAATACTCTACTGAGACTCTACTGAGATTCTATTGACACTCTACTGAAACTCTGTTGTCGCTCTATTGACATTTTAATGACGCTTTTCTGGTGCTCTACTGAGACTCTACTGACGCTCTACTGCCTACTGACTAGGGGTGGGTATTGCCAAGGACCTCACAATACGCATCACGATACTTGAGTCACGATACGATACGATATTGCGATATCCAAATTTTGCGATATATCGCGATATTCTACAATATTCTACATAGTTCACTGAAAAATGTAAAAGGCATTATGCATCTTAAAATCCGAGTTGTATGTACATCAGACGATAGTGATAATTCATGGGACAAACTGAGTCAAAACAATGTAATTTAAATGATCCATGCCATTTTATACAAGTGCAAGTTACAACAACATACTGTACAACACACTGTCTGAGGCAGCAGTACAGTGACACCTCGTGGAGCAGAGGTGCGGAAGTCGTACTGGATTTACGTCTGAAACATGATTTATTATTTGAAAAAAAAAATTGAAAAAAAAAATCGATATTTAAATATTGAATATCGATATCGCGGTATAAAGTATCGCGATATATTGCCATATCGATATTTTTGCCCACCCCTACTACTGACTGTCAACACGTCGGCTCTGTGGAGGATGATGATGATGACGACGATGATGATGATGATGATGATGACGATGATGACGATGATGATGATGATGATGATGATGACGATGATGCGTTCATGTTTCCAGGGACATTCCAGTTACATCACTCACCTGGACTGGTCGCCTGACAACAACTTCATCATGTCCAACTCTGGAGACTACGAGATTCTCTACTGTGAGTACTCTATTACTACTACTGCTGTAGTACTCTGATACTGCTACTGTAGTACTCTGATGCTACTGCCACAGCTGCAGTAACTGATATAACTGCAGTATTTTGATACTCACTTGTGTATTTTCAGGGGACGTTCCTAACGGCTGCAAACTGATCAGGAACCGATCGGAGTGTAAAGACATCGACTGGGCCACGTACACCTGTGTACTTGGATACCAAGTGTTTGGTCAGTACACGTGTGTGTGTGTTTGTGTGTGTGTGTGTGTGTGTGCGCGCGTGTGTGTGTGAATGTGTGTGTACGTGCGTGTCTAAACGTAATAAAAACATCCAGAAGTTTATGGACGGCCTGTTCTCAATGTTGTTTGGCTCTGATCCTGATCAAAGTCCTGAAGTATTGATTGTCTGCTGATATGAGTTCATTCAGATACCTTGACCTGAATGACTCGAGTGCCAGCTGAACACACACACTCACACACAGACACACACACACACACACACAACTGGTAACACAGGGTTCCCACGCGTCCTGGAAAACTGGGAAAACCTGGAAAACGTTTGACCAATTTTCCAGTCATGGAAAAACACACGGAAAATGAGAAAAACAAGTCAAATGTCCTGGAAAATGATTTATCACATCATGATATTTCATTTCATTTCATTTCATTTCATAACCAGTAGTCGAGTTGAGGGGGGATGAGGGGGGATGGCATCCCCCCTGAAATAAAAACGATCAAAATCATCCCCCCTGAAAAAAAGCCATCCCCCCTCTCCATCCCTCCCCTTTTTACATTAAATGTTGGACATATAACTTGTAATTATAGGCTGTCAAATCAATTTTAACGGCGTCAATTTCTTTTTATCTATTGATAGTTGATTTCATTAAAAAACATTTGCACAAATCAAGCCTATCCACTTTTCCATGTTGATAAAAGTATTAAAATGATAATTCAAGGGACATTTAGGCTATAATAGATAAAAATGTGCGATTAATTTGCAATTAATTAATTAATTAATATTCGCGAGTTAAGTATGACATTCATGAGATTAATCGGGATTAAATATTTTAATAGATTGACAGCCCTAATTATTTCATCATTAGAGAGTTGAATAAAAGAAATAATAAAATCTGAGGGCACAAATAAAAAAAATTCAAATAAACTTGGCTTGATTTGATTTGAGAGGATTAAGAAGTCTTATTTTCAGTGTTTTGTTTTGATATCGAATTTACATGAATTACCCCCCCCCCCTTTTTTTTAAGGTGAAAAAAATAGACCATCCCCCCTGAATTTTTTTTACAACTCGAATACAATATAGCCGAGATGAAACACAAAACACACAAGGACAGAAGACAAGACATTTGAAACATACAAAAACATAACAGAATACCAGAATTTAAGGTGACTAGGGTAAATTGAAACATAGTTAAAAGCAGGAGCAGTTAGAGGTAAAATAAGATGTAGTTATAGCTTTAAATTGTCCCATTGATAAAAGTGAGGTAAGTTTCAAATGATTCTGCAGAGTGTTCCAGGTTGTAGGTGCAACAGTAAGAGAAGCTGGTCTTTCCAAGTTGGGTGTTAACAGAGGGAACCTGCAGTGTGAGCCAGTCTTTTGAGCGATATCAGCTACCAGAGCTCTGTTTGACTTGCTAAGGATTTCGTTTCCAAAAAAAAAAACATGTTTATGCTGTTTTTATGATACATTTTTCATAATTCCTTAGCATTTAAGTGATTATTTCATAAACCAGAGCCCTAGACTGCACATCTTTAAGTCAGATTTCTGGGAGAGAGAATGAGAGAGAGAAATAAACATAGAAACAAACTGATTAAATTTACAAAATGAGGTACCATTAACGAAAAGAACACAGTGTATCCCGTAAAAACTAATGTCTGTCAGACTGTGGCGGCTGAAAATGTCCCGGAAAACGATTTCAAGAGAAGAGTGGTTCAACCCTGTAACAGTGAGTCAGTGAAATAACACCTCTGTTTTTACAGCGGTGTCAGAGTGGCGCCTCTTTCTTTTACAGAAGATCTTTGATCAAGTTCAGACACGTTTCAAACTGCTGTGATTAAAGGTAATTAGTGTGTGTTGTGCGTGTGTGTGTGTGTGTGTCAGGTGTGTGGCCTGAGGGTTCAGACGGCACCGACATCAACGCTCTGATCAGATCTCACAACAGGAAGGTGATCGCTCTGGCCGACGACTTCTGTAAAGTTCACCTGTTCGCCTACCCATGCTCCACGGCAAAGGTAAGACACACACACAACCACACACACATAAATACACACACATACACATTCTTCAACTTAATTATTGTTACAGTAGCCTAAATTACAGTTTCACAGAGATTTAATGAAACTAAAGACAACTACTTCCTCCCAACTTCAAAATAAAAGCACCTCAACTGTAACCAACCCATGTTGTTCCCTCATAAACAAACTGCTCTTATTTTGTTAAACATTTCCTTTTACTTGATTTTAAACTGAACGTGAATACTGTGAGTACTCTGATACTAATGCAGCAGTTGTAGCTACTCAAAGAAGAAGTATTATAGTACTGCAGTAACTGGTGTGCTCTGATAAAACCATTGTAGTACACTGTATAGAACTACTTCTGGGTAGAAAACCAGAATGGGAACAATACTAGAGTTTCGCTATATATCTCGTTTTTTATGTCACTATATCACCGTTTAGACTAATCTGGTGTTTGTAAAGTCTATAAAACCAATGATTGGAGAAACATTATTTATGTGTGCACGTTTTTGTAATTAGTCATGGTTATCATAGATTAGCCGGGCTAACGGTTAGCTACCTGTTTAACTTTAATAACTCAGTGACTCAATAAACGGTCCATGAACAAATATTTTCTCCAGCGGATATCTGAGTTCCAACATGACTGAGCTAACTGGAGTAGTTTCATGTCGTGTCCCACAACGGGAGGGTTTTAACAGCTGACGTCCTGCTGTTAGCTTAGCTACCGTTAGCTGTCCCTGTCAGCTGAGCCACTGATGCTTTCTAGACACCGTGATTCCCCCAAACTGAATAAATACAACACATAGCAACACAAAACACACACACAGAAATAGTAATGTTTCTTCAATCATTTCAGATTTGTCTAAACGGTGATAGGGCGTGAAAAATATGATATATAGCTAAACTCTCGTTCGTTACTATTGATCTCATTCAAATTACGTGCTGGTTTTCTACCCGGAAGTAGAATGTAAACAACAAGGTGATTCGGTCTATTCTGATACTGCTTCTCTGAGTTCTCTGACAATACCACTGCAGTACTCTGCTGTCACAGTACTACACTCATACTAGGGCTGGGACGATACGCTTTTCTCCCGATTCGATTCTTCTACGATTTTTTGGATGGCGATTCGATTTAAATTGCGATTCTATGATATTGCCGATTCTCTCGATTTTTAGTCTTTAGCATTTTTAAAGGTGTACAGAAATGGCCGTTTGTCCTGTTTGTCGCGCCGAGTTGTCACGAGGTGCAACACGAGTTTACCCGAGTAAGGAAAACGAATTTGATTGGTCGTTATCGAGCGGGCGGGATATTCAAAGCTTGGGGCGAGCCCGAGCTCCGTGTGTGTGTGTGTGTCTCAGACGTTTGAATGACGGATTATGGATCCAATATCAGTGGCTGGTGAATTGTGTACAGGCTGACGTATAATCCGTGCGCCTGCATTATCCAATGGGAAAAAAAAAAATACACACTTTCATCCCGGATTTACTCAAAAATAGAATTTTGTACAAAGTTTGGCCTACATCGTCTGATAGATGAGTGATTACACTAATTTTATGACCCAGAGTGGGCTTTAATTCAATTTTCTTTTCTGTACACCTTTAACATTTATCTGCACACAAATACTGTAGGAGCCTATAAATTATCATACTCCATTATAAAGTAAACTTAAACCCTTTTCAAAACCTGTACTCTCTGTATGTAAAAAAGGCTAACAAATGCACATTGCACAATATTTTAAAAAATTCAACAACAAAAAAAAAAAAGTTTAAAATGTTATTTGTGTCTATAAATCAATAACCACTAATCAATGTGTCTCCAGGCTCCGAGCCACAAGTACAGCGCCCACAGCAGTCACGTGACCAACGTCAGCTTCCTGCCCAGCGACAGTCACCTGATCTCCACGGGCGGGAAGGACACCAGCATCATGCAGTGGCGTCTGGTGGAGAAGACCTCGCTGTCTCTCGCCGACGGCCTCTCTCTCTCTAACTCCGCCCCCGCTCGCCGCCCAGACCAGACCGCCTCCTCCTACACTCCCACCCCTCCTCCTCCTCCTCCTCCCGTTGCCGTGGAAACCACCACCACCGCCGCAGCCCCTCCCCCGACCGCCAACGGCACCATGCAGGAGGAAGCGGCGTCTCCGGGAACGCCGCCGTCGCCCTCGCCCACGCCGCTGCAGCTGCCAGCCTCGGAGCTGCTGACGCCGCCGCAGTCGGAGTCGACGCCGCCGCCCTCGGACAGCACAGTGAGCCTGAAGGACAGCCTGGAGCCCAGCGACGACACGGCCACGCCCAGCGACGAGGGGCTGCCCCCCCTCACCCCGCCCTCGTAGAGCGACCGACCGTGTGTGTGTGTGTGTGTGTGTTTGTGTGTGTGAATGTTTTGCTACAGCTAACTTTGTGAGGACCATCATAGTTTATTTATAAGAGGACTTTTCTTTTTTTTTTTCTTTTTTTTTTCCAAGGTGTGGACAAACTCCTCACTTTGTATTATCAATAACGGTTAAAGGGATATTCCCGCGTAAGTTTAACCCATGGTCTAACACACCGTGACGCCGAGTAAGACCCCCACCCTCAAGAGTTCAAGTTTGCCGACCGCTAGCTTCTCTAGTTGTAGCGACTTCAGCAATACACTGCTGTCGATTCCTCCACCAGCAAACCGCCATCAAAAAGCCTCTCATAGCCACAAATAATGCTCAGAACAGCATCAAACTACATCAACAGTACAAACAGGGTCCCATCCCATAATCATCATCATAATAATAATAATAATACATTTTATTTATAAGCGCTTTTACAAATGCTCAAAGACACTTTAAAAATCATAAAATAGAGCAGTTTCAATTGTAATTCAGTTAAAAACAGCAGAGACAGTATAAAACGCAGAAAACAGTATAAAACAGACAAAAATGATACTAAAAGCTAATTTAAAAAGGTTTGTTTTGAGCATGGTCTTGAATAATGCGGGGCATCAAACACCGAAAGAGACAAAAACACGACTCACCCACTCTCCTCCAGCTGCTTGTTACTAATGCAGAAGCCCTGACAAGTCGATCACCAAGTGCAGTAGAAAAGTAACGAGTCCAGTGACGCTTATTTCCAAAAATGCAGCAACTTTTCTCACTCTGATAGTTTGAGCAACTCAACTCTGTTTAACACTCGCTGGTTATTGTTAGAAACAGAGAGGAGCTCTGGTGCACTCGGTAATCGACTCGTCAGGGCTTCTGCAGCTGGAGGAGAGTGGGTGAGTTGTGTTTTCGTCTCTTTCCAATAGAAACCAGGCAAAGCTAGCAGGTGTTTGATGCCTCGTATTATGGGATGGGACCCTGTTTGTACTGTTGATGTAGTTTGATGCTGTTCTGAGCATCATTTGTGGCTATGAGCGGCCTTTTTTGATGCCGTTTGGCTCGTGGCTCCATAGACAGCAGTGTATTGCTATAGTGCGGTCTTGGCTGAAGTTAGCGGTCGGTAGACTTGATCTCTCGAGGCGGGGTCTTACTCGGTGTGTTAGATTAAATTTACGCCGGAATATCCCTTTTAATAATACAAAACACACCTGAACCAGTGTGACCTGCTTCCTGTTTATATCATTACCTCTGATGTCCCTTCAAAATAAAGCTCCAGAGATCCTCTTTAGATGTCAGTCAGACTCCGTTTAGAAAACTCCCATGATGCTTTGCAAACAGGAAGTGATCACTGCTGATTCAGCTGCTGATAACGAGCAGTGTGACTGAATGAAAACAAGTATTTGCCAGTGGTTATACTATAGTGTAATAACAGTGTTGGGGTTGGGGGAGGGGGAGGGGGGATGAGGGTCCTCACAAGTGTAGAAGTACAAACGTGTGTGTGTGTGTGTGTGTATGCATGTGTCAGGACTTGAACCTGCGGCTGCAGAGTCACATGGTTTTTCTCACCAATCAGCTGTTCAGTTTAGATAAATGTTCAGTTTCATTTTTTTTTTAATTTTTATTTGAACAATCGTGTGATGTCACAGCTTCAGACAACATGGAGGATACAGGTTTAACCTTAGGAGTGGGGGAGGAGCTATTACCTAAAACACACTTAGATTATTAGCTTTAAAACCGTACATTTGTCTAGTTTCAAGGTGTTGAAACTACAGGACAGGTGAGACAGGTGTGTGTATGTGTGTGGTGTGTGAGGTAACGGGCTCTCCACCAATAAGAGCAGAGTGAGCAGGTAAAGAGGAAGTTGTTAAAGGGTTGGAGAAATTCTGAAAGTCTTAAAAATGTATTTTTAAAAGATGTTTTTAATTCTTATGAAGAGAAAACCGGCCTCCAATCATGATTTTACTGGTGTTATAAGGATTAACACATATTGATTTGTGATTTCTAACAAGTATTGATTTGATGAATCATGTAAAATGATTCTTAAAACGCAAAAAAGGATGGATTTTAACTCAGCGCTTCTGAGTTTCACCATTAAAGCCTCCCCATTTCATACATAGAAGAATACACGGCACTTGAAATGGATGTGTATGTTTCAGACTTAAGTGCAGTTGAAGATAAATATATGTTTCTGTCTTTGATGCTCCTGAGGACTACAACTCCCAGGATGCATTTCATTTATTATTAACTAACAGCCAATCACAAAGCTTAGCATTGCTTGAATCTGTCTGCAAGGTCACGTTGAGTCAAAGTAAACAGGAAGTGAATAGGAGAGTAAACAGGAAGACAGGGACCTCCAGAGTAAAAGCTGTGACCGACATGTTTTGTTTTTAAAGAATCAAATAATCAACAGAAGCGGATCAGAGTGAGACGTCGCTCTCTCTCCAACAGGATCTGTGTTTGTATATACTGCAGATGTCTGTGTGTATATTTCTGTTCACCACCACTGGGGGGCAGCAGCTCCCCCAGCTACACTGTAAAAAAAAAAAAGAAAAAAAGAAAAGAAAAGACAAGAAAAAGAAATACATCCGACACTCGCATCTCTCAGCCAATCGGGTCGCAGCAGGGCGTGCAGCAGGCTCCTCTCCTCTGATTGGTTGGTTTTCAGTGACTCACTGAATGACTGCTGATGATGATGATTGTTTTGTTTTTTTGTGTCTTCTGGACCATTTCTGCTCAAATGTTTTCTGAATGTCGGGATGATGATGATGATGATGATGTCACTCCAGGGTGGGCGGGGAGGGGAGGGGGAGGGGTTTATTATGAGTAGAGCACTGGAAAAGAGAGTAACGACACGCATTGGTCCAATGGAAGCGCCTCCTGGTGGAGGAATATGGGTTTTGCAAAAGCGCCCAAGAACTGACAACTCTGCATTGTTGGTGAATGAGCAAGTGTGGTGTTTTCAATAATTTAAGGACATTTATAGATCACCCACGTTAATAGCATCGTTGAGGATCCTTTACAGATAAACATTAAAGGGACAACGAGGAGTTTCTATTTGGTTATAAAAAAAAGTCTCACGTTAATGTGGATGAATCTACGCTACCCACACTTGTTAATGGGCCCATTTTCGATAAATATATTGTTTTGTCTCTATCGTTATTTTTGTCATTATTAGTGATGGTGGAAATGCTGGAAATTACTTTAGGTTTTGTGGCGAGTCATGAGAATAACGCCGCCGAATCGACGTTTATGGTCGGAACTACGACGGTATGTGATCGTCTTCCAACCTCTGACTTTAATTCTTGATGAATGAAAACATGAGTCTGTCTTGCGCCGGTCAAAGAATTTCACGGTGCGCGGAGGCTCATAAATGTAGTGTGAAAACGCTTCGCTTTTCCAAAACTCCTCGTTGTCCCTTTAATGTTTCAACCTACATTTTGTAATAAACAAATTATAAGTATAATCTGATATGACCAAGACACCTAAAAACAAAAACACGGCCGTTTTCATCAATTTACAAGCCAGTGGGCAACACACATACATTGGAGTGAATGGGTTTTCTGGGCGCTTTTGCAATACCCATATCCTGCCACTAGGGGCGCAAAACCCTTACCACGGGAGTCAATGGTGGTGTCGTTACTCTCTTATTCCAGTGCTCTAGTTATGAGGGAGGAGAGAGTAGGAGTTGGGATTTGGAGGGGGGGATGGGTGGGGGGGTTTGTTCATGTTTTTGTCTTTTTAATACTCGTCGGTTTATCTTCATCTTTTCTACACTCGTCTGAAGGGCTTGTACAGAGTTCAGGGATTCGAACCTGCACGTTCAGGTTGGGGCCGTGGATGGACAGGACGTAGGATAATGTGGGGAGGGGGGGTTGGGATTGTGATATTGGGGTGGGGTGGGGGGGAGGGAGGGATGGGGGGGTTGAGTGGGCGGGGCCTCGGTGGGAGTTTCTGAATTAAAAAGTGTTTATTTTTCATCGTTCAGTAACGACATTGATACTCATGATGATGATGATGATGGTGATGATGATGACGACGATGTTCATGTGACTGTTTTGAGCCAATCCTGTCTTCTCTCATGCATTCCTGTCGAGACGACAGACTGTACTGAAGATTTCAACAAAAAAATGCAAATAAATGTTTTGAAAACTGACGTCGGATCAGCCGTTCGCTTCCTTCTTCCCCTGCCTCTTGAGGGCTAGCGCTCAGCGGAGAACCGATGCTGCTGCGCTTCCTCGTTCGCCGCCGTGAACACTTTTTTTCCTGCAGTCTAGTGTCGTCTCCATGGAAACAGCCCAGCATCAGCGTAAGTTGCTGCAGCACAGACAGTACTACAGACATCTATCTACTCCTGCTGCTGGTGAAAACTGTTTCTGTGGACTACAACTCCCAGAATGCATTTGATCTCGTTATCTCAATTTTTTAAATATAAGTTACGCCACATCTGTTTTATTATTTTATCTTACTCTGTCTTTTAGCGCTGCAGCTAACGATTATTTTCATTATCGATTAATCTGTCGATTATTTAAACGATTAATCGATTAGTTGTTTGGTCAATAAAATGTTAAAAAATGTCAATCAGTGTTTCTCAAACCACCAGACGACATCCTCAAATGTCTTGTTTTGTCCACAAACCAAAGAGAGACTCAGTTTATTGTCATAAATGAACAAAGAAACCAGAAATATTCACATTTAAGAAGCTGAAATCAGAGAATTTGGACTTTTTTTCTTTAAAAAAACAACAACTCAAACTTATTATTAGATTATCAAAATAGTTGACAATTAATTGTTCGATTAATTGTTGCAGCTCTACTGTCTTTATCTTTGCTCTCCAGCGTTTCTTCGCTTCCTGTTATCTTAGTTTATTATTGACATCTTACTATCTTATCTATCTTATTTCTAGTGCTTTTACTCATTCTTGTATACTTTATGTGGACTTGATTTATTCTGGAAAGCACATGTGTTGCATGGCTTGTATGAAAAGTGCAACACTAATAAAGTGACTGATATATTTTATTACGTATTATTATATTTTATTTCAGTGTATTTTTTTATTTATAATTCACTACTGCAGAGCAGGCGCCTCTCAGCCAATCAGCTCATCGACCTGCTGTTTGCTTTGTGACCCTGCAGCTCGTCTTCTCAGGTAATGAGTAACCAGGTGAGTTCTGAGTTATGATCCACACTGGGATCAAGGTGAAATGTTCTGCACTCTTTTTTTCAGACATTTCATCTTAAAAAGAAGGTTTTTTAGCCCAGAGTAAAGGCTGCAGGACTTTTTCACCTGAACCTGATCTGATTCTCTGCCATGTTTTCATCCACAAACACACACACAGGTGACGCTCTGCTAGTCAGTCTCAAAGTCCACCAACGGTAAACATTCATGTTGACACACTTGGCTCAGACAAACACCACACTGCATTATGGGGAAAATTATGCACTTCTCTGTTTTATTTCACATTATGTCATTTTGATGATGTTTGGTGGTGTTTCCCGGCCTGTGATTGGTCATGGTCAGGCGTTGCAGAGATTAGTGTTGCAGCAGGTCCAGCCAGGTCGGGAGCAGAGATCCAGCCGGGTGCAGCCTTTCTCTCCGTTATCTGCAAACAGGAAACGCATCTTCTGAGCCTCGACACTCTCCAAAGAGATCCAACTACAGTGTTTGCATTTGTAATACTAAGTTTATCCATTAAGAGTTGTATTTCCTCCATGCATGAACACAAGGTAAAATTCGCCTATTGCCATAATCCCTATAGTCATAGGGGTAAATTCATTATCCTTACCCTGTCCCTCATCAAACTCATCAAATACACTCCACAATGCTCTGGTGGACAAGTTGTGACCTGCACATTTACCACGCTGTGAAAAAATCATGTATAATTATGTAAAATCAGAACACATGAAGCAAATACTCAGAACTAGTTGCGTATTTTGAAATCCCTCCCCCCAGCAGCCAGCGTGTCTGGATTGTTGCATTTGCCTCTAAAACAACTCTGTCTCATAATGTTACATGATAATTTCATAGCGTGGTGAATGTGCAGGTCACAACTTGTCCTGCAGAGCGTTGTGGAGTTGTTGGATTGTGTATTTGATGAGTTTGTTCACCTACATTGTGTTCACTGAGCAGCTCACGTCTCTGCCCCGCCGATCTCAAAACAACATGCACCGATAATAATTAAAGGATTAAAGGATTATGTTGAGAGGAGGATCTGACTAAATGTTGAACTATCCCTTTAACATTTGATTTTCCATTTCAACAAGTCCTGAATTTGTTTTGGGGAGTTCATTTAGTAAATTACAGTCATTTTGCATGTCCAACAGGGCGGTTTAGAGCAGGTAGAGGACTCACCTTTGGTGTAGCAGGCCTGCGGGACTTTGCTGCTGCACTGCAGTCGCTCGTTCTGGAGCATGAGGAAGTCGTGACCATAACACTCGATGTAATGCTTCTGACCTGTGACACAAACACACACATATAAACCAGTCTGTGCAGTGCAAATTAAAGGAGTTAAATAATAAGGATCGTATACATTCAGATTAAAGGTTGAGGCGTGTGAGAGTAGCTACCTGTGCAGAGTGGCAGCAGCAGCAGCAGCAGCAGGTAAACCTTCATGTTTCTAGTTTTCGACTGAACGAGCAGAACAAACTGAGCCGAGCTGAAGAGACGCCGGACTTTTATCTCCGGCGGAAACACCCTGAACACACAGATAACTGATCTAAAGACAAACTGATCTGGACTCAACTCATCACGTTGCTCCGTTGTTGTTTGTCTAAACTTTGATCAGACCTAAATCGGCCTGCAGTTCTGCTGAGTCATGTCTGAACGCATCATGTTTGAAGTCCGGGCTGATCCTGCTGAGTCACGACTGGACAGAGACTGTGATGATGGAGGTTTTTGATCACTAGTTATGACTCACCATGTTCTCAAACATTTTACATCGAGGACCCTATTTGACACAAATTAGACCACGGACCCCCATTGGACAGAGTTGGGTTTTTTTTTAGTCAATGTACCTATACGTTCAAATTAGGGCCAATGGCGTGAATTTTTGGAAATATTATAGAGAAATTTCTGGGAAAAAGTGGTACAATTTCTCCAAAAACGTTTGAACATTTCTGTTAAAAAAAAAAACTTGAGAGAAAATTGGCAAAAAAAATTACATAAAAGGGAAAAAAAAGGGAAAAGTTATAATTTTCTGGATAAAAGTGGTAAGATTTAGATTTTATTTGGTTTTATTTTAGAGACGGAGAGACTCAGTCTACAGAATATTTATTTTGATTTTTTTTTTTTTTAGGTTTTATTTGGTTTTATTTTAGAGACGGAGAGACTCAGTCTACACAATATTTATTTTGATTTTTTTTTTTTTTAGGTTTTATTTGGTTTTATTTTAGAGACGGAGAGACTCAGTCTACACAATATTTATTTTGATTTTTTATTTTATTTTATTAGATTTTATTTGGTTTTATTTTAGAGACGGAGAGACTCAGTCTACAGAATATTTATTTTGATTTTTTTTTTTTTTTTTAGATTTTATTTGGTTTTATTTTAGAGACAGAGAGACTCAGTCTACAGAATATTTATTTTGATTTATTTATTTATTTATTTTTAGATTTTATTTGGTTTTATTTTAGAGACAGAGAGACTCAGTCTACAGAATATTTATTTATTTATTTATTTTTTAGATTTTATTTGGTTTTATTTTAGAGACGGAGAGACTCAGTCTACAGAATATTTATTTTTTATTTTATTTTATTTGGTTTTATTTTATTAGAGAGAGAGAGAGTTAATTTGGAGTGCAGCAGCCAGAGAGAGAAAGTGAGTTGTGTGTCTGGTTCATTCCTCAGCAGAGCAGCAGCAGCAGCAGCAGCAGCAACAGAGCAGACGTTTCCACAGCGACGGTCTGGTTCTCCCGGCCTCCTTCTCTGTGCTCTCGGTTTGGACGGACGAGCCGCTGGACGTCTGAACCAGGAGGACGGGGTCGACTCTCCTCGTCCTCCTGGCACCGAAACACCTCCACCCAGTCTGCTGGTTCTCCTGGGCGTCCCGTTGTTCTGCCGGTGTCTCATCGTCATTGTCATCGTCGTCGTCGTTGGCAACCTCGGACATGACTCTGGTCTTGACGAGATGGCCTCGTCCTGTCAGGATGGGTTTCATCGTTGCAACGGCTCCTGCCAGGGTTTTCTTGGCCACTCTGTCCTCTGACACCGTGGGACTAGCAGCAGCGATACCACGGGAAGATCCTCCATCTATTAGGGGTGGGAGAAAAAATCGATTCACATAAATATCGCAATATCTTTTTTTGACGATTTTGATTTTTTTTTTCAAATTTAAAAAAAAATATTGTGCAATGTGCATTTGTTAGCCTTTTTTACATACAGAGAGTACAGGTTTTGAAAAGGGTTTAAGTTCACTTTATAATGGAGTATGTTAATTTATAGGCTCCTACAGTATTTGTGTGCAGATAAATGTTAAAAATGCAGACTAAAAATCGAGAGAATCGGCAATATCGTAGAATCGCAATTTAAATCGAATCGCCATCCAAAAAATCGTAGAAGAATCGAATCGAGAGAAAAGCGTATCGTCCCAGCCCTACCGTCTATGGAGGCTCGTAGGGCCGCGGACAGACCGCGGCCGACCGCATTCAGCGCTTCGGTGGCCATGGCCTCCGTGAATTCAGGGGAAATCCTCACAGGGATATCGGCACCAACGATGTCCCGGAGAGCCTGAGTGATGGAGTCTCTCACGTCACTCTGAACGTCGTAGTTGAAACGCTCTTTCAGAAGCTCGGTGGAAATGGGGCTCTGGAGGGCAGACCTGTCGGGTGTGACGGGATGTTGATGGACCAACCGCACGACGGTTACCATGACTGAGTTTGCGATGATCCTCAGCACTTCCACGCACATGTTTATCAACTTCTCCTTCACGTTGATATTGTACACGCCCTCAGTTACTTCTCTCCATTGCCTGGTAAAAGACAGAATACAAACAAAACTTCAGTTACTGGAAAAATACACACAAATGTTGGAATTATGATTGAATTCAAGCATCTACTGGATCTATCCACCTTTTTCCGTAAGCCTATTTTGCTGGTTTTTGCTCTTCCGGTGGAATTTTATGTTTACGTTTCCATGGTTTCGGTAGTCGCGGTAAATGCATGAATATATATGAAAATCTGTAAAACGCATGGATCATCATACCAGCTTTTAACAATGGATATCACACAAACTGACATCCGTGTTAAAAGCCAGCGTTAATAGATCCATGCGTTTACCGCAACTCTGACAACGACTGAAAACCATGGAAACGTAAATGTACAATTCCACCAAACCGGCAAAACCGGCTTCCGGTTTTGACCATAGATGACGTTCGGAAACTTGTGGATAATGAGGGGAAAAAAGAGAACTTACTCATTATTGAGACTTTGGAAGAATCTTCTGATTACAGGTAACATTACTGCTTCATTTCCCCGATGGGAAAACTCAGGATATCCATCGTTCTCTTGATATTCTTCATCATCATCTTCAGAAGTCTTGGCAAGCCTTCGCCGCCGAGCGAAAAACTCCTCTAGATACCTGTCCACTTTCTGCAGGGTGATATCACCATCTGTGGAGCCACTGGCAAGTTCCTCGGCATCCCATTGGTGGTATAACGTCATCAGCTCATTGATATCTCCAGTAACCCGTTTAGAGACTCCTGAGACGAAGTTGTTGGCGATTTGGTCCAAGTCGAAGCCGCAGAGGTCCATTCTCTTGTCTGTGACACCTAGGAAAGACACTTTTATATTAATGTAATCAGTCACTTTGTCTTTACTAATATCGCTAATAGCAAACTCTAATATGATCTGATGCAGGGTTATTATAATTAAAGCAGAAGTAAGCGGAATATTTGTGTTAATATAAGTCTGAAATAGTTCTATCTTCCGACGGCAATCACTTACATAGAGTGTTTGGTCTGAAACACGGGTCTGTCAGTCACTCTGCTCTGCTCTGAGTCGAGGAGAAAACGTCTTGTATACTTCCTTGCATCCTACAAGCTTTATCCAATGAGGAGAGAGAACGGTATGAAGGGCTGTGTGTGCAGCCAAGGGATGTGCGTGAAAGGACCAATAGATCCATGACGAGGGCGGGGGTTGCTAACTAACAAAGTTAGCCAAAACGACCGAATCGCTTACCTCTGCTTTAACTAAAACTTAGACTAAAACTAGCAGTGAAAACATGATCTAGAAAACTGAAATAAAAATAAAAGTTTTTCCAAAACCAAGAACTAAATAAAAACTGCAATGACTAGAATTGTAGATAACATCAGCTTAGTTTTAGTTTTCTAAGAGATTAATGAAAAACTAAAACCAAATAAATAAAAATTACAACTAAAACTGCTTAATCTCTTGTTGAACTAACAGAAACTAAACTGAAATAATAAAAAACAAAAAGCAAACTGAAAAACGAAATAAAAATTAAAACAAATGAAAATGTTTAAACTGCCTACCTTGATTGTCTCTTCTCTTGTCTGTTCCTTGATGTCATTGTGACATCACAGTTGGCCTGTGATTCTTTTGTACTCTGTGATGTCGTTGTCGTCATCAAGATGCAATCTGGGTTAAGAATTTTCGGTCTACTCATGCTGTGATGTCATCAGAATCTGTTGCCTTGGAGATTTCTGCTAGAGAGGCAGACACTCTAACTACAGGTCGGAAACTCGGGTATCATATCAGAGCTCCGACTTTCCGACTTGACGTCACAACAACATCAAAACATGACAACCCTTGTCTTAAACGGTTCGAATTTAGACATTTGAAGACAAGTTATTTGTTGAGGTCTTAGTGCATATTTTTGTGTATTATCAAGGCTATAAGATTATATGTGCACTCATCTGCGGCGTCTCCTCTCCTCCAAAATAAACATAATTTACTGCTGCATTTATTTTTCATATTCAGCTATGAGCCACAATATGCCAAACTTCCTTCAGGTATCCATGTTTTCTTTCTTCCGAGTTCCTGCAGCGTGAACGCAATGATGACGGAAGTCGGAAATTTCCGAGATGGGAATTTCGACCTCCAAGTTGTTTTGAACGTAGCATAAGTAAGCAAGTTTGCACACATTGTTGAGTATTTTGTGAGTGTGTGTATGTGTCTGGCTATGAGTGTGGTTATTAGAGGAGGATGATTGTTATCTGTGTATTGTATGTGTATGTGTTTGAATGTGTGATGAGAGTGAGAGAGAGTGTATGTGCTGTTAGTTCCTATTGTGCACTTTATGATTTGGCGCTCCTGTTTCCCTGCTTTTATTAGTGCATTCTGTCAATTTTTTTTTTTTAAATATTATGGTTATTATGTCCTATTTCAACTAATCTTAATATTGTATCTGTTTAGCACTTAACCTGCCCAGGGACTACAGGCGGAAATTAGCAATTGTTGCTATAACCTGGCTCAAAGCATCTCTTCTTGTTTTACAAGATTAATGTTTTTTGTGCATTGTCCCTGTTTTGAATAAATAAATTCATTCATTCATTCATAAGGCCAGGCTTAAGACTTTCCTTTATGACAGAGCTTTTAGGCTGGTCCAGGTAGCTCTGAACCACTACGCTGCTATAGGCTTAGACTGCTGGGGGACACATCTGGTTACATGGAGCCCTCTCCTCTCCTCTCCTCTCCTCTCCTCTCCTCTCCGCACATTTTGAACTGTCATTATCATTATCTGTTGCACTTCCAGCCTTCTACACTCTTTGTGAGTTTGGTCCATACTGACCAGCCAGAGTGAAGGAGACTTTTCTTCCATAATAGTCAGTTATTGCTCACTGCATTTCCCAAAAATTGTGTTTGTGTATGTTGTGTTCATTCATATACTGTACACACTCACAAGTTACATTTGGTTATTGTTTACTGCAGCAGAATACTATCTGCATAATTATCATCTGCTGTGATACAGTAGTAGGCTATTATTTTCCAATGTTGCTCCTCTGAATGTTCTGTATTTATAATGCAAAAATTTCCTGTAAAGTTTGTGACCTGTTAATGTGGCTTTGGTTATGTAACTTTTTTTCTTGTGCATTATATGAACATGTTCTTACCTGTACCTTGCCTACAAGGTTGTGTGTTACAAAGGGACTACAGTATTTATGATGTTTGGCCGTTAGAAGGCTCTGTTCACCTCACAATTATTTATTCCATCAGGAGTTGATCTATAGTGATTATTATAGGTTTATGCTATTACTGTAGCTGTGTTTAATGTTTGATAATGTGTTTATTTCTGTTTCCGTCGGACCACACCCACACACAAACCCACCTCCATTATCCGTTATTTCTACCTCGACCAAAGTCAGATTTCATCTGAACCATACAGCTGTAATACCAAGAGCTGCCCAGGAGATGGCGCCATTCTACCTGAATCAAGTGAGTACCCTTCTCTCTTATCAAAATAATTGTAAACATTGTTGATGTAAAGTTTGGGTAAATTATCAATTTGATTGACTTGTAAGTACATAAGTTGTTATTTTAAATAATGACTTCTAACTTCTAAGTGAACAACGCACGCAGTTATGTAATTTCCTGTAAATGCAGAGAGGAGGGAGGAGCCACAGAGAGTGAAAGTGTTCAGTCAGTTCAGACACCATTTTAAAGCAGTCGGAGTACAAAGAGGGAAACTAAAGTCTGAGGCAGGTGAGTGTCAATGTAATTATAATAATTATTAAGTGTGAGAGTGTGTGAGTCAGTTTGTCACTGTGGACTGTGGAGGAAAGAAGAGTCACAGTGAACTTCAGTCCACACAGAGACGCTGAGAGAAAAAGAGGAAACAACAGGAAGTGAAAACTGACCGGCGAGAGTTTATTATACTGTATAGCATGTGTGTACAGTTCTGTTTGTGTGTGTGTCTCATATCTCACAACACTATAAGTTTGAAAATGCGTAAACTTTTTTTGTGAAGGAAGGAGGTGGGGGAGGGGCAGTTGCATTAACGGATGTGCTGTGTGTCTTTTCTCTCAGACTGACTGAAGTCCTGAATATGAGTGCAAAAGTGGAGGAAGAGGAGGATGAAGCAGGATCCATCTGTCTGTCTATGAAGAGTGACTGGTCCAAAGAGCTTCCTCCAGAGTTCAGTTCTGGACCTGGACCTTCAGAGTCACAGTAAGAGAGCTGATATACGCCTACAGTATGAACCTCCAAACTGTCTCTGTGTCAGAGTTTAGTGTGTTGAGCCACTGCAGTCGACATCACTTGAAAAATACAAAAAACAAGTCTTCAATAATTTGTTTGTGTTTATTTTTTGGTGTGTTTAAATGCCCAATGTAACAATTACACAACAGAAACAAAAGTTGAGTGAACATTCTTATATTTACATGGTAGAATGTAAATACAGATATATTCTTTAAAGGGATAACGAGGAGCTTTGGAAAAGCAAAGCATTTTCAAACTACATTTATGAGCCTCCGCGCGCACCGTGAAATTCTTTGACCGGTGCAAGACAGACTCATGTTTTCATTCATCAAGAATTAAAGTCAGAGGTTGGAAGACGATCACATACCGTCGTAGTTCCGACCATAAACAGCGATTTGGCGGCGTTATTCTCATGACTCGCCACGAAACCGAAAGTAAAGAAACGCTCGACCAGCATTTCCGCCACCACTTATGATAACAAAATAACGATAGAGACAAAACGATATATTTATCGAAAATGGGCCCATTAACAAGTGTGGGTAGCTTAGATTAATCCACATTAATATGAGACTTTTTTATAACCAAATAGAAACTCCTCGTTGTCCCTTTAAGTATATTTTTTGGCTTTTTTTGCCTTTATTTTATATTAGAAATATTAGGTCATGATTGAGTAAAGTGTTGTATACACTACGACAAACAGGCTTTGTTTTAGTTGCTAATCACAAATGAAGTCAGTGAACACTCGCCGCAACAGATCTGAGAACACAACAACAACAACTATGTAAATCCAGAGATGTTTTTTGAAATAGTGATGACTTAGAGATTCAGCCACAAAATAAACAGAACATGTACATTGCTCAATTTTGATTTTGAGTTGATGAACATGTTTTTTTGCAGAGGTCGGAGCCACAGAGCAGAGTCTCCAGGATCCATCTGTCTGTCTATGAAGAGTGACTGGTCCAAAGAGCTTCCTCCAGAGTTCAGTTCAGGACCTGGACCCTCAGAGTCACAGTAAGACGCTGGTACAAACCTGTGAACCTCCAAACTGTCTCTGTGTCAGAGTTTAGTGTTTAATTTAGTGTATTTAATTAAGAAATATTGGGTCATGATTAAGTAAAGTGTTACTACGACAAACAGGCTTTGATTTAGTTGCAAGTCACAAATCAAGTCAGTGAACACGATAACATCCACCGCAACAGATCCGAGAACACAACAACAACAATGTAAAACATTATATTATACTGTATGAAAAAGTGAGGACTTGAAGATTCAGTTCACAGCCACAAAATAAACAGAAAATGTACATTGCTCAATTTTGATTTTGATTTGATAAACATGGTTTTTGTGTTTGCAGAGATCATGACCACAAACTGAGAGCAGAGACTCCAGGATCCATCTGTCTGTCGATGAAGAGTGACCGGTCCAAAAATTTTCCTCTAAACTTCAGTTCTGGACCTGGACCCTCAGAGTCACAGTAAGACGCTGCTACAAACCTTAAACCTCCAAACTGTCTCTGTATCAGAATTTAGTGTGTTGAGCTGCTGCAGTCGACATCTCTGTAACAGAACAATAACATTAGTTTTCAGGATGATGATGCTCAAACTGAAGAGACTTAAACTAACAGGGAGTTTGTTTTCAACTCAAGATTTAGTCAGCCAGGTCTTCATTCAGCTCGTCTCTCTCCACTCGTCTTCCTCTACTTTCTCTCTCTCTGCCGCTCTGGTTACTGAAGTCCCGCCCTCTTAAGGTGGGCAGCCAATCAGAGCACAGATGTGGAGCTGTGACTGTGACATGTTGTTGATACAGAAATGTCTTGACAGGAGGAAGAGGAGTGGTGTCTCTGTGGACCAGCAGCTGTCCTGCTGTGGTCTCTGTCAGGACGTCCTGAAGGATCCAGTCTCCACCAGCTGTGGACACTGGTTCTGCAGACAGTGCTTCACCTCAGACTGGGACCAGTCTGGTTCTTCAGGACCCCCCTCCTGTCCCCAGTGTGGACAAAGACCCAGAACCAGAGGTGGACTGCAGACATTTAAGATGATGATTCAGACCTTCTCTTTGTTGTCTGTAGTTTTTCTGGAGCTGATGAAAATCAGATTGTCAGACTCTCTGTCTTCAGTCTGACTCTGTCTCTTCTCTCTCAGCAGATCGTGGTCTGCAGGAGGTTTTAGATGAACATAAGATCAGTCTGAGGAGCAGATGTGAACGAGTGACTGAAGGAACTGAGGGAACAGGAAGTGGTAAAGGAAGTGGAACAGGAAGTGGAACACTTCTTAACAGTGTCTACACTGAGCTCTACATCACAGAGGGACAGAGTGAAGAGGTTAATACCCAACATGAGGTGAGAAAGCTGGAGACAACGTCCAAGAAGAAGACCCTCCAAGACACTCCAATCAAGTGCAACGACATCTTTAAAGACTTGCCTGTCCAACAGAGAGAGGACGTCTCTGCGGTCTCACCTGTCCAACAGAGAGATGACGTCTCTACGGTCTCATCTGTCCATCAGAGAGAGGACGTCTCTACGGTCTCACCTGTCCAACAGAGAGATGACGTCTCTACGGTCTCACCTGTCCAACAGAGAGAGGACGTCTCTACGGTCTCAGCTGTCCAACAGAGAGATGACGTCTCTACGGTCTCATCTGTCCAACAGAGAGAGGACGTCTCTACGGTCTCATCTGTCCAACAGAGAGAGGACGTCTCTACGGTCTCACCTGTCCAACAGAGAGAGGACGTCTCTACGGTCTCACCTGTCCAACAGAGAGAGGACATCTCTACAGTCTCACCTGTCCAACAGAGACCCATCAGAATGGTTCTGACCAACGGCGTCGCTGGCGTTGGAAAAACCTTCTCGGTGCAGAAGTTCACTCTGGACTGGGCCGAGGGCTTGGAGAACCAAGATATCGACCTGCTGGTTCTGCTTTCGTTCAGGGAGCTGAACCTGATCAGAGATCAGCGGTTGAGTCTTCTCAGGCTGCTCCATGTTTTCCATCCAACATTACAGAAGGTCACAGCAGAGCAGCTGGCTGTCTGTAAACTTCTCTTCATCTTTGACGGCCTGGATGAAAGCCGACTGTCACTGGACTTCAACAACAGGGAGGTTTTGTCTGATGTCACACAGACGTCATCAGTCAACGTGCTGCTGACAAACCTCATCCAGGGGAATCTGCTTCCCTCGGCTCTGGTCTGGATCACCTCCAGACCTGCAGCAGCCAATCAGATCCCTCCTACATGTGTTGACAGGGTAACAGAGGTCCAAGGCTTCACTGACGCCCAGATGGAGGAGTACTTCAGGAGGAGGTCCAGTGATGAAGATCTGTCCAGAAGAATCATCTCACACATCCAGACGTCCAGGACCCTCCACATCATGTGTCAAGTCCCAGTCTTCTGCTGGATCAGTGCTACAGTTCTGGAGCACATGTTGACCACAGACCAGAGAGGAGAGCTGCCCAAGACCACGACGGACCTGTTCTCACACTTCCTGCTGGTCCAGACAAAGAGGAAGAAGAACAAGTACGGTGAAGGACATGAGACGAGTCCACAGGAGCTGATGGAGGCCGACAGGGAAGTTCTTCTGAAGCTGGGGAGGCTGGCGTTTGAACAGCTGGAGAAAGGAAACATCATGTTCTACCAAGAAGACCTGGAGCAGTGTGGTCTGGATGTCACAGAGGCTTTGGTGAACTCAGGACTCTGTACTGAGATCTTCAAAAGAGAGAGTGTGATCTTCCAGAAAACCGTCTACTGCTTTGTTCATCTGAGTGTTCAGGAGTTTCTGGCTGCAGTCTACATGTTCCACTGTTTCACCAACAAGAACACAGAGACCATGGTGAATTTCCTGGATTTATCCCTGAATGACTTCCTGAAGAAAGTCTTGGAGAAATCCCTCAGCAGTAAAAATGGTCACCTTGACCTGTTTGTTCGTTTCCTTCATGGCCTCTCTCTGGAGTCCAACCAGAAGCTGTTAGGAGGTCTGCTACGTCAGACAGACATCAGTCCAGAAACCATCCAGAGAATCATCAACAACCTGAAGAAGATAAACAATGATGAAATCTCTCCTGACAGAAGCATCAACATCTTCCACTGTCTGACAGAGATGAAGGACCAGTCAGTTCACGAGGACATCCAACAGTTCCTGGAGTCAAAGAACAGATCAGAGAAGAAACTCTCTGAGATCCACTGCTCAGCTCTGGCCTACATGCTGCAGATGTCAGAGCAGGTTCTGGACGAGTTGGACCTGGAGAAGTACAACACATCAGATCAGGGACGACAGAGACTGATCCCAGCTGTGAGGAACTGCAGGAAAGCTCGGTGAGTCCAGACATGATCAATATCTATTTGAATGTTTTTATTGGATTTTAACATATTTACACACGCAATATGAAAACATTAAAGAACTTCGATGCTTTGCACACACAAATTCTTAAAGGGGAATTGCTGTTTTTTACAATCTGGACCTTATTTCTAGCATAAAATACGATCATTTACTCACCCAGACAACTTTGGTGTCATTACAAGTCATTCCGATGAAATTAGATCCAGCCGAGAGCCACGTATATCCATATAATGCGAGTCTACAGGGCAGCGGAATGGCACTCTCTTTTTTCTCTTGCCTTGTCTTCTGCACCGCGATTACGGACCACATTGTGTACGGACACATCTGTCATTTAACTCGTGTCAGAATAACAACAGTCTCAGTAAAGATCAGTGGGCTCTGCAATCTACCAGTTGTTATTTCACTGATACTGAAAACACATTTTCTTTGATTTTGTCTTAAAAATGTATTTTTTCAAAAACAGGTCTTGAAAAAGGGGGGTCGTCTTATATTTTGGTCAATACGGTATGAGTCTATCACATGTACATGAGGCTATAGTCTTTCTATTGATTTTAACAGGTTGTTAATGAATAATTATCTTTTTACTCAGTTTTATTGCTCTGCTCTCTCGATAACTACAAGCAAAGTTCACGTCAACTCAGGTGATCTGCGGGTTGTTGTTTCACTTCACCGCTACCATGCAACGTAGCCTACGCTCCCTATGTGTGCGTACAGCGCTGACACACACACACACACACACACACACACACACACCCTGCAAGGCTTCTTTACACATGACGACCGGAAACAGACGAACGTTCACCATGGCTTAAAGGGATAGTTCAACATTTTGGTTACCATAATCCCTATAGTTTTAGGAGTAGGCTCATTACCTTCAATTGTCGATGCAAGCTGTTTTTAGATCCACGGGTCAGACCTCATCAAACTAAACTAAATACACAATCCAACAACTCCAAAACGCTCTGGTGGACAAGTTGGGACCTGCACATTCACACAAAGTCTTTGGTTTCATTTTGTTTATATTTACAAGTCTGATTCCCCGTCCATCACATTCCACAATTCACAGTAAGAAGCCAGCAGTTCCCCTCCCCTGACTCATCAAGGTTTCCCAACAACAACCACGCGGCCAGAAGAGCTTGGGTGATTTTTGTTTTAGTCTCTTTTCACACAAAGCTAGCAGCTGTTTTATGCCTCATATTATGGGCTGGGACCCTATTTGAACTGTTGATGAAGTTTGGTGCTGTTCTGAGCATTATTTGTGGCTATCAGCAGCTTTTTTGATGGCAGTTTCTTGGTGGAGGAATAGACAGCAGTGTATTGTTATTGTGTAGTCTTTTCTGAAGTTGCTACAACTAGAGAAGTTTGCGGCCAGCAAAATTGATCTCCAACACATGAAGACACTATACGGACTCACTAAGACACTATGCAATGAAAGGCCTAGGCACAGTTCAGCAGTTCTTGACAAGAAAGGTGTCCTCATCAGTGGAAAAAGGGAAGCACAGGCAAGGTGGACGGAGCACTTCAAGGATGTACTCAATAGAGAAGAACCAGAAGACCCAATAACTGAGGACGAAGAATGTGAACTCACTGAAATGATTGAAGAGATTGCTGTACATGAACCAACACTAAGAGAAGTAAAAGAAGTGATAAAAGGATTACGGAATGGAAAAGCACCAGGAATAGACTCCATCACAGCAGACATACTAAAAGCAGACATAGACTTCTCAACAACGAAGATACACCAGCTATTGGAGAAAATATGGAGACATGAAAAGATTCCCAACAACTGGAAGAGAGGGCTTATCATAAAACTTGCCAAAAAAGGAAATCTCAAAGAATGCAAGAACTTCAGAGGCATCACCCTGCTCTCTGTGGTGGGAAAGGTACTTGGTAGGATCATCATAGATCGGATCAGAGGTGGAATCGACTCCTGGTTAAGGAAGGAGCAAGCAGGGTACAGGAGGGGCAGAGGAACAACAGAGCAAGTCTTCATATTGAGGAACATCATCGAGCAGGTCAACGAATGGCAAGCAACGCTATACCTGAACTTTGTAGACTTTGAGAAGGCTTTTGACTCGGTCCATCATGAAAGCCTATGGCTTATCATGAAGAAGTATGGGATCCCAGAGAAGATAGTGAGAATTGTGAGAACCTTTTATGAAGACTTCCAGTGTGCAGTTATAGACCAAGGAGAGATATGCGAGTGGTTTAACATTAAGAGTGGAGTTAAACAGGGATGCAATATGTCAGGATTTTTGTTCTTGATTATCATGGACTGGATAATGAAAAAAACGGTTGGACACGGTGAGAATGGAATCAGGTGGAAGCTTACATCAAAGCTCGATGACCTGGATTTTGCAGACAATGTAGTATTACTCTCCTCCACCAAACAGGATGCAAGAAAAATTATCAAGAATGGAAAAAGAAGCCAGGCGGGTTGGACTCAAGATCAACACAGGGAAAACAAAAACCATGAGAATGCACGCAAGAAACCAGGAGAAGATAAACGTCAATGGAGAGCACATTGAAGATGTAGAAGAGTTCACTTACCTAGGAGCCACAGTAAGTAAGGATGGAGGAGGAATGAAGGACCTGAACAATAGGCTTTCAAAAGCAAGAGGTGCATTCATTAAAATAAAAAATATCTGGAACTCCAAGAGCATCACAAGAATAACGAAACTGAGGCTGTACAAAACACTAGTGGTGCCGGTGTTACTATATGGATGCAAAACATGGAAAATTAATAAAGGAGACAACAAAGCAATCGATGTGTTTCACAACAAATGTCTAAGAAGAATCCTCAAAATCCAATGGCAAGACCACATTAGTACAGAAGAACTATTAGAAAGAGCCGACATGAGGCCACTGAGCGAGGAAGTAAAGAGGAGAAGATGGAAGATGATTGGTCATATACTAAGGCAGGACGAAAATAATGACTGCAACATTGCAATGACCTGGGCACCTGAAGGGAAAAGAAGAAGAGGGAGACCAAAGACCACCTGGAGGCGTACAGTGGAGAAAGAAAGAGAAGAGGCGGGGTGGAGATCATGGGCTGAGGCAAGAACAACTGCTGTTGACCGGGAGGAGTGGAAGCGCTCTGTGGAGGCCCTATGTGCCACCAAGGCACGAAGTGGATAAAAAGAAGAAAGAAAATTGATCTCCTGAGAGGGGTCTTACTCAGTGTCACGGTGTGTTAGACCATGGGTTAAACTTAAGCCAGAATATCCCTTTGCTTATATTGCACAGCGGAACACATTAGAAAATAATAATGATGATTTGATCTAATCCATTATCCAAAATCCAATCAGATTATCTATGACCAACTGGACCCAGATGTTCATCAAATTATCACATCCTGTCATCAGATGCATCAACTGTATTTTTATAACAATTTAAAGATGATTTAAATTGACAGACTGACAGATTTTATGTTTTCTCTCTTCACAGACTTGGTGATTGTCGACTCCCAGAGATTCACTGTGAAATTGTGGCATCAGCTCTGAAGTCCAACCCCTCCCACCTGACAGAACTGGACCTGCATAGCAACTGGAACCTGCAGGATTCAGCAGTTGAGGTTTTGTGTGCTGGATTGGAGAGTCCAAACTGTAGACTGGAGAGTCTGAGGTGAGTTCACTGACTGGACCTGTTGGACTTTTATTTATATTCAGTTTAGGGCTGGGACTCGATTAAAAAAAATAATCGAATTAATTAGAGGCTTTGTAATTAATCGCATTTTAATCGCATATAAATATTTGACCTGAGAACAGTGAGAAGCATTTTTTTTCACATGGATTTTAGTATACCATTGAATGACTGAATACATAAGCTTAAGCATTCAAGGTGGTACTTAACCAAGACCAACAGACTAGGGATGCAAATTATCGATTAATTCATTAATCGATATTTGATACATACAGATTAAATGGTCTTTCCTGCCAATACACTATGATGATTACTGTAGTATTTAACTAGGCTACTTAAATCACAGTAGCATAAACTGATTTGTTGAACTCAGCCTGATGTAAACATTAATAAAACTCAGTAACCAATCACACAGGCAGCTCCATGTTGTCCCTGTGTGATGTTCAGGGACAGGTCAGGACAGTCTGAAGACAGACAGCTCTGAGGGTGAAGTCCTATCATAATGAGATGAGCTGCACCTGTGACAGTGACAGGTCATAGATATAGCGCTGCAGCTGAGCAATTAGCGCTATATAGCGCATTTAGCGTGCGCCCGTGTCTGTGTATCTATGTGCAGGGAGAGATCAGAGATGGTGTTTTAAATAACCATGCTAGCGTTTCACCAGCTCTCATCTCTGCCAGTCAGCCTCTCAAACTGCTGCCTCTCTCGCGTGTGGGCACACCGCACGTAGACACACGTGAGAAGAAAAAAAAAAAAAAAATTAATAAGTGCGATTAAAATGCGATAATTTTTGTGTAATTAATTAATCGTAATTAACGCGTTAAAGTCCCGGCCCTAATTCAGTTCAAATATGTGAAGTTCAGTTTGTCACTGGTTTGATTATTTGTGGGATTGAGACAGTGACCAAATGGGTCACTGTCTTACTTGAAGGTGAAAGGTCAGAGGTCATTCAGAGGGTCAGTGGCTGTGGATGAGTTCAGTGTGATGATGACTGACTGAGCTGGCTCTCAGATGAAGCTGCTAACAGAACAGCTGGATCACCCACTGTGGCTGAAGCTGAACAGATCTGACGAAGATCTGAGGCCGGAGAAGCTGTTGGGTTTTCCCTCTTTGCTTGGTTCATTATACATTATATGAATGTTTACATCAGACTTATTTTTCAGTGCTTTTTTATGTTGTCATGACTCATGATAATTATTACATGCCAAGTAATGAGCCTATAAGTTAAACAAATCAGTAAATATACTACTGTGATTTAAGTAGTACAGGTTGTTAAGACTTCCATTATTTAATCAGTATTTGTAGCTCTGAGTGTTTTATTTAAGATTTATACCTTTGCATTTTATTTTGAAAAGTCGGCATGACTTCCGGTGTTGCTGATCACGGCAGTTGTATCCGGGATTCTGGCAGAGGCACATGGCCCATTGGTGAGCTGTAGCTAAGAAATAGCCTGCTAACAATGAGTAGCGATAAGAATACAATGTGTTGATGCTTGTTTCATTGGTAAACAGTCCTGGAAGGATGAAAGTGTTATTTAGCGCTCGCGATTAGCGCCATTAACATGGCAGCATCAAAGGAGGAGCTGGAGAAGCTCAAGCAGAGGCGTTCAGCTGTTCAGACCGCTTTCACCAGAAAAGCCAACCATCTCACCTCCAGAGCGAACGCACTAGGAGAAAGTGAAATGATAGGTGAGTGGAGAAGCTTTAAGTCAGAGCACTTAAGAGTCAGAGATGCAGGGTTCGAGTATGTAACAGCCCTGAGAGAAGCAGGCGAAGATCACGCCGAAGAGATGGCGGCGCAAATTGATGCTAAAACATCAGAGTGCGACCGTAAGTTTGATGAAACTGAACAGATCGTCCTAAAGAGCTTCTGGACCAGGTTCGCTGAGCAGGCAATTACCACCCTCGCCACTGAGGCTGAATCAGCCATGGACCAGGCTGAGGCAACCAATTACCATCAGATGACCAGGAAACAATGCGACCTGATGAATACAAACCTGGAACGGGAGATCTTCGAACTCGAAAGAGAGGTAAATGATTGGATGAGATTGATTCCTAGACCCAAGGTAACGGAGTTAAAAGATTGCATAAGGAAGCTAAAGAAACGTCGCGAGAAATTATGGGATGAGTGGGCATGGCAAGGCGATACCCAAGGCTGGGTCTTGTCTGGAGCCGACGAGGAAGAACCAGTTGAAGCGGTAGAGCAAAACCAAGACAGACGAAGCAAGCCCAGCGGGGAAGCAACTGCTCTTAGTGTTCAACCTAACCCAGACCTGTTCGACCCTGGGAAAACTCAACTTCCTGTGGGAGGCATCCAGCCTAGCTCGCCCAATCAACCCCCAAATCTCAGCTACGGTGTATTTCCAGATGCTGCAAGCACGCCACATAGAACTTTCAACCCACTGCAAAGTGGTTCTGGCATGAACTCCGGGACTTACAATGTCAAGCCCCTGATTAGTCTGGAGCGAGCACGCCTGCCTGTATTCTCCGGTGACATGTGAGATTACTATCGTTGGAAAGCTGAATGGGAAGACTTGCAGCGGCTAGGAAATCCACACGGATTGGAGAACGTGAGGAAATTCCACCTTCTAGGAAGCCTAGACGACAAAGTCAAAAGGGACCTCGTATTGTCCAGCTGTGGATCCGCCGCTGACGTGTTCAGGGTTCTGGACAATAAGTACGGAAACAAGCCAAAAATAGTGCTACTAATCTCGAAAGAAGTTCAAGAACTTCCCCCCTTAAAGGGAAACCAACCCAGAAAGACAATTGAACTGATTCAGGCCGTGGAGAGAGCACTTCACGATCTCCAAGTCTTGGGGGAGGAAGATGCTGTGAAGAATCGAGTAGTAGCACAGTCGATTGAGATTAAGTTGCCTGATTCACTAAAAGAAAAGTGGCTAACTCACAAGAATGATCCTGCAAGCGGCTTTTCATCACTCAATCACTTTGACTGTTTGCTGCAGCACCTGAAAAGGCAAGAAGACATTCTCGAGGAGTTAGATCAACTGCAAATACAGCCCAGCCCAGTGAACAAACCTGAGAGGTTTAGGGAAAAGAAAGCATTCACTAGGGCTACATCGGGAAACACTCAAAACTCTCAATCAACTTCATGCATCGTGTGTGGAGACGATGTGCATGCAGGCAGACTGTTTGCTTGTGTAGTGGGTCTGAATAGCCACATATAGTTTATTACTTTAACAGACACCCCCTCTTTTTCATTTTAATATTTGAACCTTTATTTGAAACTTTATAAACTCAGTTTTGCAGAAAGCATTACCACTTTGCGCCAGTAGATGGTGCTCTAACACCAGTGGGTCCAGCAAATAGTTTCTGCTCTGCTTTGCTCTGCGCATGTGCAGAGAATAAACCTGCTGAGCAGCAGTAGCATGAGCTAACAGCTCTCGTGTCCTGTGTTTGGATCCACAGATAAACAGTTAGCACCGTAACTCAGCCGCTCAGTGCCCGCCGCCTGAGTGGCTCATGCTGCCGGACCAGACATCCGGACCCTTGTGCAGGAGGTCGTTCAAACTTACTCCCAAGAACTCTTGGCTACTGTTCCAAACAATCCTTACAGGCGTAGTGGTTGAATGAGGATTAGGAGCGACCAGATGACTGATGTACCACTTCGGTCCTTTCCAACTGTCAATTTCATCTGTAGTGAGTTTAGCGGCAGCTCCCCTGGAGACCATCTCATGGATTTGCTCTCTGTACGCAGCCTTCCATTCTGGCTCCTTTTCAAGACGTTTCTCTGTGTTCAGAAAGGTTGCCTCAACTGCACGTCGGTTATCAGGAAGCGTCGCAGGATCTCCTTTCCATGGGTAAGCTGCATCCCAGTGATGGGTTCCGCAATGCTTGTCCGCTTGCACGTAGGTGAGGCACTCTTTGATTTTTTCTAGGTCCCTTTCCTCTCCTAGGGTCATTTCCTTGCCTCCAGGGGGACACCTACCACATTTGCAGCCACCACATTGAGGATCACAAGCTGCGCCAACGCTATCCCACTTGAACCACTCGAATACTTCTTTGTTGGTAGTCGCAGTACTCCGGATGATTGTCTCTCCGTTCTCCACTTGGGCTTTGCCAGGTCCTGCCGGGTCCACAAGGATCTCTCTGTATGCCCTTGACACTGTTCTCATTGACCTCGCAAAGTGTGTGTCAGACCTATGCACTGCAAGGTCTACTTCTTCGAAAAGCTCAGGGTGAGTTCCACCGACAGTCTTACCCAGAGGTCCATCCCAGAGGACAAGGTCTCCCTCCACTTTGGTTGGCTGCGGGACCAGGCGACCTTCCCTGTGGCTTACTAGAAGGTCAATCTTCTTGGGGCGGATCAAGTCATTGGTTGCAACATCAGGGAAGAACCTTGTAGCTGCTCGGGTGTAACTGCTTGGTTCACCTTAGCAATGTTATCCTGTTTTTATCTTGTATGAGGCCAAAGATGAATTTCCACGGCAGTGGACAATAAAGATTTCAATTCAATTCAATTCAACCATCGTTCTTCGCAGGGATGTGCAAAGGCTGGTGGTTTTGATTCCAGTTGAGGACTACCAGAAGTAGATAAGTCCTCACCAAAGGGTTACCCAAGGGACTCTGTTTAGTTAGAAGGTAGCCCTGGGAGGCAACTGAGTGATTAGTGGGCAAACCTACACTCAGTAGGAGGCAAGGTGGTGGTGCCTACCTCCTTAGTTAGCTTTGTGTTCGTGTTGGATCTATGAGGAACACCTAATCTTGAAGGACACTTATTTTGAAAGGCTATAAAGGCCCGGACTTTATGTTTGAGATACCTACTGAGAGACTCAAATGACTGCTAATTGTGGCCTCTTTGGATCTCTGATCAATCGGCCAAGTGGGAGGTGTTAAGACTTCCATTATTTAATCAGTATTTGTAGCTCTGAGTGTTTTATTTAAAGGGACAGTATGGGACTTTATTGGCTTTTTATTGACAAAAATCAAATATCGCTTTCATAAATACGTATTTCACTGAAGTGGAATCGCGCCCGCATACAAATGAGCGCTTTCTCGTACCTTAGAATGAGATGTTACAAGTCGTTACAAACATACAGAGGGGGGTTCACCGAACCTTCTCTGCCATGTTGAATCGCCATGTTTTACGTTCAGTGTCACCGTGGCTGTAAGTAACCACAAACTCGGGCCGCCGGAGCTTCTCGGCTCGGGGAGAAAGTTTTCCAGACAGCGCCTGTTAAAACTGTCACCACCGTGTAGGCTAGTGTGAGGAAGGACGGAGGCACTGGTGTTGCCTTCAGGTGCAGTCAGACACCTGAATGACGCCGTGAGTGACGCCGTCGGCAAACCGACTGGATGTTATTTTACTCGACGAGAGAAAGCCGGTAAAACGTGGGTCAGGTAAACAATACGACATCGCCATGACAACATATTGTCACGCCTGTATTGTTTTGCCTCGTGCTGGCGGACCGTTTGTTTACATAGAGGCTTGTTTATCCTGATACATGCAGCGTGTGTTGTTTTTCTGACTTCCGCCCGAGTTCACGTAAACGCAACAGCAAGAATACGTGCCGACATGCAACCGCACCGCTAGATGGGGGTAAATGTCACATATTGTCCCTTTAAGATTTATACCTTTGCATTTTATTTTGAAAAGTCGGCATGACTTCCGGTGTTGCTGATCACGGCAGTTGTATCCGGGATTCTGGCAGAGGCACATGACCCATTGGTGAGCTGTAGCTAAGAAATAGCCTGCTAACAATGAGTAGCGATAAGAATACAATGTGTTGATGCTTGTTTCATTGGTAAACAGTCCTGGAAGGATGAAAGTGTTAGCGCTCGCGATTAGCGCCGCTAGCTAGCGTTAGCATTTCCGCTAGCTAGCATTAGCATTTCCGCTAGCTCCCGATTAGCTTTTATGCTAGCACCGTTAGCATTTTGGGTTGGTGTTTAGTTGGCTGGTATTTACACAGATTTAATCATTTGGTTCGCTGTATTGATTACAATTTATTGTGTTAATTCATATTAAAACGGTGTATGTTTATGTGAAGTAAAAAGAATGTAAAAAAGTAAAAATAGCTATTTAAAGATTATAATTTCATGAATACTATGTAACCTGGTATTTTTGGTTATTCCTTTCAGGTTTATGACCTGTGTTGCGACCTGTGTTGTGACCTGTGTGGTTACCTGTGTGGTCACCTGTGATCATTTGTTACAAAAAATAAAGAAGATCAAGGGAAAGCACGAGTTATTCCTTCATGTGCTTCTGTCAAGCCCTTTCGGAGGGCTGAGAATTTAAAAAGTCCGAACACAGGTGGAGCCGGTAGAGTTTAAGAGGCGGAGTCACTACGTCTGTGTTGAAGCAGCAGCTTCTCATGAAAGTTAATGAGCTGTTTTCTCTCCGTGTGGCTGTTTAACCTGCTTTCTGTTGCTTCAGCTGTTGGTCTTTGATTTTCTAAACTTGTTTGTTGTGAAGCTTCTCCAGCTCTGAACAGATGATGAGGCAAGGCAATTTTATTTGTATAGCCCGTTTTTACAAACAGTTTGTCTCAAAGGGCTTTACATGGCATCATGACAACATCCTCTGCCCTTAGACCCTCACATCCACTGAGGAAAAACTCCATAGAAAACCCTTTTAACTCATTGAGTGCCAGCCCTTTTATAAAATGGTCAGTGCCATGTGCCAGCGTTTAACCCTAACCCTAACCCAGAGAATATTTTGTACTATGACTCTGAAAACACCAAACAGCTCAAAGGAAAGAGGAGACTCTCTATTTAAAGCAGAAGTAAGTGATATATTTGTGTTAATATAAGTCTTAAATAGTTATATCTTCCGACAGCAATCACTTACATAGAGTGTTTGGACTGAAACACGGGTCTCTCAGTCCCTCTGCTCTGCTCTGAGCCGAAGAGAAAACATTTATCGTATCCTACAGTTTTTATCCAATGAGGAGAGAGAACGGCATGCAGGGCTGTGTGTGCAGCCAAGGGACGCCGTGAATGTGGTGACGTAGCGACGAGGACTGTTATGGTGCGTTCAAGGAAACTCGTATTTTTCCGACCGTGAAGTGGTACCAGTTCGATCTGGTACGAGTTCACCGGTCGGAAGTTACGAGTGGCCGTTATAGTGACTTTCACCGGTAAAACAGGTCGGAAAAAACACGAGTGGGTTGCCTGAAACGCTACAAAGTCGTAAGTTGTGACTTGAAGCTGTAATTTACGATTTCAAAAGCCTGCCTGGAACGCAGCATTAGCGAAAACGACCGGACCACTTACTTCTGCTTTAACTAGGGAAAAAAGCATTTGTTTGTACCTTGTTCCATTCTTGATCTTAATTTGAATAGAGCCTGGTTGCACCAAAAAGACCACTTTTTTTCTAGAAAGCTGAGAAAAATGCATTTTTGTGAAAGCGAGTCTCAAGAAAAACAGTGATTTATCCGTTTTAATTTTGGCTTCAAAAACATGTAAGACATCTGAAAATTTCATCTCACATGTTTTTTCATTGACCCCCCCCCCCACAAAAAAAGACTGTCCCAACCTATTTTTTTTCTTCTTTATTCAGATTAAGGGGCTGCAGATCATCAGAGATCAGCTGTTCTTCTCTGGTCTCAGCTCTGAAGTCCAACCCCTCCCACCTGAGAGAACTGGACCTGAGAGGAAACTACCTGGGGGATTCAGACCTGAAGGATCTGAGTGGTTTTCTGGAGAGTCCAGACTGTAGACTGGAGACTCTGAGGTCAGTTCACTGACTGTTACTGTTGTAGATCTGAGATCTTTGATGCACAACTGAACCTGATTGATCTTCACTCAGAACTTGAATCATTAACTTTGATTCGAATGAACGACATTTGAAATACCAGTTGTCTTGTGTTTCCAGTGGGACTGTTGATCAATTAGAAATCATATGTTAAGTTATTAATATGTTATGTCAACAAGGAACTTTGCCCTCAACTCACTTCTTTTATTCTGTATTCAGATTAGAGAACTGCAATTCACCAGAAATCGGCTGGTCTTCTCTGGGCTCAGCTCTGAAGTCCAACCCCTCCCGCCTGAGACACCTGGACCTGAGTGGAAACTACAACATGCAGGATTCAGTAGTGAACCATCTGAGTGCTTTTCTGGAGAGTCCAGACTGTAGACTGGAGACTCTGAGGTCAGTTCACTGAATTTAATTGAAAATCTGTATTGTCCACTGTTATGGAAAAAGTTGGTCATTCAGCATAAGTTATACAATCAAAGAAAGAAAATTACCAACAGAGAAGACAAACATTAGCATTGGTGTTGTGTGACCTCTGTGGAGAGCCCTGAAAGTAGAAATCAGACTGAGGCAGACTGATGTTGCTTTACTGCTGTTATGAGTACTGTGTTATTACATGTACTTGGCCTAGATAATGTTTTATTGTCTTGGGAATGGTGATATGAGTATAAACATCTCAGTGAAAAGGCAGTGCTGGTATGACTGAAAAGTGAGTGAATGTGCGACCAACAGATACTGTACTGACATCTGTAACAAAGCGTCCTGATGCGACAACCCCCTGTGAAGTGTGCTGGGTGAGCAATTTTTTCTCTGCCATGAAGTACCAGGAAAGATGTGGCCACAACTGGAACATCACCATAGAGGCGTTGCCACAGGCAGTCCGTACATTTACATGCACAGCTTAATCGAGCTATGCTCAAAATTCAATTTTGGCATCTAATCGGACTTCTGTCCTTGTCCCAGTTTAAATACAACTGAGAAAATCGAATATCTGATGGGAACGTGTCCTCCTCCTCAACACCAGGTGGCAGTAATGCGTTGTTTCAGCAGGTTAATATGGAACCTTTTCCGGTTGACCTATTAGCCAGACGGTAGACCGGCATTTTCGAACAACAGCAAGATGGTTAATCATGCAGCTTTGTTCATCTCGTACATTATGTGCATGTTACTTATTGTGCAAATAAGATGCACGCTATCCCTCGTGGTCATGGTGATTTCGAGAGGCAGACAAGAACGCTGTAACAAGAATAGCTCCTGCGACCGGCTTTCTTTAATGTTTTTGTTCCGAGGTCTTATGCCAATGCGGGGGGTGTGGAGCATGCACACATGTGTTGTCTAGTTAAACTCTGATTAAGGAGTAGGCTATACATGATGGAGAAAGTCAAATTCCAATCGCATTATCTGGGTGTCTTAATCGGAATTCTGATATTAGTCGGACTAACGCGTTTACATGCACTCATTGTCCAGTTGTAGTCGAATTAAAGCAATAATTTGGGTTTCTCAAGCGTCATGTTAAAGCAGTACTATAGAACTTTCAGTTTTAGTTGAGTTTACGGCGCTAGTGGCCCAAAGCGGTAGTGTTTTGCCTGAAGGAAGACTCCATTTCCCATGAGCACCAGCGCATAGCGCCGTAAACATCCTGATCTCCCGGTGCATGGAAATTTACAGAAGACGTCCAAACTAAGTTTCTGTTACCAGCGGATCATTTCACAGTAAACACACATACACAATCCGACGGAAAGGTGCCGCATTGCTGCTCCCTCCTCGTCGGGACTCGCGAAAGTGAAAGTGAAACTTAAGTGAGAGCCGGGTTCCTACCATGCTCCTCAAAGCTGCTTAGTGCCAGTGAAGGCGATACAGACCATAATGATACAGACAGGCCATGACAGAGGTGTCATTCAACCTGTTGTAAATCGATATACCATCACAGAAGTTATGAAAATATTATAAGGTTGAAAAGTTCCTTAGTGTTGGTTTAACGTACTTAGTGTTACAGATCACCTAAACGAGTTGCTAATGTGTGTGTGCAAGAGGATAAGTTTGTTGTTGTTGTCGCGGTTACGGCCGACAATCACTGTACGTTCCTGTAATAAATTAAGGTTTGGTGACCAACTCCTTGTCATCCTTTTAACACATCCGGTCAAACAGTGTTGTCACAAACCCAAGTCTCTGTAACCTGAGCCACACCGCTGGACAGAAGGTAACACCAACAACAACAACAGCGGACTGCTGTCGGCTCCCTCGACACTGTGCCTAAAACACGTCTGTTAAATCAGCATCGATCTGCATGTTTGGAGAGTCAACATTTAGTTGATAAAGTTTGGAGTTTGAATCCAGCGCGCAGCTTTCACTCTTTGTATGTTTGTGTGGCAGTCAGCGCTACAGTGCCACACGTGAAAGTCTGTGCTGCAGCTGCACATGACCTGGGGGAAAAAAATGGCTCATACCGCAGGAATGGTATGACGTAAAATTTTAGTGGTTTTGAAACCGTGACTTTTTCATACTATGGCATACCTTGAAACTGGTAATTGCCCATGCCTAGTCTACACCAGAGGTGGGCAGAGTAGCCCACAATTAATTAATTGTTGTGTGACAGCGGAAACTCTGATGTTGTCTTGTGAGTGAACTGCAACACAGGAGCAGATGGGGTGAAAGTGCGCTACGTCACACTTGATTCGCATACAACTGTTTCCATCCCATTCGAATCAACCAAAACCCGGCCATAGCGAGCGTATTTCAGTTTGTGCGAATCAGGGGATTTTAATTCGAATCACGGCGTTTCCATCATCATTTTCCAATGCGATACATCTCGATGCGCATCGAAACAGCTGATGGAAACGCACCTATTGAAACATTTACTTGAGTAAGAGTAGAAAGTACTTGGTGAAAAAGCTACTCAAGTACTGAGTAACTGCTGAGTAACCTCTGATTGGTTCGTTTAATGATCAGCGCGTAAATGTAGGCCTAATCAAATACACAAAAATATAATAGCAATGAAAAAATCTAGATATTGCCAAAAAACAAAATTTAACAACTAAGACAATAGGCTAAATGACTAACTTTCTTTCTTTTTTTTTTACAACTAAGACAAATTCAGAGACAATAACTAACATAGGCCAATCTATGAAAGATCCAGAGTGTGGTCCTATGATTGGTTTCTAGCGGTTTCTAGTGAAACCAAAGTCACATGACCACACCCCCGAGACTCGAGTCACATGACCCCACCCCCGAAACTGGAGGGGTGGTCATGTGACTAGGAGTCACATGTCTCCAGGTGTGTATGGGGTTTAAACTTCCTGGGGAGGAAGAAGAATAAGACGACCTGGATGACTGAGAACCTTCACCAAAGACGGTTTATATTGAATATCTTTGCCTTGACGGACATTATCCACGACATACCCGAGCTGACGTCATCTTCATCATTTAGTAGCAGCAGTTTCTCAAATTTGAGGCGGAGTGGCCGTCCTGTTTACCGTGGAGATTTTGTGTGCGGTCATGTGACTGCCTGGCTCTGTCTGATTGGTTACACGGAGGCAAACGGACAGAGCCTCGGACGTATCTCCATTAAAACATAAACAAATAATCTGCACAATGCACATTAGATCGATAAGAAAAAGTAGCGAGTAGCGACCGGAATGTAGCTCAATGTAACGGAGTAAAAGTACCGCTTCTTCTGAAGAAATATACTCAAGTAAAAGTAAAGAGTAGGCTGCATTGAAACTACTCTTAGAAGTACAATTTATCCAAAAAGTTACTCAAGTAAATGTAACGGAGTAAATGTAGCGTGTTACTACCCACCGGGCGCGTGACGTCAGTCCGACTTCCCATTTCTCCGACTTCCTATTTCTCCGACTACCCATTTCTCCGACCATACATTTCTATATTTTTGCTCCCATTAGTCCGACTTCCCATTTCTCCGACCACACATTTCTATATTTTTGCGTCCATTAATCCGACCTCCCATTTCCTCGATTTAAGTATGCCCGTTGCTCCGACTCCCAGTAGTTACGACAGTGTATTAGCCCGACTAATCCGGCCCAGAAGCACCCCTGAACCAGGCTCTACAAACACTGGTGCGCAGCATGCCACGTAGCAATGGGACTAATCGCTCATTATTAATAATAGCCTACTGCCAGGGTTGGGGAGTAACGGATTACATGTAACGGCGTTACGTAATTAAAATACAAAATATGAGTAACTGTATTCCGTTATAGCTACAGTTTAAATTTATGTATTCTGATTACAGTTACTTTCTTTTTTTAAAAAGGATTACTTGGATTACTTTAGCCTACCGCACACGCAGGTTGCCGGAAGCTTGTTGCACTGTGGCGAAGTTATAAGGGAGAGGGACGGACAAAACAGAGTAGCCTAGCTACTACTAAACTTGTCGGCCGTCACTGGTGAAGTTGGCTTCATTTTGGTAGTGGCGCTATCGGGATGCCCAGCATATTCCTCTTCAATGTCCGGTCTCTGATAAACAACATGAATGAACTGCGACAGGATGACGTTTTTAAAAGGATCCTGGACTGTCATGTGTTTATGATGAGCTGCATGTTTAACAGCAACGTCAGTCACGCTGTTTCCAAAACCACACCGACTTCAGCAGAGACGTAAGTTTACAGTAGCCTAGGCCTAAGTCATAGACTGTAAGCTGTAACAGATCCGACCCGCAGTTGTTGAAGCCCAGACCCGACACGGACCGACACACTAGCATTAATTATTACGAGGCGAGGCCGGCCAAAATAAAAAAATAAAAAGGAGATGACGCCCGAGGCCCAGCCCGGCCTGACGAGTCAGATTTTCGGCACGAACCAGGGTCAAACCAGCGCGTCCGGTCGGGTTGGACCGTCCATCACCTAGCCCAAAAGAACCAGGCAGCCCAGACCAGAGAGCAGAGGTGAGAGCAGAGGTGTGTGTGTGTGTGTGTGCGTCTGCCTGCTGTGAAAGATAGGCTAATTCTAGGCCGAAAATCTCAGGACACATCAGCTCTGTGAAGCTCAAGCAATATCTGACAGACAGATGAGAATAGGGCAGATGTGGTGGAAGAAGACAGTGTGGCCTGAAAGAGACACATGGTGAAGCAGAGGATGGATAGTTGATAGTTGATGGATCGGTGAAATTATGGTCTGTATGCTTCAGATACATGCTCCGGTTGTGAGAAATGGGGCTATATGTCCAAAACAGAGGCATATCCCTTCTATTTGCTTGTTTTTATTGTAGGTTTTAAAAGATAATAAGTACATTTTGATTCTGCTCTGCTAATGTAGCTTGATTGTTATTTATATCTATACAGTATGAGGGTTTTCTAATCTTATAAAAATTAAATGTTAAGCAAGATTGGCAGAGCAGAGGTGCTGTGGTGTCAGATGTCAGTTTGATATGCACTTATGTAAGTGGCAAAGAATACAACTACACACACACTACACAAGTACTTTGTGTAATTGGGGTTTATTTTGCAGTCTGTATGACCTCTGGATGTCTAGACATTGTATGTCTTTTTGCTTGCAAGCTAGACCACCTTGGCACGACAGGGGCCCCCGCTGTACGGGCCCCCCAAAATTTTCTAAAATCGCCCGTGCTTCTACACTCACAAACAAAACCTATTTTAAAAAACATGTTTTTTTTAGGGTATTCTGCATGAGTAGGAGGTTCAGAGGCTGTAGTCTGAACTGTAGAGCAGAGAAAGCTGCTCAGTTTTAATATAGCCTAAGCCCACTAATTCAATGTGTTTGGCGATACAAAAAAAACATTTAAATGTGGCTGGATGATCAATAACAAATTAAACTGTGGTTTGACAAATTCAAACACATGTAGCCTATTAATGCTTTTGTTTAAAGCCACGGTAGCCTACAGTAAGATCATGTGTAAGATCATTCAAAGCAAATTCAGTGTCCCAGTCAAAGGCGCTTAGGCAGGCGATTTTAAAGTAATCTAAAAGTAATCCAGAAAGTAATGAAGTTACATTACTTTACTTGAGTAATCTAATTACATTACAGATTACATTTTGGGACATGTAATCAGTAATCTGTAGGGGAATACATTTTAAATGTAACCCTCCCAACACTGCCTACTGCACAACTGAAAATATTGTTGCAACCCTGCATGTTCTTGTTAATGATGTTTAAGTTATGTGATTTCATCGCTGTAGCCTACTGTATGTCCTCTGTGTGTGTGAGTGAGGGAGGAGGAGCAGAGGAAGAAGTGTCTTTTTTTCTTTCCGCCTATCAGCGGTCTGATGAGGGAGCGATGTTCTTAATCTCAACCACTAAACTATCAAGTCACAAACAAAACTGACACACATGATAAACAAACAGAACTATGTTGCAGTTTGTTTGTCAAGTTAACCTGTCACCTTCAGCACCACGGACAGCGCCGCGGATGAGCCGCGGAGAGCTGCATCTGTGAGCGTCTGGGCTCTGGGCTTCGGGCCTGGGGCCTCATTTTTTTTTTTTTTTAAAGTATATTTTTTGGCTTTTTCATGCCTTTATTAGATAGGACAGTTGAGAGTGTGACAGGAAATGGGAGGCAGAGAGCGGGGGAATGACATGCAGGATAGGGCCGTCCGACGCGGGACTCGAACCGGGGCCGCCTGCAGCGAGGACTTCAGCCTCAACACATGCGGCGGGTGCTCTACCAACTGAGCTAAACACCGCCCCAGGCCTGGGGCCTCATTTATCAAAACTGTAAGTAAGCAGTGTAAAACTGCTACTAAATGTTTTGCTTAGGCCTACGGCGAAAAGACACCCACAATAGGCTATTTACACCTTTTTCAGATCTATCAAACTGTGTGCACAACTCTCCGCAATTTCTCTTTGATAAATCACACTGGACCCAAGAATGGTGCGCACGTGAACACACCTCATATCCTGCCCCCTGAACTTCTAGACACAACCATATATGGTCAGCACGTGCATATTAATTAGCCATGTGCGCTCTGTGGAGCGGCAACAAAGTGACAACGAAGACAACGGGCGGAGGGCGGGGGACAGAAAGTGAGATACACAGCGACATCAGGCAATAAATCAGTCAGAAAAATGATCTTGCATTTTAATAAGCTACAATAAAAACAAAAACCTCCCAAATCTCAACAAAAGAGAGCAGAAAGAAGTATAATCTTATGTAGAATCTGCCCCTTTATCCCAGAAAAAAAGAGAGAGAGAGGTTATGTTAGATGAATTAGTCCTCTAACAAACTACAGTTTGACTTGTCAGTAGTTTTTCCAGTAGGATGTAGTTAACGGGCAGGGGTCTGGGTTGTTTACTGCTCCACAAAATGACACAAACAGGAAAGGCAAAAAAAAAAAGAAAAGAAAAAGAAAGGAGGCAAACGCATCAGCCGCGAGTCTCCTTCGTCTCGAGCCTCTCCAAACTGACCCAGAGCCGGTCCCGTCCAAAATCGGAATTCTGGATGGTCGGATTTAGCCCTGGTCGCAATATAGGGATTATTTTAGCAGTGGGCAGTCGGCCCAATGGGTCTAGAAAAATCGGATTATTGGGTAGTCGGAGAGATGGGCCGTCGGACCTTTGGGTTGTCGGACTGACGTATGCTCCCCACTACCCACCTCTGGTCTACACTCATGCTAGGAAATGTTTACTCTCTGATTAACAAAATTGATTACATCAGACTGACACCTTCTCAGCATAGCAGGAGGAATTGTTGTGTTTACATTGTCATCGAAATCCGGCTGAACCTGAGCACTGGAAGAGCTAATGCTTCATCATGCTGACAGAGTTAGCCGGTAAGCTAAAGCAAGGCGGTCTGGCTGTTTACACCAATGAATGATGGTGCTGGGAAATCATGGTAGTTTATTCACTGCTCACGACACGTTGAACTAATGATGGTGAAGTGCCTTTTTTTTCAGCTCTGAACAGATAAGACACTGAACGTTGTCAACAAATAACTTTGTCCTAACCTCACTGCTTTCATTCTTTATTCAGATTGGAGGGCTGCAGTTTGTCAAAGATCAGCTGTTCTTCTCTGGGCTCAGCTCTGAAGTCCAACCCCTCCCACCTGAGAGAACTGGACCTGAGTGAAAACGACCTGCAAGATTCAGGAGTGAAGGGTCTGAGTGGTTTTCTGAAGAGTCCAGATTGTAGACTGGAGACTCTGAGGTCAGTTCACTGACTGTTACTGTTGTAGATTTAGGTCTTTGATCCACAACTTGTTGGTGTAGCAAGCGTGAAATGAGTTATCTTTCCATGTGCCACATTTACACCCAGTCTGAAATGGCATTAGCAGCAGTGTATTTTGCCATTTGGTGGAACATAGACCATAATAACAACACTATCAACAAGGAACGTTGTCCTCTCTTCACTTCTCTTCATTCTTTATTCAGATTGAAGAGCTGCAGTTTGTCAAAGATCAGCTGTTCTTCTCTGGCCTCAGCTCTGAAGTCCAACCCCTCCCACCTGAGACACCTGGACTTGACCTACAACGACTTGAAGGATTCAGCAGTGAAGGATCTGAGTGGTTTTCTGAAGAATCCAGACTGTAGACTGGAGACTCTGAGGTCAGTTAACTGACTGTTACTGTTGTAGATCTGAGATCTTTGATCCACAACAATTTTGTTTTTCAAAACTTGAGCATCATCAGTTAATCTCTGATAAATATGGCAGCACAACATGAGTTTGTATCGAAGGAGACACAAGTGGCGCTGGTGTAGTGGTGGAGGCGGACTGTGTAGCAGCAGCTTCTTATGAACATTTATGTGACTGTTTTAACCTGCTTCCTGTTGCTTCAGCTGTTGGACTTTGACTTTCTAAACTTGTTCTTTCTGAAGCTTCTTCAGCTCTGAACAGATGATGAGACACTGAACGCTGTCAACAAGGAGCTTTGTCCTCAACTCACTGCTTTTATTCTTTATTCAGATTGAAGGGCTGCAGTTTGTCAAAGATCAGCTGGTCTTCTCTGGGCTCAGCTCTGAAGTCCAACCCCTCCCACCTGAGACACCTGGACCTGAGTGGAAACAAGTGGAAGGATTCAGGAGTGAAGGATCTGAGTGGTTTTCTGGAGAGTCCAGACTGTAGACTGAAGACTCTGAGGTCAGTTCACTGACTTTCAGCCCAGGCGCACTGTCCACGTCATTTCCCGTCCTCGCAGGTGCTTAGCCGGTCGCATAGGGAGCGTACTTCTTCTGCTCTCTCTGTGCTGGTCAAACATCAACTCTGCTCGTCTGTACCTGTCTGTACTCCCTCCCTCCATCTTTCTTTCTGTATAGATGTATGAATCTCTGTCGCTCTGTGTGTGTGTTCATCTCTCGTGTGTAGACCCAACTGACAAATATTTATAGACAGACAAGCAACACCTTCATTAATCATCATTTATTTTATCTTGAAAATTGGCCAGATTCTCTCGCTTTTTCTGGGCCCGACTTCCTGTCTGGTACGATCTGTTCTATCCAGCTTGACGCATGCTCGCATGAAAAGTAGAATAGACGGCGAACTGAAGCGCTGCAGCGCACGAGCCTCCGTGGACGTGCTGCTCCACAACGCGGGAAGTGCCGATTGGAAACTGCCCCCGCTCCAGGGCGCTGTGCTTCCGTTCCACGGGCAGTGCGTCCAGGCCGTTACTGTTGTAGATCTGAGACGTCTGATCCACACCTGAACCTGATTGATCTTCACTCAGAACTTGAATCATTCACTTTGATTTAATGAATGAATGATATTTTAAATAGCTGTTGTCTCATGTTTCCAGTAGGACTGTTGATCAGTTAAAGCAATAATTATTTAATTGCACAGTTTTCTGTAATGATAACAAAACCCAGGTCTATGGGCTCTAATTTCGTAGACCAGGTAGTCAACAGTGTAAGAGAGCTGGAAGCAGACTTTTTTCTGGCTTTTTCATGCCTTTATTAGATAGTACAGTTGAGAGAGCAGCTGACTATTCCACTGGATACGGATCCATCATGTATGCTTCCACCGGCTGTGGATGCAGAGCTTCAGCTGGTGCAGACCAGGGGAATCCGACTGTTAAATTATCGTGAAGGCCCACGGGGGGTGTTGACGCAATGTGATTTCTCCCCAGTGCTCTGAATGTCAGAGCCAGTCTCTAGTTTGGCTCACATGTTGACATCAGACTAAACAAAAATAAGGCTATAACGACCTCTAGCAGTCCTGAACCGTGTACATGTTTAAACGGAAAGAATTGCACAGTTTACATGTGTACATATTTTAGTACCCGTTCACATCCCTACTGTTAACTGATATGATTGAAATGCTCTATCGAATGTCTGTGACTAGGCTTGTGTTGATCAGCAACCAGATCCTCTATCATCGATTGAGAGGATGATCGTCAATTTTATTTTGCCATTATAAAGCACACACGCTGCTGCAGCTGAGCAGCCACTTCCACTGTGCTCTGGATCAGCGGATCTGCGCTCTGACGTTTTCAACTCTTTTTATACAAAGTGCAGCCAAACGAGAGGAACGGCAGAATTTTTGAAAGTGATCACAACACCATAATGAAGATCGTTTCACTGTTGCTACTATTGTACTATTGTGGACAGAGGAACATATGTTGACTCTGCTGAATTCAGTCTTAAAACATTTCGTGACGTCACACAGTGGTCGCAGCCGGTCACAGCGCCATCTTGGGTACCGACTTCCAAAGGCAGTCTATGGGCTGTGACATCAAATCTCACAAAAAGAGTGGATAAACCTTTTTTTATTACATGGCTCTATTCAATGTCGTATTCCGATAATTTATTGATATTTCTGATATTTATTTACATCCTGATTTTGCATTTTACAGTCTGTTATTACTGTTTAACAGATCGTTGCTAAGTAAAATATACCGTTGCTAGGGACGCCGCTCTGATCAGCGCAGCACAGATGAGAGAAACTATGGAGGATATTTACTTTCTGTTTCATTTTTACCGTCATTAAACAGCTTCGGACTAATAGTGATGTTAGATAAATGACTAGTAACTTGTTACAGAGAGAGTGGAAACACAGCTCTCCTCTTGTCTCTGTCAGAGCGTCTGTGGCACCGCGAGTCCGCGACCGTAACAAAGTCCTTACGTCTCTGACCGTAATCTCGTTTATGGCAGATACGACTACACAAATACATACATTGTAACATGTATATGATAATCTATCGATCCGCTGATTGATTATTAAAGGCTTCATTGAAAACAAATGCACACGACCAAGGCCGGTGAGGAAACCAGCAGAGAAGTGACTGGACTTGCAGATTTGCTAAATTATGCAATTTATAAATCGATAAAAGTTGTATTTTGATCAACATTACATCTGAAATTAATAATTTCACTCTTAAGCCGTGTAATAAGCGGGATAATGTAGAGTTAGTCTATGGTTATGGAGAAATAAAGACTAAGACATCCTTCATCAAAGCCCATACAGTCTAATGATCATAGCTGTGCCTCAGTCCCCAGTTGGTACCCAATATGGCGCTCACAACAAGAACGTCACGTGACTGATAAGCATCTATAGGACATGAGAACGCTGTCAACAGGGAACTTTGTCCTAAACTCACTGCTTTTATTCTTTATTCAGATTGAAGAGCTGCAGTTTGTCAGAGATCAGCTGTTCTTCTCTGGTCTCAGTTCTGAAGTCCAACCCCTCCCACCTGAGAGAACTGGACCTGAGTGGAAACTGGAACCTGAAGGATTCAGGAGTGAAGGATCTGAGTGGTTTTCTGGAGAGTCCAGACTGTAGACTGGAGACTCTGAGGTCCGTTCATTGAATGAATGAAAGACATTTTTAAATAGTTGTTTCCAGTAGGTCTGTTGATCAATAATAATAATAACTAATTAATTCGATGTGGTTGAGATTAATGTTGTATTTTTCTTGTTGTAGAATCAACACATAACGTTTATTTAAAGGGAGTATTTGTGATGGTTAACTGATGGTTACTTGAACTTTGTCCTCAACTCACTTTTTTTATTCTTTATTCAGATTGAGGAGCTGCAGTTTGTCAGAGATCAGCTGTTCTTCTCTGGGCTCAGCTCTGAAGTCCAACCCCTCCCACCTGAGAGAACTGGACCTGAGTAACAACAACCTGCAGGATTCAGACCTGAAGGATCTTTATGATCTTGTGGAGAGTCCAGACTGTAGACTGGAGACTGTGAGGTCAGTGTTGGGGCAGAGTCAATCTGTGCTGATCTCAGCAGTGCTGTATAAAAATAATAATAATACTTCTAACGATGATGATGATGATGATGATGATGATACACAGTTTTTCACAAATAAAAATTAAGCACACCAGTCTAAAAATCATAAGTTTTGAAAAGATGGAGACAGTTTGGTGAATGAAACACATGTGTAGGATGTAGATAGGGAGCATGTAGGTTCTCTGTGTCTGGACAAGTTCAAATATTCATCCAACAGTTTCAACATATTTGGACCAGAGTTTCTATAAAACTCTGATCCAACTTTCCCTACAGTCACATAGCTGATGTCAACGGGAGACTAACTCCTGAGTGTCAGTGACCACTTGAACCAGTCAGAGGTTCACATTCGGAGCTGTGGCCTGTGATTGAACGACCTGTGTCCAGACAAGTAGGACCTTTAACATCTGTCCAGAGGTTTGGTTTGGACTAGGGATGCAACGGTTCTCGATAAAATACCGAACCGTTCGGTACGGCCTGCATGGTGCAATGCGCTCTTGGACCGCGGTATTTCAGATTCAGCTTCCATCAGCTCTTACTGCTTTACAGGCAGCTGTGCCGTGTATGTGTGTGCCTGGCCGTTTAAGGCGAAAGCCCGCCCCCGCGAGTTGATGTCACTGTTGAGCCTCCACACACTCACAGTAGGCTCGTTCGAGATGAACTGCGCCTCGCCTGGACGGTCGGCGAGAGCAGGCGGCAGCAGCAGGGGGCGGTGACAGAAAGCTGCAGTCAAGTCGGACAGTTTCCAGCCGCCGTCAATACAAACAGGAAGTCACCAAAGTATATATTTCTTATGCTGTACTGCAATTGTCCAATAAATAACCAATATATTTCTCAGGATATAAGTTTGATTCAGTGTGAATATTTTTTAAGCAGTATAGGCCTACAACATGAGATTCATATAATCTAGCATTATACAACAACACGTAGTGTTTGCAGTCCTAACTAAGAGCCAATCAGCTCATGATCTGGTGCGTTTCCCATCATGCCCTGAGGCTTGCAGGCGGTTGCAGTCGGTGGAGAGCAACTGCGGCGCCTGGCTCTAAAAGCTGCGGCCGCCTTGATCTCGTGAGGTTATCGTTGCAGGCGCGTGCATGACGTCAGAGCAAGTCGGGATCAAGTCGGACACAAATCTAACTGGCATGGATTGTGCGCTGGTCACCGGCGATCGATTCTGCGCACGCCTGGCTCATCTCGAACGCACCTAGTGACTCCCCCCCTGCAACTGAAAGTGCAGCAGCTCACACACACAGAAGAGGGGGAAAAAAGAAAAGAAAACAAACAGGCGGCAGCACGAGCAGTCACTGATTGCGATCGCGGGGAAAATTAATTAGTTATTAGCGAGATTTAGCACATTTAGCTTTTATTAGAGTTCCAGCACAACTCTGTCCATGCACACTGCATGTGTGTGGTCGCGTGCCCGCGCGCGATAGAAAGACGATGTCCAGCAGGAGGAGTTGACTGACAGGGATGAGAGGTAGTGAAAGGCTGTTTAAAAAAACACAATACACAATAAACATCTTCTTTCCCAGTGAGAGACTGTGGTTGCCAGCATAGTGACGGTCTTCCATGACGGCAATATAGCCCGATCTCTGTTTGAAAGTGGCTTCAAAGTGTGCACCGTATGAAAGACTAAAGGAGTGTGCAGAGGGAGGAGCTAGGGGGATGCAACGAGCTAGGGGCTGTTCACAGACAGTTCAGGGGTCTGCCTGAGATGAGGGAAACTCAGAGTTTTCCGTTTCAGAGAGCAGGATCAGCGTAATGCTGAGTCAGTCGCTACGGCAACATGTGCTGCGCAGCAAACCTGCTCCCTGGCAGGCTGATGATGGCTTCTTGTGCTCACGGTGAACGCGCCTCCCTCAGGCTCAACATACTGTTCTGAAACCGAACACTCTGAGTTTTCCAGCTCAGGCTCAATCAACCCTGAGCTCGGCATTTGACTCAGAGTTTGTTGAGCCTGAAATGGACCCCAGGTGTGTGTGTGTGTGTGTGTGTGTGTGTGTTAGGGCTGTCAGAACGAACTTCGCTATTCGAATACAATTCGAATGTTAGTCAAAATGAGAACATTCGAAGGTGGAAACTGACGTTCGAACGTTTTTAACGAGGCAAATTAACGTAGTGCGTCGCGACGTTTGGAGTAGTACACATGTTGATAAAACACAATGCAGTTGTTGTTGTGCACAAGGTAAAGCTGCAGCTTCAAATATACGAGCAGAGTTTTTTTAATTGCCCGTTCATTTGGCCGCCACGGTGCGCGTATGTGTCCCCACACTACACGCACACCTTTTTTTTTTTTTAAATTGATAGATCCGCGGACCACTTGTGTGCCGATCACGGATCAGCTGTGATCTGTTGCACCACTGCTCTGTGCCCTAACCCCGCAGCCCCCACGGGGTGGGGGGGGCGGCGCTGCCCCCGCCTGTGAAGCCGGGTTTCCCCCGAATCAACGATCCTTTTTTTTTATTTATTTTTTTTATATATACCGCAACATATGGTTCACGTCAAGATAACTTATGTATTTTTGCTATTCAAACTTCCACAGTCCATAGTTCTCTTTGTTTAACACTTCAAGAGACTTTGGGTTAAGTAACCATGGACAGCTCCAATGCAGGATTGTTCTGCGTTCTGCTGTGTCGTTGTTGCCACCGTCATCGCTGCCCCCCCCCCCCTCTATAATGAGGTTAAAAAAAACATATTAAAAATTCGAATGTTAGTCGAATATTTAGCATAAGATGGGTTAGAAATTCAAACCTGATTTGGGGGGAAGATTGACAGCCCTAGTGTGTGTGTGTGTGTGTGTGTGAGAGAGGGGAGCTCTACAAGGAAATACTATAAATAGTAGTAGCCTAATATTAGAAATAATATAAATTTTAAACATTATTTTGGGAGAAAAAAAAAGTTCTCTGCACAAAACACATACCGAAACCGTACCGAGAACCGTGGCCAAAAACCGAGGTACGTATCGTACCGTGGGCTACCTGTACCGTTGCACCCCTAGTTTGGACACATTCAGGTCTTAGTGTGTCTACTCCAACATGTTAACATCAGAGCAGAGAGGAAGCAGGCTTCACTGCACAGCTGCTGCACATCTGATCTGAAGTCAGTGTTGCATCACTGACTGACTTATTGACTCTTCTTCTTCTTCTTCTTCTTCTTCTTCTTCTTCTCCTCCAACAGGTGTAAGCCATGGTCTAATATGTTTGATGGGAAGAGCTGCAACATCAGTGAATCAGATTTAGGGGACCTTGAGCACTGGGCTGTCAGCTAAATGATGGTAAATTTGCACTTATATCACGCTTTTCTAGTCACTTGGACTAGACTCACTTAGACTCACTCATAAACTCTGTGCGCAGACAGGCTTGGGGGGCTAATCATTCAAACACATTCATACAGCCAATGATACATCTAAGGGAATGTGTGGGTTCAGTGTCTTGCCCAAGGACACTTCGACATGCAGACTGAGGGAGTTGGGAATCGAACCACGAACCTTCCAGTTAATGGACGACCCGCTCTACCTCCTGAGTCACAGCCGCCTCATCAGGGTTCATCTGAACCACGTGACTCTCCTCCGCAGCTCCACTTCAGGAGACACTTTGTGTTTGTGCTGCTCTCAACAGTGTGAGCATGGGACTGACCTGGGAACAGTTTTAACAGACCAATCAGTGTTTCCCATTAATTAACGAGACTATGGCAGGCCGCCACAGGGGGCGTGAGCACATCGACACATCGCGCTGGGCTGCTAATAAATGCTCAATCGCGGTAATTTGCTGTAATTGTACAGTGTTAAGCCGCCTTGCTCAAGCACGCCACGATCTCCCAAAATCCTGTGGGAAACACTGGACCAACAATGGAAAACCATCTTTGACTTGATACACACTTTGTCCATATCCACCGTGTCATACAACTGATATTGGTTCACAGGGTTAGTTAGGTTGTACTTCTGGTTTTGTTTTTCCCAATTTTAGTTGACCCAATTAATATGTTCACCATCTTCTATATATACTGTATATACATTACTTGTAGGTGGGGTGGTATTACATTAACGTTTTTGATGATTATGCACTTTTGTATACAGGAAAGTGTTGACTGAATTGTAGTCATTCATATATTTTGTGCATTTTATATGGAAATACTTTTGACAACTAATAAAACAATTACAAAAACAGAATATGTAATTACAAGGCTTTTTCTATGTCAGTTTCAATAAGCTACGAATACAAATAATAATCAAATGTTGATGTGCTAGAACGTTGTCAAAGACAGATTTTAGATTTTGTGTTTTAGCACAATCGCTTCTTGTTAGTTTGTTCACAATGTTTATGGTAAAACTGGAAAACCCAGGCAAAATGTCTGTAGTTCATTTAATCTGTGAACATCACTACAACATTACGTCAACAAATAGGAGCCAATCTAATATACTGTATGTTCCTTTTATTATTACACACAGAATAAAAGTTACACAGATCTGAGACTGTGGTTTTAGTCTTTATTATTTTATTCAGTTTTTATTTACTCTGAGATAACCCAGAGTCAATCCCATCAGACAGAGAGAGAGAGGACGGGGTTCACCCTGGATAAATTCAACCGTCCAAACTGTGTTCTCATAAACCGTCCCATTCCTAGTAAGTATATACATGTATGTATATGAATGTGTGTGTGTGTGTGTGTGTGTGTGTGTGTGTAAATGCACGTATACAATGTGAGTATTTATCTGTGTGTGTTCTTATGTATGTTTAAATGAGAGTGTGTATGTGAGTATGTCTATGTATACAGAGTAGATGTGTCCATATTACGTAAATTATGGCAAAACAGTTGCAACACCGCCACCTACTGACAGCATGCATTTGTTTTTTAGATGTATATAGTTTCTATATGTTCAAAATAAATAAAAGGCAATTAAATAAATCACTTGGGTTCAGTGAGAACATTTAACAGTGAGTGACATTTAACAGAAATGGTACCCATTTAAAATATTATTTCGTCACTTATATTTAAAGCAGAAGTAAGTGGTCCGGTCGTTTTCGCTAATGCTGCGTTCCAGGCAGGCTTTTGAAATCGTAAATTACAGCTTCAAGTCACAACTTAGTAGCGTTCCAGGCAACCCACTCGTGTTTTTCCGACCTGTTTTACCGGTGAAAGTCACTATAACGGCCACTCGTAACTTCCGACCGGTGAACTCGTACCAGATTGAACTGGTACGACTTCACGGTCGGAAAAATACGAGTTTCCTTGAACGCACCATAACAGTCCTCGTCCCTACGTCGCCACATTCACGGCGTCCCTTGGCTGCACACACAGCCCTGCATGCCGTTCTCTCTCCTCATTGGATAAAAACTGTAGGATACGATAAATGTTTTCTCCTGGGCTCAGAGCAGAGCAGAGTGACTGACAGACCCGTGTTTCAGTCCAATCACTCTATGTAAGTGATTGCTGTCGGAATATATAACTATTTAAGTCTTATATTAACACAAATATATCACTTACTTCTGCTTTAACACATCATATAAAATGAAGCAGGTGAAAAGTAAATAACATAATGGACCCCCCCACACACACCTGGTCCACACAACAGTTTCTAAAATTCACCCCAAAACTCCTGTTGCAGGCCACACTGTGTCATAGCTTGGCTGCGTTGGGGCAGAAATAACAAAATGGCCACTTCACTTTTAATAAGCAGCAAATATAATGCACATGTAAATTATGTACTCACGGCTCCCGACGGTTTGTGGGGTGAAAGGGGAATGAGAAGGTCACCGACAGGACGCAGATCCTACGTAGATCACTGGAGCTTCTCTCTCAAATGTTCGTCTTTCACTCCTGAATCAGATACACAGGCTAAAGTCCCCGGGCTGTTTCAGGCCGATTTAGCATTAGCTTCAATTAGCTGGACACATTTAAACAGAGCAGAGAGCGAGCTAATCAAACACAACGCTAGGCTAAAGCTAACGGCAGTAGCAGGCCATTTTTTTTACACTGTACAGAGTTTTCAAAACACTCACATGCTCATAGTTACCTCTCAGTAGGTCACAAAAGTTCTTCATAACAGGTAACCGGACGTTCACCATAAAAATAAGAGCTTTGGGACTCCTAAACACTTCAACATTGACTCTGACTCTGCCGTGATAACTCGTGTCTCCCCTCTTCTTCCCGCTCTCTGCTCACCGGACACACAGCACCCTATCTCCCGCCCCCTCACCTCAGACTGCGATGTGATTGGCCGGAGCTTTACACCTGTCAATCACATTAATGACGACTCAGCTGTGTTTGATAATGTGTTTATTGTCTCTTCCTTAGGACCACACCCACACATAAACCCACCTCCATTATGTAACCCCTTTAATATATTGGGCTACATAAATAAATTAGAAAATAAAATAAAAGGAAATTAATGTATTATTAATTGTTTAGTTTAATAAGAAAACTGCATACGGTCTCGTCCAATCTCAATTTTCCCCATGTATTTCTGTCCCCTGAATGCATCAGGTCAGATCGGCCAATCAGAGGACTGTAAACACAGTTTAGCCCCGCCCACCGGTTTGCTTTGAGTGTTGTCTACGCAGACTAGAGCATCAAGTTGGAGCAGAGTTTTGAAAAGTGAGCCAAGTGAGAAAGAAAGGAAGAAAACGAGATAAATTCAGTGAAAACGGAGTCTACTGAAGGCAAACGAGCTGTCAGTGAGGGTTTGCTGGAAAAAAAAAAAAGCAACAGAAAGTGAGTTAATGATACGGCAGATGTGGTAACAACTGTTGTTTTTAGCCGTTACTGCCAGCCGTTAAAGCTGTTAAATTACGGTAGTTCATGATTGTATTATACTGAATATAGCTGTTAAAGAAGGGTTATTTACAAGAAACAGTTTAACCAGTGCAGTATTGCATGTTGTTTCGTTGCCATGGTAACTGTGAATAAGATGAACTGTATTACTAAATAATAACTGATGATATTTCTCTGACCCTGTCTGTTGAACAGGTCAGGTTTTTTGTTCTTTTGGTTTTTGTTTTGTGTTTTTTTGTTTGGACCTTCCAGTGAAGTGAAGCAATGGTGAGCCACCCACTTCTAGAGTGAAGTGAACCCCAGATATCCCGTGGTCACTGGACAGGTCCTGCTACACTCTCTGGTGTCAAATCAAATCAAAATCAAATTACCTTTATTTGTCCTGCAAGGGAAATTTGTCTTGGGCAAGTAGAAGAAACAAGAAGAAGAAACAACTGCCTTGTACACACCAGAATATACAACTATAACGATGGCAAACATACACCAAAAGAAGAGAAAGAAAGAAAGTGCGGTGAGTGCAATAAATAGGTTAAATAATGAAGCTAGGTAATGTATCTATTCGTATCGTTTCGTCAGTGGTCCGACCCGACCATGCCTTCCAGAGGAATAGAATTAGACTACTTAGAAATAGCGTATCTTCACACTGATGGGCTCATTTGCTGTTGTAGGTAACAGAGACACATCAGCAGGAACCAGAGACTTTTGCGTATCCAGTTAAAAGCTCCATACCAGGACTTTAATTGTTTCGTTTTGTCAGAGAGTTTTGTTTGTCTTGTTTCAACTTATTTATTTATATATCTATTTGTTTTATTTAACTGTTTATTCTATTCTATTCAATTCATTATTTTTCTAACTACAGCCGGCATTACTTTGACATTTGAACCTTTGCCTCCTGAGTCTCATTTTCACATTCCACGGTGCTCCTGCAGTGTAGAACTACATCTGATACACTAATCCACAAGTCCTGGTATTGTGAAATCCCTCATAAGTGTTACAATTTTCTGTAACTTGCCTACAAGGTTGTGTGTTACAAAGGGACTACAGTATTTATGATGTTTGGCCGTCAGAGGGCTCTGTTCACCTCACAATTATTTATTCCATCAGGAGTTGATCTATAGTGATTATCATGTTTTAAGATGCTGTTCCTGTAGCTGTGTTTAATGTTTGATAATGTGTTTATTTCTATTTACGTAGGATCACAGCCACACACAAACCCACCTCCATTATTCTTTATTTCTACCTCGAACCAATGTTAGATTTCATCTGCTAATACAGCTGTAATACCAAGAGCTGCCCAGGAGATGGCGCCATTCTACCTGAATCAAGTGACTACCCTTCTCTCTTATCACAATAATTGTCAACATTGTTGATGTAATGTTTGGGTAAATCATCAATTTGATTGACTTGTCAGCACATTAGTTGTTATTTAAAATAATGACTGATGTAAAAAACTTGTAACTGAGCAACACACACTCGCGGTTATGTAATTTCCTGTAAATGCAGAAGGAGGGAAGTGAAAGTGTTCAGTCAGTTCAGACACCATTTTATAGCATAAGAAAAAGCTCCCGCACACTGTCATCACTTGCATAGATTTATTGAGCTGAACAACGTTTCGGTCCTGAGACCTTCGTCAGGTTCATGAAGAGGGAAACTGAAGTCTGAGGCAGGTGAGTGTCAATACATCGTAATTATAATAATTATTAAGTGTGAGATTGTGTGAGTCAGTTTGTCACTGTGGATTGTGGAAGAAAGAAGAGTCGCAGTGAACTTCAGTCCACACAGAGACACTGAGAGAAAAAAGAAGCTGTATAGTGTGTGTGTACAGTTCTATTTGTGTGTATGTGTGTGTGTTGCAATACTTAAAGCAGAAGTAAGTGATATATTTGTGTTAATATAAGTCTTAAATAGTTATATCTTCCGACAGCAAGCAGCCAAGCTTGTCCCTTGTCCCTTGTGTGCAGCCAAGGGACGCCGTGAATGTGGCGACGTAGGGACGAGGACTGTTATGGTGCGTTCAAGGAAACTCGTATTTTTCCGACCGTGAAGTCGTACCAGTTCGATCTGGTATGAGTTCACCGGTCGGAAGTTACGAGTGGCCGTTATAGTGACTTTCACAGGTAAAACAGGTCGGAAAAACACGAGTGGGTTGCCTGAAACGCTACAAAGTCGTAAGTTGTGACTTGAAGCTGTAATTTACGATTTCAAAAGCCTGCCTGGAACGCAGCATTAGCGAAAACGACCGGACCACTTACTTCTGCTTTAAGTTTGAAAATGCATGAACTTTTTTAGTGAAGGAAGGGAGTGGGGGAGGGGCAGTTGTATTAACGGATGTGCTGTGTGTGTGTCTTTTCTCTCAGACTGACTGAAGTCCTGAATATGAGTGCAAACGTGGAGGAAGAGGAGGAGGAAGCAGGATCCACCTGTCTGTCTTTGAAGAGTGACCGGTCCAAAGAATTTATTCCTCCAAACCTCAGTTCAGGACCTGGACCCTCAGAGTCACAGTAAGACGCTGCTACAAACCTTAATCCTCCAAACTGTCTCTGTATCAGAGTTTAGTGAGAACACAACAACAACAACAACAACAATGTAAATCCAGAGATGTTTTTTTGAAACGGTGACGACAGTGACGAATAAACAGAAAATGTACATTGCTCAATTTTGATTTTGATTTGATAAACATGGTTTTTGTGTTTGCAGAGATCAGGACCACAAACTGAGAGCAGAGTCTCCAGGATCCATCTGTCTGTCTATGAAGAGTGACCGGTCCAAAGATTTTCCTCCAGACCTCAGTTCTGGACCTGGACCCTCAGAGTCACAGTAAGAGAGCTGCTACAAACCTTAAACCTCCAAACTGTCTCTGTGTCAGAGTTTAGTGTGTTGAGCTGCTGCACTCGACATGACTGTAACGGACAATAACATACGTTTTCAGGATGATGATGCACAAACTAACACGGAGTTTCACGAACTGAAGAGACTTAAACTAACAGGGAGTTTGTTTTCAACTCAAGATTTAGTCAGCCAGGTCTTCATTCAGCTCGTCTCTCTACACTCATCTTCCTCTACTTTCTCTCTCTCTGCCTCTCTGGTTACTGAAGTCCCACCCTCTTAAAGTGGGCAGCCAATCAGAGCACAGATGTGGAGCTGTGACTTTGATATGTTGTTGATCCAGAAATGTCTTGACAGGAGGAAGAGGAGTGATGTCTCTGTGGACGAGCAGCTGTCCTGCTGTGGTCTCTGTCAGGACGTCCTGAAGGATCCAGTCTCCTCCAGCTGTGGACACTGGTTCTGTAGACAGTGCTTCACCTCAGACTGGGACCAGTCTGGTTCTTCAGGACCCCCATCCTGTCCCCAGTGTGGACAAAGACCCAGAACCAGAGGTGAGCTGCAGACAGCCAATCAGAGCAGCTGTGTACAAAGTGAGACTGAACACCTGATGATGTTGATGATCAACGACACAATGTTCAAACATTTTCTTTGTCTGTAGTTTTTCTGTAGCTGATGAAAATGATCTGATCAGATTGTCAGACTCTCTGTCTTCAGTCTGACTCTGTCTCTTCTCTCTCAGCAGATCGTGGTCTGCAGGAGGTTTTAGATCAACATAAGATCAGTCTGAGGAGCAGATGTGAACGAGTGACTGAAGGAACTGAGGCAACAGGAAGTGGAACAGGAAGTGAAACCCTCCTCAACAGGATCTACACTGAGCTCTACATCACAGAGGGACAGAGTGAAGAGGTTAATACCCAACATGAGGTGAGACAGCTGGAGATGACGTCCAAGAAGAAGAAGATCCTCCAGGACACTCCAATCAAGTGCAACGACATCTTTAAAGACTTACTTGTCCAACAGAGAGATGACGTCTCTACGGTCTCACCTCTCCAACAGAGAGAGGACGTCTCTACGGTCTCACCTGTCCAACAGAGAGACGACTCTATGGTCTCACCTGCCCAACAGAGAGAGGACGTCTCTACGGTCTCACCTGTCCAACAGAGAGACGACTCTATGGTCTCACCTGCCCAACAGAGAGAGGACGTCTCTACGGTCTCACCTGTCCAACAGAGAGAGGACGTCTCTATGGTCTCACCTGTCCATCAGAGACCCATCAGAGTGGTTCTGACCAACGGCGTCGCTGGCGTTGGAAAAACCTTCTCAGTGCAGAAGTTCACTCTGGACTGGGCCGAGGGCTTGGAGAACCAAGATGTCAGTCTGCTGGTTCTGCTTTCGTTCAGGGAGCTGAACCTGATCAGAGATCAGCGGTTGAGTCTTCTCAGGCTGCTCCATGTTTTCCATCCAACATTACAGAAGGTCACAGCAGAGCAGCTGGCTGTCTGTAAACTTCTCTTCATCTTTGACGGCCTGGATGAAAGCCGACTGTCACTGGACTTCAACAACAGGGAGGTTGTGTCTGACGTCACGCAGACTTCATCAGTCAACGTGCTGCTGACAAACCTCATCCAGGGGAATCTGCTTCCCTCGGCTCTGGTCTGGATCACCTCCAGACCTGCAGCAGCCAATCAGATCCCTCCTACATGTGTCGACAGGGTAACAGAGGTCCAAGGATTCACTGACGCCCAGATGGAGGAGTACTTCAGGAGGAGGTCCAGTGATGAAGATCTGTCCAGAAGAATCATCTCACACATCAAGACATCCAGGACCCTCCACATCATGTGTCAAGTCCCAGTCTTCTGCTGGATCACTGCTACAGTTCTGGAGCACATGTTGACCACAGACCAGAGAGGAGAGCTGCCCAAGACCACGACTGACCTGTTCTCACACTTCCTGCTGGTCCAGACAAAGAGGAAGAAGAACAAGTACGGTGAAGGACATGAGACGAGTCCACAGGAGCTGACGGAGACCGACAGGGAAGTTCTTCTGAAGCTGGGGAGGCTGGCGTTTGAACAGCTGGAGGAAGGAAACATCATGTTCTACCAAGAAGACCTGGAGCAGTGTGGTCTGGATGTCACAGAGGCTTTGGTGAACTCAGGACTCTGTACTGAGATCTTCAAAAGAGAGAGTGTGATCTTCCAGAAAACAGTCTACTGCTTCGTTCATCTGAGTGTTCAGGAGTTTCTGGCTGCAGTCTACATGTTCCACTGTTTCACCAACAGGAACACAAAGGTCCTCAAGAAGTTCTTGGAAAACCAGGAGGAGAAAAATTCTAACAGTGACTGGTCTTCAGCAGAAAAACGTTTTAGAAATCATGACAGAGATTTATCCTTGAATGATTTCCTGGAGAGAGCCATGCAGAAATCCTTCTGCAGTAGAAATGGTCACCTGGACCTGTTTGTTCGCTTCCTTCATGGCCTCTCTCTGGAGTCCAACCGGAGGCTGTTAGAAGGTCTGCTGGGTCAGACAGACATTCATAAAGACACCATCCTGATAGCCATGTTCTACCTGAAGGAGATGGTCAATGATGAAATCTCTCCTGACAGAAGCATCAACATCTTCCACTGTCTGATGGAGATGAAGGACCAGTCAGTTCATCAGGAGATCCAACAGTTCCTGGAGTCAGAGAACAGATCAGAGAAGGAACTCTCTGTGTTCCAGTGTTCAGCTCTGGCCTACATGCTGCAGATGTCAGAGCAGGTTCTGGACGAGTTGGACCTGGAGAAGTACAAGACATCAGATCAGGGACGATGGAGACTGATCCCAGTTATGAGGAACTGCAGGAAGGCTCGGTGAGTCCAGACATGATCAATATAATTATTGAGTCAAGTGAATGAGTAGATCTGTCAAATTCAGATGAACACGGTTTTCATTTATTAGGGCCACGGGGCAAGCGCACCGGGCACTACTGTTATTGTGTGGATTTTTTCTTATTCCTCTTCCGGACACAATTTTGATTCGCTACTTGTCCTACAGCTTTGAGTTGACCCAGGCGAATTATATTTGATATGGACCGCTTGTTGTGTCTGCAATAAAGATTAATAATAATATCAAAACTCCTTCCTGAGTCTGGATCAAATCACACAATGAAGCTTTTTCCTCCCTCATCTAAAACAAAGATTCTAAACTTGTGCTGGTCTTGAACGTTTTATGTCAAACACAGAGAAGATGCACTGAGCCTCAGATGTTCATCACATCATCACATCGTAATGTAACGGAAGGTCTGTGGTGCACTCACTCACCCATAAAGAATGCGCAAACCAGCCAAAATCGTTTGCATCGTCACCCGCAGTGTGGGAGACCAGGGTTCGAATCCCACAGTCTCCTTGCAAACATGTGGGAAATACTGTTGTTTATTAATGGGAATAAACGCTGTATGCGCTGGCTGATAAGTTTAGTTTTCGTTAAGTTTCGTTTTTCCCCCCAGACGATAGCGCTTCTCAACCAGATGGTGGAAGCACTGAGCTGAAACTCCAATGTTGCTTTAACACAGATGCCAATTTGTGTGATATCCATTGTCAAAAGCTGGTGTGATGATTCATGCGTTTTACAGATTTTCATTGGAAAAAAAAAATCCATGCATTTACCACGACTACCGAAACCATGGAAATGTAAACATAAAATTCCACCGGAAGAGCAAAACCGGCTTATGTTTTTGACGTTCATAATAAGGTGGATATAGCATGTTTAAAAATAGCCGTTGTTGACCAAAGTGCTGTACAAGTCATATCAGACACATTATCAAACATATTCAGATTCCATTTCCACACACATGCACAAATGAACAGTTCCACAGCTGAGTTTCCCATATTAACCCGCGTTGAAGGCCAAAGACAAAATGAGCAAAGACTTAAAATGCAAGACATCTTCAGCAGTTTTTATGTGGACTAACATCAGATGCAGCAACTGTATTTTTACCACAATTTAGATTTTCATATTTTCTCTCCTCACAGACTTGTTGGTTGTAAACTCTCAGAGATTCACTGTGAAGTTGTGGCCTCAGCTCTGAAGTCCAACTCTTCCCACCTGACAGAACTGAACCTGAGTAACAACGACCTGCAGGATTCATCAGTGAAGGTTCTGTGTGCTGGACTGGAGAGTCCAAACTGTAGACTGGAGACTCTTAGGTCAGTTTACTTATTTTATCTGGTGTGGTCTTTGAAATCTTGAGCATCGTCAGTGGAATCTTTAATCAGGACCTGAAATTCATTGTAATGCCGATGTTCTTGCTGTTTTCCTATTTTGTCTCTTGTTACTCAGAATTGCCTAAATTTCTGAAGCTTCTTCAGCTCTGAACAGATGATGAGACACTGAACTCTGTCAACAAGGAGCTTTGTCCTCAACTCACTGCTTTTATTCTTTATTCAGATTGGAGAACTGCAGTTTGTCAAAGATCAGCTGTTCTTCTCTGGTCTCAGCTCTGAAGTCCAACCCCTCCCACATGAGACACCTGGACCTGAGTGAGAACAAAAACCTGCAGGATTCAGGAGTTAAGCATCTCAGTGGTTTTCTGAAAAGTCCAGACTGTAGACTGGAGACTCTGAGGTCAGTTCACTGACTGTTACTGTTGTAGATCTGAGATCTTTGATCCACAACTGAACCCGATTGATCTTCACTCAGAACTTGAATAATTCACTTTGATTTAATTGATTAATGGCATTTGAAATAGTTGTTGTCTCATGTTTCCTGTAGGACTGTTGATCAATTAAAAAAAACAACTAATTAATTGCACAATTTTCTGTGATAATTGTTTTTAGTTTTTTCTTGAGATAAAATCACAGAGTTCATGTAGAATCAACACAAATGAAGTTTATTGAAGTTTAGACACTGTTGTTTAATTCAGGTTAAATCTTCTCAAACTGTGAACTATAGATGTCCCCTGAAACCATCAAAATTCATTGTCAGCTCACAGCTGAGTATTAAAACAGATAACCTGAAGTTTACCGAGTTGATGTGAACTACACTCATAGTTACTGTGAGTTTAGTGGAATCAAACTTTTCTTGAGTAAAAAGCCAAAACTTCATGAATCCACCTGTTGTGTCGGGGCCACCATCGCCTCGTTAACTAATGGGAAACACTGTGTTAATGAGCTGTTTTCTCTCTCTGACTGTTTGTCCTCAACTCACTGCTTTTGTTCTTTATTCAGATTGAAGAGCTGCAGGTTGTCAGAGATCAGCTGTTCTTCTCTGGTCTCAGCTCTGAAGTCCAACCCCTCCCACCTGACAGAACTGGACCTGAGTGGAAACGACCTGCAGTATTCAGGAGTGAAGGATCTGAGTGGTTTTCTGAAGAGTCCAGACTGTAGACTGGAGACTCTGAGGTCAGTTCACTGACTGTTACTGTTGTAGATCTGAGATCTTTGATCCACAACTGAACCTGACTGATCTTCACTCAGAACTTGAATCATTCACTTTGATTTAATTGATTAATGACATTTGAAATAGGTGTTGTCTCATGTTTCTAGTAGAACTGTTGATCAATTAAACATAACTAATTAATTGCACAGTTTTCTGTGATAAAGATAATTGTTTTTTTTCTTGAGATAAAATCACAGAGTTAATGTAGAATCAACACAAATTAAGTTTATTTGAGTTGTTAATGTTGTTGTTGAATTCAGGTTAAAGCTTCTTAAACTGTGAACTAGATTTCCACTGAAACCATCAAAATTCACTGTCAGCTCTGTGTGTGTCAGCAGTGTGTGCACGCGCACGCTCACACTGCTGAAACACACACACACACACACACACACACACACACACACACACACACACACACACACACACACACACACACACACACACACACACACACACACACACACAGCAGAGTATTAAATCAGATAACCTGAAGTTTACCTGAGTTGATGTGAACTACACTCATAGTTACTGTGAGTTTAGTGGAATCAAACTTTTCTTGAGTAAAAAGCCAAAACTTCATGAATCAACCTGTTGTGTCGGGGCCGCCATTGTCTCGTTAACTAATGGGAAACACTGTATTAATGAGCTGTTTTCTCTCTCTGACTGTTTAACCTGCTTCCTGTTGCTTCAGCTGTTGGACTTTGACTTTCTAAACTTGTTCTTTCTGAAGCTTCATCAGCTCTGAACAGATGATGAGACACTGAACGCTGTCAACAAGGAGCTTTGTCCTCAACTCACTGCTTTTATTCTTTATTCAGATTAGAGAGCTGCAGGTTGTCAGAGATCAGCTGTTCTTCTCTGGTCTCAGCTCTGAAGTCCAACCCCTCCCACCTGAGAGAACTGGACCTGAGTGGAAACTACCTGCAGGATTCAGGAGTGAAGGATCTGAGTGGTTTTCTGGAGAGTCCAGACTGTAGACTGGAGACTCTGAGGTCAGTTCACTGACTGTTACTGTTGTAGATCTGAGATCTTTGATCCACAACTGAACCCGATTGATCTTCACTCAGAACTTGAATCATTCACTTTGATTAAATTGATTAATGACATTTGAAATAGTTGTTGTCTCATGTTTCCAGTAGAACTGTCGATCAGTTTAAAAAAAAAAACTAATTAAATGCACAATTTTCTGTGATAATTGTTATTAGTTTTTTCTTGAGATAAAATCACAGAGTTAATGTAGAATCAACACAAATTAAGTTTATTTAAGTTGTTAAAGTTGTTGTTTAATTCAGGTTAAAGCTTCTTAAACTGTGAACTATAGATTTCCACTGAAACCATCAAATTCACTGTCAGCTGTGTGTGTGTCAGCAGTGTGTGCACGCTCACACTGCTCACACACACACACACACACACACACACACACACAGCAGAGTATTAAATCAGATAACCTGAAGTTTACCTGAGGTGATGTGAACTACACTCATAGTTACTGTGAGTTTTGTGGAATCAAACTTTTCTTGAGTAAAAAGCCAAAACTTCATGAATCCACCTGTTGTGTCGGGGCCGCCATTGTCTCGTTAACTAATGGGAAACACTGTGTTAATGAGCTGTTTTCTCTCTCTGACTGTTTAACCTGCTTCCTGTTGCTTCAGCTGTTGGACTTTGACTTTCTAAACTTGTTCTTTCTGAAGCTTCTTCAGCTCTGAACAGATGATGAGACACTGAACGCTGTCAACAAGGAGCTCTGTCCTCAACTCACTGCTTTTGTTCTTTATTCAGATTGGAGCGCTGCAGGTTATCAGAGATCAGCTGTTCTTCTCTGGTCTCAGCTCTGAAGTCCAACCCCTCCCACCTGAGAGAACTGGACCTGAGTGGAAACTACCTGCAGGATTCAGCAGTGAAGGATCTGAGTGGTTTTCTGGAGAGTCCAGACTGTAGACTGGAGACTCTGAGGTCAGTTCACTGACTGTTACTGTTGTAGATCTGAGATCTTTGATCCACAACTGAACCTGATTGATCTTCACTCAGAACTTGAATCATTCACTTTGATTTAATTGATTAATGACATTTGAAATAGTTGTTGTCTCATGTTTCCAGTAGGACTGTTGATCAATTAAACACAACTAATTAATTGCACAGTTTTCTGTGATAAAGATAATTGTCTTTTTTCTTGAGATAAAATCACAGACTTAATGTAGAATCAACACAAATGAAGTTTATTTAAGTTGTTAAAGTTGTTGTTTAATTCAGGTTAAAGCTTCTTAAACTGTGAACTATAGATTTCCACTGAAACCATCAAAATTCACTGTCAGCTGTGTGTGTGTCAGCAGTGTGTGGTACCTGAAGTTTACCTGAGGTGATGTGAACTACACTCATAGTTACTGTGAATTTAGTGGAATCAAACTTTTCTTGAGTAAAAAGCCAAAACTTCATGAATCCACCTGTTGTGTCGGGGCCGCCATTGTCTCGTTAACTAATGGGAAACACTGTATTAATGAGCTGTTTTCTCTCTCTGACTGTTTAACCTGCTTCCTGTTGCTTCAGCTGTTGGACTTTGACTTTCTAAACTTGTTCTTTCTGAAGCTTCTTCAGCTCTGAACAGATGATGAGACACTGAACGCTGTCAACAAGGAGCTTTGTCCTCAACTCACTGCTTTTATTCTTTATTCAGATTAGAGAGCTGCAGGTTGTCAGAGATCAGCTGTTCTTCTCTTGGCTCAGCTCTGAAGTCCAACCCCTCCCACCTGAGAGAACTGGACCTGAGTTTCAACAACCTGCAGGATTCAGGAGTGAAGGATCTGAGTGGTTTTCTGGAGAGTCCAGACTGTAGACTGGAGACTCTGAGGTCAGTTCACTGACTGTTACTGTTGTAGATCTGAGATCTTTGATCCACAACTGAACCTGATTGATCTTCACTCAGAACTTGATTTTCTGTGATTAAGATAATTGTTTTTTTTTTTCTTGAGATAAAATCACAGAGTTTATGTAGAATCAACACAAATGAAGTTTATTTAAGTTTAGACACTGTTGTTTGATTCAGGTTAAAGGAATAGTTCACCAAAAAATGAAACTGACTCACCCTCATGCTGATGAATACTCCAGAGTAGTTTTTATTCCTCAAAGGTCATCTGGAGACCCAGGAGGCCGGTTCGTAGTCCAACCAAAACTTTATCTGAGAGTAATAGGGCCCCACACAAAAACATCCATAAAACGACACAAAAACCATTTAATATTCCTCCACACTGCTCGTCCACTGCAATCCAAGTGTCCTGAAGGGAGATAGTCCAGAGTTTACTGGAAACTACCTCATTTAGGACATTTTTACAGCCTAAACAGTCCTGTGAACGCGAGAGTGCGCCCCAAGCAAATTCAATACAGGACTGTTTAGGCTGTAGAAATATCCTAAATGACGTAATTTCCAGTAAACTCTGGACTATACCCCTTCAGGAAAGTGAAACACTGTATTAATGAGTTGTTTTCTCTCTCTGACTGTTTAACCTGCTTCCTGTTGCTTCAGCTGTTTGAGTTTCATTTTCTAAACTTGTTCTTTCTGAAGCTTCTTCAGCTCTGAACAGATGATGAGACACTGAATGCTGTCAACAAGGAGCTTTGTCCTCAACTCACTGCTTTTATTCTTTATTCAGATTGGAGAACTAGCTTGTCAGAGATCCGACATTCTTCTCTGGGCTCAGCTCTGAAGTCCACAACCCCTCCCACCTGAGAGAACTGGACCTGAGCTACAACGACCTGCAGGATTCAGGAGTGAAGGATCTTAAGGATCTTGTGAAGAGTCCAGTGTGTGTGTGTGTGTGTGTGTGTGTGTGTGTGAACTGAACTGAACTGAACTGAACTAATCAGGAGGGAAAGTGAAGCTGGGACACACAAGTCACAAAAACGCTCACTGACCACTCTGAACTTCTTAGCAAATCAAACAAACACATTATTAAACATGTTGACATCCCACAACAACATGGCTGTAGAATGGTGAGAAACATAATCACAAAGTGTTGCCATGGTGATGCCTCAGCAACAACTCCGGGTTCAGTTGAACAGCAATCGATCTCTCGTCTGTGTAGATGACAGATAAACCGTTACTACTTAGAATTATCAATAATAATGTGAACGATAAAAACAAATAAAAACGTTTAGTATTTAGCCTCTTTTTCAACCTATAAACTGTTCGTCCGTTTGTTTTTGTTTTGTTTTCAAAAACATTTAACCCATCCCAGTTAAATGGTGCGGGTGTATTATTTTCTGATGGCATGTCTTGAGTCAGCGCCATTAGTAACGCCGTTATTTTTATCATTAATAACACACAATGACTCATATATCTCAAGCACTAACCTACATTTATCAGCATGAACTTCACTCTTTATATGAAATGAAATGACATAATTTATATTTAAACACACTACTTCTTATACATTTTTTAAGTGTTTTGTAGTACTTGAACACATAATGAACTTTTTTTTTTTAATAGAATCTATTTATAGCCTCTATTGTTATCAAAATAAATGAATTGTTTTATCAAGGGCTACATATTGGCTATGTGTGTATACTGTATTTATATTTGTATGTAGCCAACTGAAAACGTCCCTGTTTCCATTTGGACAAATTTGACTTTTTATTAAATCTCTTTCAAATTAATGAAGATCTTGAATGGAAAAAAAAGACACCAGACAAATTTTTTAATTAATTCTCATTTAATCTGTTTAATCAGGCTATAACACACTCATACACACACACACACACACAGAGTGAACTCAGTATAAAAATCAACCTGTGAACGTCATTCACACCATAAAATCTGCTCAGACAAATTTTGGTTGAAAAATAAATTCATGCATCAGAGCATCTTTTGTCCCCATGTACAGTATGATACAAAAAAAGAAGAGAGCGCCTCACTCTGACGACCTGTAAACACACAAACACCTTCAGACTAAAACTGATCAGAGTGCAGCGTGTTTGGGTTTTTATTGTCTTTTTCTTTTGAGATATTCAACAATATCTATATATTTTTATTTATGTGTATCATCTCCGGCCTCTTCTGTTTGTGTTTTCTAGTAAGTGAACACACCACACATGCACTCTGCACAAACACCCTGTACATCAGACTGTTACTACTGAACCTGAAGCACAAACCCACAGCACAAAGACACTGATTTTCTTTTTTTTTTCTTCTCTAACTCACTTATTAATAATTCTTCACTAAGTCTTAATTTTTGTTCATTGATCACGAGGATGAAGCGATTTATGACGATCACAACATCACAGATTCATGTTTTTTAGATAAAAATTGTTTTCCTGACCAAATAAAAAGTTTACTTAAAGTGTTTTTTTGATGTGCAGGGTTGCTATGAGTAATTATTACCCAGACACACCCCCAGAAACCGACCAGAAGGAAATAAATTAAATTTCTCTGGGGTTTTAAGTAAAAATACCAAAGAATTAGGTCTCGGCTTTTTCTTTTTTGGAGGCGTTTATGACAAAGATGAAGAAAAAATATATTATCAATACTACCAGAACTCAGAAATGCAAAGGTCTCACTCTGGTTCATGTTTCAGAGGTGGAAATAAAAAAAACAAAAAAAACTTGCAATTAATGTTGTGAAATCCAGCTGGGAGACAGATGTGGTTGTTTCTTTACAGACGTACAGTAAGGTGGCCTCGGTGATTACTTCAGGGACCTTGGTAAAATCAAGTATCAGGGAGAAACAAGTCAACAGAACAGGTGTGTAATCTCTGTTTCTTCATCTTTACACAAACACACTGTTTGACACTTTTGTCACAGAAGATAATATTCAACAGCTCAGACACAGGAAAACTCATCCACACTCATGTCCACAGGTTAGGCATAAATAACATCTATATATCTGTGTAAATATTCCTTCAAATATACGTCTTTATTTTATTTTATTTTTTACTTTTTTGTACTCCCCTTGGTGTAGTTTCACGATCACGATGCTTTGGATGTTTCATGTATTTAAAACAAACAAATCAACAAAAAAAGCAGCAGCAAAAGCAAAAATGCTTCTTGTTTTCTCATCTGTTTTGGATGAATTAGAGTTTTGAACATTCTCAGAGTAGCACCAGACACAGTAGAAAAAAAAAGTTCAACTATGGATTAAAAACAAAACAAAAAAAAAACTACAGCGTATGAACCCCCTGCCCCAAAATAAAGAAATCAAACACAGGAAGAAAGATCCAGAAAGGCACTTAAGTGTGATGAGAAACTGAAATGACAATTGGCCTTAAATTAAACGTCAAGTTTGTAAAAACCATTTCCCACAGTCTCAGTATCACATCCCAGTGATCCCAGTACAGAACCACCTTGTTAATGGAGTTTATCCTGTAAATACTCCGGTCAGTCTCACTTGAGTGTCTTAAATGCAGCATCATCGGACACGTGTCGGTAACGAACTGAATCCAGAGGTCAGACGAGAACAGACACAAACATTTTAGTTAAATAAAAAAGGACACATTGGATCTCTTTCAATCATAAAATATCAATATCATTGTTTTCTTTTGTTATTAAGAGTCTCCTGTGATGTTTAGAGCTGAGCTGTATAGTTACTTTATGATGCCACACACCCAGACATCAACAAGTCCTCTACAGCTGGGTGGTTAAATGATCGGTTTAAAAGGAGATTAGTGAGAAAAAACTGTAAAAAAAATTCATAAATAATGTTTTTCTGACGCAAAATATATAAAAACTTAGATCTCAGCAACTTCAATGTGAATATTTTCCCACTTTTCTTTGATCTTGAACTCAATTTTTAGTTTTTTTCTAACAACAAAGACAAGTAAGAAAAATATATAAACGATGAAATGTTCATAGTGTAAACAAGAAACAGGAAGAACAGAGTTGTTAATATTCAATCAGTCTGTGTTGTTTTGAGATGGTCACGTGACCCTTGTTGGTCCACTGCAGCTTTGTGTATCTGACCTCTGACCTCTGGACCGGACAGAAACCTGACACTCGTCTGTTTTTGAGAAGTTTTTCTAATCAGAAAAAGAAATCTGATTAGAAATAATGTTAATGAATCATCTACTAATTCTTCACGAGCCGTTAACAAGAGCAACTTCCCGTAAAAAATCCTCCTCCTGCGTTTAGTTTCAGTGGTCACTCAGGCGTTTCCATGACAACGACGATTTACTCTTCTTAATAAGGTTGTGAATGATTAATTAGCTTTTTATTAATGGATCCTGTGTTGTTGTTGTTTGCACATTAGTGTTGAACGTCCACTCTCTGTTTATGACTTTCTCTCTCTCTCTGCGCAACTCTGGATGATGACATCATCAGTCGGCGGCAGGTCATAGACCGCCCCGTCGCCTCTCTGGTAGGAAAACCGTGGAAACCGTCTGATGGATCTCGTGGCGCTGTGGCGTTCACCGACAACAAAACGTTTTGGCGGTTCAGGTCGTGGGTTCGATTCCCCTCTGGATCCACTTGTGGTGCTGTTAAGGCGTCGGGAGGCGTCGGGAATCTGTGCGCTCACAGACATTTCCACACGAACACACTGCGACAGACGGAGAGACAATAATAACACACAGTTTTTTGACAGACTCGGATGCTGTGGAGCAAAGTTATTGATTAGTGATCGGTGAGTTTACCTGCAGTCGTCTCCTCCCGTGCTGATCACGTATTTGTCGTCGTGGGAGAAGCGGATGTTGGTCACATGAGCCGAGTGGCCGAGGTAGCGCTTGTGTTTGGCCTGAAGACAGAAAACATTCACACAAGTGTTTTTATTCTGCGTCATGTGACGTGACCAGTGTTTTCTCTACGTGTTGAGAAGGTATTTAAAGAAGACGGCAACTCACAAACTTCTCTGTACAGGGGAAGTCGAACAGTTTGACCAATCCGAAGTCGTCGCCCGTGACGATGTTCAGGCCGGTGTGAGACACACAGGAACAGTTCACGTCGGCTTTGTCTGCGTTTCGAGGCCAAATCCCCAAAACCTCATCACCAAGGACGCTGGAGGAAACAAGAGCAGCTGGACTCAATCTGACCAACGTGTGTGTGTGTGTTTTCTTGTACTTGTACTTGTGAGGACCGGCAAGAGTTTTTAACCAACAGAGTGAGGACATTTTGGTAATTGAGGACATTTTTTCCTCACTTTTTCCAACAGCTATTTGAGGGTTAAGACTTTAGGTCATATTAGTTTGAAAAATAGGTTAACAGTAATGGTTAAGGTTAGACATTTGTTTTGGGTGGTTAAGGTTAGGGTAAGGGGCTAGGGAATGCATTATATAAATGAGTGTCCTCACAAAGATATCATTACAAGGATGTGTGTGTGTGTCTGTGTGTGTGTGTGTTCTTGTACTTACTACGTTGTGAGGACCATCAAGAGTTTTTAACCAACAGAGTGAGGACATTTTTGGGAAGTGAGGACATTTTGGCTGGTCCTCACTTTTTCCAAGGGTTGTTTGAGGGTAAAGGCTTTAGGTTATAATTAGGTTTAAATTAGGTTAAGAGTAATGGTTAAGGTGAGGCATTTGTTTTTGATGGTTAAGGTTAGAGTGTCCTCACAAAGATAGCGTTACAAGGATGTGTGTGTGTGTATGTGTGTGTGTGTGTGTGTGTGTGTGTGTGTTTGTCTGTTACCTGGTCCAGGTTGCCCAGGTGATCCTGTCGATGATGGTCTGGTCGTTCACCAACTTCCCTGAAGGAACTTCAAACACCTGCCGCTTATACACTCCTGTCGACACCTACACACGCCAAAAAAAGGTTTTCTGAATCATGTATGTGTGAGGGTGTGTGTATGTATGTGTGCCTTGAAATAATAGCTGCATATCTGTGTGTGTACCTGTATATAACATCTGTGTGTGTACCTGTATATAACATGTGTGTATACCTGTATATAACATCTGTGTGTGTACCTGTATATAACATCTGTGTGTGTACCTGTATATGTATACCCGTCTGTGACATCTGCGTGTATACCTGTACATAACATTTGTATATGTACCTGTATGTAACATCTGTGTACCTGTATATAACATCTGTGTGTACCAATATGTAACATCTGTGTGTGTACCTGTATGTAACATCTGTGTGTGTGTGTACCTATAACATGTGTGTATGTACACCTGTATATAACATCTGTGTATACCTGCATATAACATCTGTGTGTGTATACCTGCATATAACATCTATGTGTGTATACATGTATATAACATCTGTGTGTGTGTCTACCTGTATGTAACAGCTGTGTGTGTGTGTACCTGTATATAACATCTGTGTGTACCCATATATAACATCTGTGTCTGTACCTGTATATAACAGCTGTGTGTGTGTGTCTTCCTGTATATAACATCTGTGTGTGTGTCTTCCTGTATATAACATTTGTGTATGTACCTGCATATAACATCTGTGTGTGTGTGTGTGTGTGTGTGTGTGTGTGTATATAACATCTGTGTGTGTGTGTACCTGTGTGTGTGTGTGTGTGTGTGTGTGTGTGTATACCTGTATATAACAGCTGTGTGTGTGTGTATACCTGTATGTAACAGCTGTGTGTGTGTGTATACCTGTATGTAACAGCTGTGTGTGTGTGTATACCTGTATATAACAGCTGTCAGCAGAGAAGTCCAGCTGCAGGATGAACGCTGGGATGTCGCTGCAGTAAACCAGTCGGTTCAGACTCGGTCCTCCGCTCACGTCGTACACGTCCACTATGTTCTCCACTGACCCGACCGCCAGCAGCTGCCGGTCTGGACTGAACCTACACACACACACAGACACACAGATGTCACAAGTGGTCCTAACACCTGTGACATCTCCCCCGCCCCCACTGCCCCCTCCCTCTGCCTCCTACTTAATGTCCTGGATGGCGGCGCTGCGGTCGCGTTTCTTCGCCCACATCTTGAGCGAGTTGGCGAGGAGGAGGAGGAACTCTCCGTTCTTCATGCCCACGGCCAACATCTCCCCGTCAGCGCTGTAGCTCACACACCGGGCGGCGTGGCCGACACACACCTTGTTCAGCAGTTTCTACACCGAGAGTGAGAGAAGGAGGAGGAGTCACTGCACGGCTCTGATCACACAACATTAAGAGTGACAACAGTGTGTGTGTGTGTGTGTGTGTGTATACTTTAATATAACAACTCTGTGTGTGTGGTTGTGTGTTTATGTAGGCTATGTATATCTATGTGTATATACCTTTAGAACTGTGTGTGTGTGTATACCTGTATATATCATCTGTGTGTATACACCTGTATATAACATCTCTCGCTCTCTGTATATACCTGTGTTTAACATCTTTCTCTCTGTGTATATACTAGTATATAACATCTTCGTGTATATACCTGTGTATAACATCTCTCTCGCTCTCTGTATATACGTGTGTATAACACCTCTCTCTCTGTGTATATATACGTGTGTATAACATCTCTCTCTCTCTCTGTATATACTAGTATAACATCTTTGTGCATATACCTGTGTATAATATCTCTCTCTCTCTGTATACCTGTGTATAACATCTCTCTCTCTGTATATACCTGTATATAACATCTGTGTGTGTATACCTGTATAGAACAGCTCTCTCTGTGTATATATCTGCATATAACATCTCTGTGTATATACCTGCATATTACATCTCTGTGTACCTGTATATAACATATCTGTGTGTGTATACCTGTATAGAACATCTCTATGTGTATATACCTGTATATAACATCTATCTCTCTCTCTGTATACCTGCATATAACATCTATCTGTCTGTGTGTATACCTTTAGAACAGAGTGTGTGTGTGTGTGTATACTTTAGCAATATATCACGACAGGCCGTGGTATATGCTCATTATACCACGGCTAAGGGGCGTTGTTCGGCCCGACGCGAAGCGGAGGGACGACAACCCCCTTAGAGTGGTATAATGAGCATATACCACGGACTGGAGTGATATATTGCTTTTATAAAACGGTTACCAATAAAGGCAATATGAAAGAGGGATACGCAATCAATTTCATGTTGTTTTATTCAACCAGAAATACATATTATCCAATAAAATAGCCTCACTGTGAAAAAAATAGTCCCACCTCTCCAGACGTTAGCTCCTAGTTAGCTCTGCATCTCGTCTTTTCCTCCGCTTTTTTTCAGATGAAAGTCACTGCTCAATCCCCTCTACCATTGTTAACCCTCCCCGGAGGTGAAAGTTCACCTTAAACATGTGGATTCAACTACTTTAGTCCGTTTTTTAACATCGTAAAAACATCAGCTGTCTTGGGCTACGGACTGCAACAGTCCGTTGTCATGGATACATGACAACAACTTCCATTCATACCAGTCATACGTGCCTGACGCGGAGTGATAGCTTACGCTGTGATAAGGCTTTAGAATAGTAGCCGTGGTATATGCTCAATATACCACGGTTAACAACCAATCAGATCGCCGGATTTCACCTTTCCGTTTTATAACATCTGTGTATAGGCTATACCTGTCTATAACATAAAATTATAATAAGAAACAATGTTTTCTTGTCTGTAACAACATCTATTGCACGTCTGCCCGTCCTGGGTGAGGGATCCCTCCTCTGTTGCTCACCCTGAGGTTTGTCCGATTTTTGGTTGTTATGATGCCATGTAAAGCCCTTTGAGACAAACGGTTTGTAAAAACGGGCTATACAAATAAAATTGCCTTGCCTAGTGTTGCATTGTAAAAGTGAATTAAACATTTTCCACATTTGAGTCCAGATTTATTTTCCTGTATATAGTCAGATTTTTATGGAAAAAAAATACTGGTTACACTACTTGACGTTGGGTTGCATCAGCTCATATAACATCTTGTGTGTGTGTAAATAACATCTGTGTGTGTGTGTGTGTGTGTGTGTGACCTTGTCCGTCAGGTCCCACAGCCTGATGGTGGCGTCGTCGCTGGCCGTGATGCAGAGCTCTTTGACAGGATGAGCGGTCAGACCCCAGATCGCTCCGCGGCCGTGACTGTCCATCAGCAGGTTGGACGCCGCGTTCTTCTCCCCGACCTCGATGATCTCACCGTCCTTCGTCCCCACCAGGATCTTACCCTGAGGAAGAGGAGGAGGTTAGGAGCTGATGAAGAGGAGGAGGAGGAGATGGGCTGATGAAGAGGAGGAGAAGGAGGAGGAGAGGGGCTGATGAAAAGGAAGAGAGGAACTATGACGAGGGGAAGGAGGAGGAGGAAGACGGAGAGGAACTGATGAAGAGGAGAAGTAGGAAGAGGAGGAGAGGGGTGATGAAGAGGAAGAGGAGCTGATGAAGAAGAGGAGGAAGAGAGAAGCTGATGAAGAGGAGGAGAAAAAGGAGGAGGAGGAGAGGAGCTATGAAGAGAAAGAGGAGGAACTAATGAAGAGGAGGAAGAAGAAGAGGAACTGATGAAGAGGAGAAGTGTAGGAAGAGGAGGAGCTAATGCAGAGGAGGAAGAGGAAGAGAGGGAGTGATGAAGAGGAGGAGAAGGAGATGGGCTGACGGAGAGCAGGAGGAGGAAGAGGAGTGGAACTGATGAAGAGGAGGATGAGGAAGAGGAGCTGATGAAGAGGAGAAGGAGGAGAGGGGCTGATGAAGAGGAAGATAGGACCTAATGAAGAGGAGAAGGAGGAAGAGGAGGGGCTGATGAAGAGGAAGGTGATGATGAAGAAGAGGAGGAGGAGAAAGAGAGGAGCTGATGAAGAGGAGAAGTAGGAAGAAGAGGAGAGGGGTGATGAAGAGGAGGAGAAAGAGGAAGAGGAGCTGATGAAGAGAAGGAGAGGGGTGATAAAGAGGAGGAGAAAGATAGGGGCTGATGAAAAGGAGGGGAGGAGCTATGAAGAGGAGGAGGAAGAAGAAGAGGAGCTGATGAAGAAGAGGAGAAAGAGGAATAAAAGGAAGAAAGGAGCTGATGAAGAGGAAGATGAGGAGGAGGAGGAGGAGGATGAAGACGAGGTCCTGACCTTCCCTCTGCAGACGGACCGGACACACTCCACCTGTTGTCCCGTCTCCAGCTGGAACGCTCGACAACGCTTCATCTCCTGGTCCCAGAGCTTCACGGCCCCGCCCTCCTTCGTCCTGACGCACGCACACACGCACACACGCACACACACACACACACACCCTTGTAAATCTATCTTTGTGGGGACATGTCATTGACATAATGTATTCCCTAGCCCCTTACCCTAACCTTAACCATCCAAAACGAATGCCTAAACTTAACCATTACTCTAAACCTAATTTAAACCTAATTTTAACCTAAAGTCTTAACCAAGGGGGCAGTTGTCGGTCTGAGAAGTGAAGCTCACTTGCGCGTTCAAAAAACTGCAATCCCCTCGGATTCCTCTGGGGGCTGGTGTCAGAAAGCAGCATTCTCCATAGACCCCCATGTTAAAATCGCCGACTTTACATCCTCAATAAACATGTTAAAAGCCTGGTGTCAGAACGTTTTTTGGTCTCAATCGATAGTTTCTACCCCTGCACACACTCTGAGGGGGGTGAATTTTTTTTTAACTCTACCGTTTTACTGTTATTAGGTTAAAATTCTGGCCAATTAGGGCGCGGAAACATTGAGTGACAGGTCCGAGCAGCTCCGTGGACAGCTGCTTCGAGGCCAGTGGGCGGGTTCTCGGCCGGCCAATCCAACATGGCGCTGTTCAGGCCGCCATATTGGAGTCACAAAAACGACTCCCCAAAACCAATGGGTGACGTCACGGGTGCTACGTCCATATTTTTTTACAGTCTATGGTCTTTAACCCAAGTCTTAACCCTCAAAAAGCCCTTTGAAAAAGTGAGGACCGGCCAAAATGTCCTCACTTCCCAAAAATGTCCTCAGTCTGTTGGTTAAAAACTCGTTCCAGTCCTCACAATGTAGCATGTACAAGAACACACACACACACGTTTACTCCACGACAGTATCACAGTATATCCGTGTGTTGCTGCGTCACTCACGGCCTCTCTTTGCCTCCGGTGACGATGAGCCCGTCTCTCAGGGTGGTGTACATGGTGAACACCGGCCCCGTGTGAGCCTTCGCCACCACACGCAACAGGAAGTGGTCGCGCCACACGTACACGTCTCCGTTAATGGCTCCAGTGAACGTCAAGTTATTCTGCTCAAACAACAAAGGAACTGTCATCCTGTCCAAACCAAACCAAACCAGATGATGAGGAGGTAACACTGAGGGCGTATTCACACGAGGAAACTGACTTTTTTCTTGGTGCTTGGTGGTTTTTGAACTCTGGCCCGAGACCACCTCTTCAGCTGGGACTCGGTTCACTTGTTAAGTCCGCACCAGAGTCCCAAACGAACTCTGGTGCGATTCGTTTGTGGTGTGAATGCAATTTTTGGATTCAACAGGCTTCGGTTGTTGTCAGACAATGCGGAATTTGTCATCTGTTAGCCAGTGACATAAACGGACCAGTGATGTTCAGTGTCGCTGTCACTGGAAATGCAAAGTGCGACTGCAATTACCAAATTAAAGGGATTTAGTAAGTAAGAGATCAAGTTTGCCAACCGCTAGCTTCTCTAGTTGTAGCGACTTCGGCAAAGATGCATGATAACATTGTGTACTTTTTATGCAAGATCCCGACAATAATTTTTATCCAATGATTGAGCGACTGCGTGCTTTAGTTTACAAAGTTGGTCTGCTTGTAAAAAAAAATGCACCAAGTAAAAAAAAAAGGCATTGGTAGCAAAGCAAGTGACCTATCGTATTTTCCTGGTGTGAATACGCCCCAGAGTTTTGTTCAGTTCTTGACTCACGGCACCAAAGGCGACCGACAGCATCGTCTGCATCCGGCCGTCCTCCACCGTCCCCACCACGCCCTTCTTGTACATCAGCGCGCCGCCGGCCAGCACCCAGAACTTGACGTGTTTGATTCCCACAGACACGAACTGGGAGTCCGAGTCCGGCCGAAACTCCACGACGAAGATCCGATCCGGATGAGCGGCTTTACTGCAGACTTTGGATCCTGCAGCAGAGACACCGCTGCTGTTTAATCTGTTTATACTGTTTATTGTTTAAGGAGAATTCCGGTCATTTTTGACCCCTAAATCGTTGTCCTGATGGTCACCTGGTGTTGGTTGGAGCAAAAAACGCGACTAAAATTGATGCAGGCAAACCAGAGTTACGATGGCTACCCGGCGCTAGCGATACGCTAAAGTATGGGGGCCATTTTTTCAACCACAACAAACACTCAGAAAACAATACAATATCTATGGTACATGACTCAAATCCTTATGACACACCACTGAACTCATAAACTGTACAGTATAAACCGGTATAAACAGTATAAACTTTGTGTTTTTGCATGTAGCCACTCACCTCAGATAGCCCAACTCTGAAACATCCTGGAAAGACATTACTATCCCATCACAGAGCGCCTGCTCTCCCCAACACAGAAACTAACACTTTGTCCTTGTTGTGATGATTTCTTTACTGGTAATTTTGGACATTACCACTGCACTGCTCGACCGTTTATTTTTGTAAAGTAATCATCACAACAAGGAAAACGTGTTTGTTTCTGTGGCGGGGAGAGCAGGCGCTCTGCGATCACTTAGTATTGTCTATCCAGGATGTTTCAGAGTTCGGCTATCTGAGGTGAGTGGCTACATGCAAAAACACAAAGTTTATACTGTTTATACCGGTTTATACTGTACAGTTTATGAGTTCAGTGGTGTGTCATAAGGATTCGAGTCATGTACCATAGATATTTGATTGTTTTTTGAGTGTTTGTTGTGGTTGAAAACATTGCCCCCATACTTTTGCGTTGTGGCTATCGCTAGCGCCGTCTAGCTATGGTGTAACTCTGGTTTGCCTGCATCAATTTTAGTCGCGTTCATTGCTCCAACCAACACTGGGTGACCATCAGGACAATGATTTAGGGGTCAAAAATGACCAAAATTCTCCTTTAAATGGATGCCCATTAATTATCACATTGGTGGCAGCTATTCGTCTTGGGGTCCGCAAAACAAACAAACAACTACCTACCTATTTGCACATACAGTATATTGTATATAGTATTGTATTGATTGTGATTTTTTTGGGAATGGAGGTCAAAGGTCATTAGGACTACTTAAAAAAAACAAACCCCGACCTTCCTGCCAGCGCCACACGGTGATGGTGTGTTCAGGCTCCACTCCGACCGACAGCAGCAGCTTCCCGGTGGCGCTGAAGTTGACGTAGCTGACGCCTTTGGTGTGGGGGCAGCGGAGGATGGACAGCGTCTGTTTGCTCATGGCGTCCCACACGTGGACGGACGGAGTGGATCCTGAGTAAAGACCAGCAGACCAGAGAGAGGAGAGAGGACGTGAGCCGACGAGACGACGATTTACCAGGTCACGACGGCGGCAGAAAAGTCAGAAAGAGGAAATTAAGTGAAAGGAACGACGACGGGAAAGTGTCAGGACAAAGACAGAGCGGTTAGAGGGGTCGGCAGAAACTCCCTGAGAACCAGAGCAGCAGAAACACTAAGAAAAAAAAAATTCACAACACAACAGGAAGTGTTTCTGTCGGGACACAATAAAGTGACGGACTAAAGGCTAAGGGCTAATGCTAAGCTAACATGTGATATTGACGTTCTAATCAACCAAACAAACTCAGCTTCTTGTCAAACCCACTAACAGGAAGCTGTCTGCACAACTTCTAAAGTCAAGACGAAGAACAACTAAAGGCCCCAGACCGGTCCCTCACTTTATTGTGTCCCCAGAAACACTTCCTGTTGTGTTGGAGTGACCCTAACAACTACTTTGGTTTTAATTACATTTGTAAAAAGTTTGGTTGTTCAAGATTGTTTTTATTAATTATATATTTTTCAAAATATTGTACTGCAATTACTAAAACGCTACATTTTGTAAAAGACAATGTCTATTTGTGATCATTTATTGCATATATTGCCTCAAATTGGACAATGCTAGTCTTTGCAAAATGCAAAATTTGATTAGGCACTTTTATCTCACTCTGGATGTTTAAATAAATGACAGCTTTTCAGCGATGTTCAGGAAAGGGCCAGATCAAAGCTGAATAGGGGGATTTTTTGGACGTCATTTCCAGGACGTGGTTACCACAACATAAATTAGACGGTTATGTGGTCGGTTAGGGCCATTAAAAAGCCGTCGAGGTGACATCTTGGTGAGGACGTCCTGAAAATGACGTCTAAAACATCGTCTATTTGGCCGCGATTTAGCCTCGTCCAGAACGCCACCGAACGACGTCAGCTCGACGTTAATCGGACGTCATTCGGCTTGATGGGATGTTTCCATTTTTCCAGCTCTGGGTATCAGGTCTGTTGTCTGGTGTCATGGGAACGGAGGTGCTGGAGTTTTTGGCTTTTTTTTTTTTTTTTTTTTACCTGGGATTTCACCGACGTCACCTGAGTTGTTGAGAGAGCGACGGTGACAAATGAGGCCGGCCAACACACACACACACACACACACACACACATAGACACATACAAACACACAAAAACGACAACAAAAACAAAACAAAACAAAAAAATCAAATGAAAATCTGACAGTAAAGACATTTTCATGGGCGACTCTCAATAAAGCCAAACCTGCAAGCAGCCTTTTTTTTTTGCATGTTAAAATGTCTGCAAAGTACGGTGGCTGACAAGCCCAAAAGAGCTTAAAAAGGCACATTAGAAAGTAGCTTGTTTTTAGACACTTTTCACTCCTTTCAAGCTGATTTTCACTTGAAATAAGTAGTATAGTAGAGTAGATAAGTCTATAAGTAGAGCAAGTTTTTCTTTCTTAGTGCAAGCACAAAGAACCTGCTTTCACTGGCAGATTTTTCCTACTTATTTCACGTGAAAATTAGTTTCAAACAAGTGAAAATGATCTAAAAACAAGTTATTTTTTAGGTGACGAGTCTTACTTTAGGGGGAAAGAAATTAGTTTTGACTAGAAATGAGACATTTTGACAAGAAATAAGACAAATATTCTTGGAAAGATGTTGAGTTTTTGCAGTGTGTGTCTCAGTGGAAAGAAGTAAAATCAGGAAGCAGAGGAGAGAAGAGCAGGAGTTGTTTATAGTGCAGAGAGTTGGTGTAGGAAAGCAGAGCCATGCACACACACACACACACACACACACACACACTCTGTACCGATCTGTCCGGTGGCGATGACGTTTTTGTACTTCGGGTGCTGGTTGACGGTCAGACACAGGATGTCGTCCGTGTGCTCCAGGTAGAAACTCTGAGTTCCTGCAGCAGAAGGAGACGTGTGAACACATCGCGGCACTCTGAACTGTCTGTGGCTGTTTTCGAAACCGCATACTACCGTACTGCCTACTACATACTGCGTTAGTATGTACTGTATACTGCATACTGAATGTGGGATTCAGTCTGCTACTTCAGCAGACCGACACCGTTCACACCGCAGTATGCAGTATACAAGTTTCCCAGAATGCATTTCGCGGCAACCGGTAGCGGTAGCTGTAAAATAGGGGAAAAGCTGTTTTATTTCCCGCTCTAGCGATCCCAAATATTCGGCCAGTTTATCAAAATGACGGCTGTTTAGAAGTTTGCTCCGATGTTTTTCAGAGAAGTGAAGCTCCGCAACGACCGGGACATCACAGAGGCAGCAGCCGGTCTGCAGAGCTGCTCGGCCGGCCAACCTCCGTCGTCATCCCGGGGGAGAAAACGATCGCTAATTAACTTACCCGCAGGTTTTTAGAGGTTTACCACCGGCTGGTTAAATTATTTTTAGGAGATAAATGTTGGTCTCATTGATGAAATCTAACAATTGTGGCAGTAGCATTAGTTTGTTTGAATGTAAAGTGAAGCTTCTTGTGTGTATTAAGAGCAGCGCTGCCTCGGGGCTCTGGAGCCTAACGTTACGTACAGAAATCACCACATTTACAAAAAATAAATAAATATTTTACAATGAACCGATGAGTCTGCATTAAGTTGTATTTTATTAAACTATAGTTACAGTACACAGCTACACTACTGTGTTTGGTTACGGTTAGACGTCAGGGGAGCATTGCATTGTGGGATACAGTACGCGATGTTAACTGGTCAGATACTGGAAATATTTTCCGAATCAGTACGACATCCGGGAACTTTTCGCATCTGCAGCTTTTGCTTTTGTTCACATACTGCATACTACATACTACATTTTGGCCAAATCAGTACGTACTAGCAGTATAGTATGCGGTTTCGAATACAGCCTGTCTGTGTGTGTGTGTATGTTGCCATGGTTACCGGTGCTCAGGCTGTGGACGATGGCGGTGGCGGCCGTGTGGTAAACGATGTCTGCGCCGTCGTTGAGGTAGTGGAGGTTGTTCCGACAATCGAAGCCACGGAAACCAAAGACGTGATCCAAGACCAGGTCCTGGAGAGACAGAGAGAGAAATTAAATTATTTTAATTGTATTTGTATATATTTGATTCTGTGAGTTGTATTTGTTTTGTTTCATTGATTCTTGATGCTTTGGCAACATAGTTCTCGTAACATTCATGCCAATAAAGCGAATTTGAAGAGAGTTACACTTCCTCACGAATTGTGAAAAATATAAACATATTAGAGAAACATTATCCCCAAAATTTGAATCCATAACAAAAAGGTTTTTTTTTAAACTATCTGATGAGGAAAAACTGCCCTTCCTACTAGGGGAAGAATCAAAGAGTAATAAATTAGCTCATGCAGAGGAGGCTGAGTCGACAGTTCATTTGTTCTGGTAGCTATTGTCATGTGGTGTCTGCTTTTTGGAGGGAAGTTCAAGAGATGTGCTCTGGCATTGGCCTGCTCTTTGAACTAGATCTTTTTTCTATAATGCTGGGGGAAGTCAGGGAGAAAATGAATTATATTATCAACTTTTTTTACTGGGAAAAAGGTTAATTTATAAAGCATCCAATACTGAGTTCCTACATAGATTTAAAAGTTTTGTTAAACATCAATTTATCTTGGAGGGTTTCATTACCGAGGAGCAGTATCAGGAAAGATGGAGAAAGTTTATTAAAGCTTAGGGGTAGAGAGGAAATTAAAGGGATAGTTCACCAAAAATTCAAATTTCACTCACATTATCTACTCACCCTCATGTCAACTAAGAGCTGTGAGAAGTTTCAGAGTCCTCCGTTCCTTCTCTGAGTTACGGGGGGGTCCGCGCAGCAGTGTTTGTCCATATAATGGTTGTCAATGGATACCAACTTTCTTCGTCCAAAAAGACACACCAAAAAACATCCAAATACCTCCATAGTGCTCGTCTGTAATGGCCCTCTTGTATTGAAGCCCCGACATGAGAAATTGTTCCGAAAAAAATGTAATAAGTCTATATTTTAAGCTTGTTTGTAGCGGAAGTTCCCAGTGTCTCAGTTCACTGCTCTTCCTGTGTCAGTGCAAATCACCAGCGGAACAATTTCTCATGTCGGGGCTTCAATACAAGAGGGACATTACAGACGGGCAGCATGTAGTTATTTGGATGTTTTTTGGTGTGTCTTTTTGGACGAAGAAAGTTGGTATCCATTGACAAAATGAAATTAGAATTTTGGGTGAACTATCCCTTTAAGCTTATACAGCCATCAATGCTGAGCCAAGCTCTGTCTAGCGTTTTAGGATCCCCATGTTTTTGCAATGTCTGCACATGCACTTTTTAGTCTTTGGTTGTTTTGTTGGGTTTTTTTGTATTTTTTTAGTTGGATACTTTCCTGTTGCTTTATATTGTCCTGTTAACAGCTTGTTTTGCTTTTTTTTTTGTCTTTTTGGTTTATTTTGTGTTTGTTTTCTGTTTGTGATGTTGATGGGTTGTATGTTACTGCCACCTGATTGAGAGGGTGAAAGAGGAATAGAAAGAGAGACAGAGAGAGACACCGACCTCGACCACTCTCTTCTTCTTGGACACGTTGTTCTTCTGAAGTTTCTCCGGCTGAGGTGTTGCTCGACTCACTGGAGGCCTGTGGGATCAATCAGTCAATCAATCAATTAGTCGGTCTAGCTATTAATCAATCAATCAATCAGAGAAAACATTCATTCATTCAACAGACGGGACAGATGCAGACAGATGTGTCGAGACCTGTCCACTCCTCTGAGCCTCTGTCACAGACCAACACTGCGCTCAGTGAGACAAAGAAAAATATTTAGGCTCAACATCTGGATTCAAACACACAGTGATGTCATCGTGATGTTGAATGTTTAATTAGTTTGATATTTAAACGATTGGATGTTTGTCCCTGCTGAGCTGCCGTCAATTTAAATTCAGCTCAATAAATAAAAATGATGGAGGCGTGTTAGCTATGGAGGACAAAACATGACAGGAAGAACCCATAAATTAATTAATACATTAAGACAGTGGTGAATTATTATTAAATTACATTTTTGTTTTAATTAATGCATTTAAAAAAAAATGTTTTTTACTTTTCAGCTTTTATTCATTTATGAATTTTTGCGTGCATATGCAGATTAGGTAGGTTATGTGTTATAAACATCAGTGTTGTAGCAGTCGATCAATAATAAAGGTCCAGTGTGTGATAATTGTCAAAGTTTAATGGCAAAATGTGAATATACTACCCATGAATATATTTGTGTAGTGTATAATCGCTATAAAATAAAATTTGTTTGGTTTTCGTAGCCTCATAATTCTTCTTTTATATCTACACAAAACAAGGGGTCTTGCTTTAGAGAGTGTCGCCATCTTGCGCCGCCATGTTTGTACGGCAGCCTGAAGGGAAAATCCAGCCAGTCAGAGAGCACGTTTCAAGAGTTTTGCATTTACAAATAAACCAACGGAAAAAAAAGGAGGAAGGAAAGAAGAAGGAGGAGGAAACAGCAGACATATTGTAAAATAGTTTGGATCTTCACCTCATCGCTCCATGCTACTGCAATACTCCCAATCGTCCCAGTCGTGGTAAACTAGTTTTGGCCACCGTCACTTTGCCGATGGGAGGGGTGAGTGCGAGCAAGTGAGTGAGCGCTGCAAACTAGAATCTGAACTTCCTTCCCATTTTACGCACTGGACCTTTAAAGTATTTGATTATTTATTTACTTGTTTGTTTTAATACTTTTGTCATGTTTTGTCCTCCATAGACTCACAATGTCTGAAGTCAGTAATATGCAGACAGCTGCAAGCTAACGACTGTGAGGTGATGCCGACATGAGTGTGATGCCAACACACTCACACACTCTCTCACGCACACACACGTGCACACACACACACACGCATAATGAAGAGGCGTAGCTGAGACAAACAGTGATTCAGGTGGACAGGTGTTACCTGGATCCCCTGGACAGCAGAGGGACAGAACCAAGGTACAGAGCTTTAGAAAACACACACACACACACACACACACACACACACACACACACACACACACACACACACACACACACACACTCACGCAACACACACACACTTGTGCAAACATGACAACAAACTCACCCAAACACACACACACACACACACACACACACACACACACACACACACACACATACGTTTTCAGGCCTCATGCCTCACACACAGATCAAGTAGCTGTGGCTCTGTAGCTACATGCTAACCATGCTATCGCTGCCTCTCTGCCTCAGTGCTAACATGCTAACCGTGCTAACAGGAGAACATGCACAGGCGAAACCAGAGGATCAGTTTTCAGTCCCGGGTCAAAGTTCAGATTCAGTTCAGTTTGTAACGAACAGAAAACGATCAGTGGATCAGTGAAGTTCCGCAGCTTCAACATTAAATATGTTTCTCATCAACTGTCTGCGAGTTAATAGACATTTAGCTATTGACTTTTAGTGGCAGTAATGTTTTACTTAGGCTAATTATCATTTTATTGATTTTAATTCCTTTTATTTTCAGATTTAATGAATGAATCAAAAATTTCTGACCTTGTATCACTGATTTTGAGCGACCAAGACCAAGATTTTCAACATTTGTTTAAACATTTTAACGTTAGTTTAAAATAAACAAAATATAAAGCAAATGCTGTCTTTTTCTGCTAAACAGATGAACAGCAACTGCTTATTTAAAAACTGCAACCAAGTTATTTTGGGAAAAGTAATGTGAAAGTGAAAATCTTCAAATTACTTGGTCTGATCAGAGTTCAAAGGTTTAGAATAAGCAGGAAACACTGGTTTTAGTCCCTGGGCAAGATGTCAGTCTGTTCAATTATCAAGGAAACAAATGACTAATTCAAGTGTAAATTAATTTATATTAGTGAAGTTTAATGAAGTCGTCATCGGCCTAAACCCAGACCTGGTTCAGAAGCAGGCTGAGCCACTAAATTATTATTGTTATTGTTAATATAACATTGCTTATTTGACCAGTAAATAACTCAATGTTCAGATTTACTGACATGTTCATGATCGATTTAAGCGATGATAATAATAATCAAATTTTAAAGATCCAGCTGAGCGACAGGATCTTTAGTGGAGCAGCTGTTTTATTTTCTGCCTTGGACCTGGGACTGTGAACTCTGCTGCAGCGACCTCAGGCTCATCGTCACAGATCCAGACTAAAGTCGCCAGAATCTGTGAACGGTATCAAGGGACGGAGTCAAAGTTGTGAATGATGTCGGGCCGAGGTGATCTGAGCTTCTAAAGCCCCATGTGGACAGGAAGCTGCTGGTTTGCGATTTGCATTTAATATATTCAGTCATTATCTTGGATTTATCTTTGGATCTGTAATCTGTTGTATGATATATAAGACATTTCCATATGTCACCTGTTTTATTATCACCTATGTAAAGCCTCTGGATATGAAGATACAGTAGTTAATAAAAGTCAATAACATATCAAAAAAAAATTGTTTATGTAGGCTACATATATACCGTATATGGTATGCAATATCACAACATATTTAACAATATAGGTTAGCCTACTATATTGCAAGTAGCCTATAATAAAGCAGCAAACATACAGTATACAAATCCTATGCTATGTTTTATACATTTTCCATATTAATCAGGCTACATATGTATTTACATCCTAGGAAACTAAATTGCAACGTAAATTGCCCTCTTGGGACAATAAAGATATCTTGAACTGGTCTCAAACTTTTTAACTCACTTTTTAATAATGTAAACATGTATCCACAGGCTTTGAGATGGAAATATACAAGTAGATATAGCCTAAATGTGCAGAAGCAAAGACATTGGTCGGCATAAAGTTAAAACTGGATAAATATGTCAACACATGGAATTCTTCCCATTTCTAGAAGGGTACATGTGTAAAGTTTAAGTTTAATTTACAAAGGAAAATAGAAATTAATATAAATTAATTTCTCGTGGTAAAAAAAAACAACTGTCCATTTAATTGTCACTTCCTGTTTGTGGTGAACCTGTAGTAGCCATGGAGACGACGAGGTCAAGATTCTGAGTGAAGTTCTGCAGCGTGTGTTCTTTGGATTCCTGTCGGTCTTTTATTTTGAAAGGGACACCACAGTGATAGTGACATCACCAGACTGAATATGTGCCGTCAGTCCTGAGCGAATGGGGCTTTAGTTACGAACGATTGATTATCAGAGAATGATTGATTATCAGAGGACGAGTGCAGGACAGGAACCAGACCAAACACAGACCACAAGGACAGCCGAGGAGAAGAAATAGACAAGGAGAGAAAAGACAAAGTGAACGACGTATTATGGGATGTACGGGTCAGAAAGAGGAGGAGACAAGACATACAGGAAGTGGTAAAAGACAAGAAAAAGAAGAAGAAGAAATGGCGGGAGGACGTAAACAGAGGAAGTCTGACACAACTACAAAATAAAAGCATGTAAACATAAAATATCAATATCAATATGAACTTCCTGTCCTAAGAGTCATTGAACTGTCTGAAGCTTTTACAGAAGCGGTCGGTATCAGGTGGTACTTACTTGACGATGCCCTGCCTCCAGGGGAATGCAAGTTAAAACACAACACAGATATTAAAGAGTTTCCACGGCAACGGCCACAGGGCAGGAAGTAAGGGTGCCACCGAGGGACAAAATGAAGAGTCTGTGTAACTCTCACTGAAATACTTTAGAGTCATGGACGAATTAATGAACAGAATAGAATAGAATAAATAGAAAACATCCGTATATTACGACGGAGTATTAGGGCCACATTGAGAAAAAAAAACAAAAAACACAGACTTCGAGAATAAAGTCGTAAATTTACGAGAATAAAGTCGTACATTTCCTACGAGAAAAAAGTCATAACATTACGAGAATAAAGTCGTAAATTTACGAGAATAAAGTTGTAAATTTACGAGAATAAAGTCGTACATTTCCTACGAGAAAAAAGTCATAACATTACGAGAATAAAGTCGTAAATTTACGAGAATAAAGTCGTACATTTCCTACGAGAAAAAAGTCATAACATTACGAGAATAAAGTCGTAAATTTACGAGAATAAAGTCGTAAATTTACAAGAATAAAGTCGTACATTTCCTACGAGAAAAAAGTCATAGCATTACGCGAATAAAGTCGTAAATTTACGACTTTATTCTCGAAGTTTGTGATTTTTTTATTTGTAAATGTACTCCGTCGTAGTATATAGACATAAATATATATTAAAAAATAATCTATAATTACACTTTATGATATCATATGTGGCGACTGTATACATCATTCATTCATTCAAAAATGGTTGTGTATATGTCTTTTTGAATTAGATATACTGTAAGTGTACATGTCAGTCTGTTATATCTAAATGTCTAATATCAATATTTGCTTTAATCAATATAAATATATTTACATGTAAGTGAATTAATGGACATTGTTCCAGTCTGAATATATAGTATACTGTTTATTTGTCCTGCAGTGGGACGGTACATAGAAAAGGCAAATAGATGTAAATAGTAGATATCAAAATATGTATAATTAGGTATTTAAACAAACAACAAAAGCATCTCCTGCAATCACACAAACCTTCATGGTGCCTTCAGGGACAATCAGCACAGAGAGCCACACAACATCCAGTCACATGCAGAAGCCTGAGCATGCAGCACACACAATGTCTCACACACACACACACACACACACACACACATGCAAACAAACACGCACACATACACCTAGGCGCACACACTGGGAGCACACACACACACACACTTCACACACACCGAGGATCAGAGGAAATCGTTTGTGTTTGATAGAGTTTGAGCTCAGAGGGAGAAACCAGACGTTCCTGAACATCTGGACTGAGTCTAAAGCTGCAGCAGCAACAAGAACAGTGGAGAACTAATATGTACTCTGTATATATATATAC
>NC_140921.1:3118378-3160878 GCF_045865225.1 Trachurus japonicus | reverse complement strand
GCGTGGTGAATGTGCAGGTCACAACTTGTCCACCAGAGCGTTGTGGAGTTGTTGGATTGTGTATTTGATGAGTTTGATGAGGGAAACCAAGAAATCCCATGAGCCTCCGTAGCGTAGCTCTGGGCAGCTCACGGCTCTGCTCCACCATTTGCACCGACACTTAAAGGTAATGAACCTAAAACTATAGGGATTATGGCAATGGGCCAGTTTGTCAAAATGTTGAACTATCCCTTTAATCAGTGTGTGTGTGTGTGTGTGTGTGAGTACCTGGGGTGAAGCGGATGTCAGAGATGGCGTCACGGCGATGATGGAAGCCGACCAGATCCTCCAGCGTGTCTGCGTTCACCACCAGGACGCCGCCGTCGCTCAGACCGACCGCCAGCGCCTTCCCGTCCGGAGAGAAGGCACAGCAGCGCCCGCCTGACACACACACACACACACACACACACACACACACACACACACACCTGCGTCACACTCCTGTTTACCTCAGCACACACACACACACAGGGCTGGCCCTAGGATTTTGGTGGCCCCCTTAACAAGATTTTTGTTTGTGGCCCTGCACTCTAAGCGCAAACACCAAATCACTGGTTGAAACTGAATACAGACGTGTTTATGCCCTCTGAGGTTTGAGGCCATTTTCTCAACTTTTACATATTTTCTTAAATTGATCTTTTTAAGATACTTGCAGATGTAACAATACTCAAGTGTTTTATGTCTAAATATTAGAACCTCCGCTGTAAGCACACTGAGGCCAGTTTGTCCTAGAACACTGTAGAAAGAAATAATTTAGGCCAAATGTTGGAAATTTGAGGTCTGCTTTTTGAAAAAATTTCAAATCCCTTGTGAAAACACTCCTTCAGTCATGAGAATGAACTGTTTTGGTGCTTGAAATAGGATATGAATACAGTAATAGATAAGTGTAGAAAACAAGTCTAAAATGACATTTTGTAAGATTGTTTTTTGAGCACAAATGTTGTCATTCTGCCGTTCTATTTTCACCAAATGTCTCAAATGTGAGATAAAAGAAGCTGAATATTGACTTCACATTACATATAAAGCTCATAGCTGCACGTGCAGACCTCAGGATGTTTAAATGACTTGATGAACCCCGGTACCTTTCTGATCATGTGCCCCCCCCCCCCACCTAACGGCTGTGGCCCTAAACAACCACATAGAGTGTTTATGCCAGGGGCCGGCCCTGCTCACACACACACACACACACACGGTGACAGTGTCTGACCTCTCTTCAGCTTGCGGACGGCGACCATGCGGTGATTGGCCGACGTCTCCCACAGCCTCAGGGTTTTGTCGTCGCTGACGGTGGCACAGATGTGGAGGAGGGGGTGGGGGGCCAGACCCCACACCTCACCCTCCATGTGGCCCTGCACACACACACACACACACACACACACACACACACACACACACAGGAACATGATTGATTGATTGATTGGTCGATCAGTTTGCAGCATGTTTTTCTAATGTTCTTCTGTCTTATATTTGTCTGAGAATCAAAAATACAAATGTTGCATTCACTGTCACTGGGAAACTGGGAAACCAATCGACAGCTGCTGGAACAGAAACATGTTTATCCCCAAAAAATGCCCCCAACACGTCATCAATAATCAATAATCAATGTTGCATACATAAAATATAACAGGGTCTCTGCAGGTTTCACCAGCTCAAATTTAAGACCTTTTAAGACCTTTTTAAGACCATTATGGATGAAATTTAAGACCTATCATGACAAATAAAAAACGTACAAAAGAAATGCGGAGTCACAAAACTAGAAATTGATTGCAATATATAAGTTGCGTGTTAGGCTTGTTTGTAGTTGAAAATACATTCAATAAAGCACAATGAAGTGTCGCAGGAGCATCTAAAGTAAACTATTTGGGGGCACAAAAAGAAATTGGGGAGTGAAATTAAAAATGTTTATGTAACACATTATTTATTTAATTCACTGGCAACCAGCAGGCAGATGGCTTTAAACCTTGAATAATGTTAAGGGTCACACGTGACCCATTTTTACATTGGAGAACAGTAAAAACACCAACACTTCCCCTTTGGCCTGAAATGTGATGACTTCTAAATGTGACCCAGAATAGACAAACATGGAAATATTTCAGCTTCTTTGATCAACAGACACGAGCCACAACCTGTTCTGTATTATGACCAGCACAATATTTGACGTAAATAAATTGGCTTTTGGTCACCCCTATATATTATGGTATTAAATAATGCTTGAATAAATGTGTACTACCGTATTTTCCGGACTATATGTCGCACCTGAGTATTAGTCACATTTATTTTTCAAACATTTAATTAATAGCCGGGTGTCATATAATGACCAGGCTTTGTTTAAAGGCCGGCACCTATAGCGCGCGCTGCTGTTATGCATGCGCGTTTCTCTGTGGTGTGTAGCCTATGTGTGTGTGAGGATGCGGAGATGAATGAAGGCGATCGTCCCAAGGGGGAGGGAGGGAGGGGGGGCGGCGGTGGTGAATATCGCTACTTTTTTTTTTTTTAACACGTTAGTTTAGGCGGCAGCGCTGGAAACCCTGTGATCAGAAACTCTTTATGGACTGTCTGTGAAGACGGACGGGAGTGAAGCCGACCTCTCCTCTGCTTCAGAGAGGGACAGGCCTGCACTGTCGGACCTGGGTCTCTGCTCCGTGTCCGGAGCCCAGTCGGGACCGGAGCAGAGACCGAAGACGGGCCGCAGAACACGCTGTGAAAATACTCTGAATTGACGGAGTGAAGCGCTACGGCGCAACGGAGACAGGTCAGACAGCGCAGCGAGGAGAACAGCACATGAGGAAGATGAAGATGAGCCACTGAATGAGGAGGGATTTAGAAATAAAAGCCGTGCTTCCCTCTTGTGGTCATAGCGTAGGGTTTTTTTTAAAGGTGTACAGAAATGGCCGTTTGTCCTGTTTGTCGCGCCGAGTTGTCACGAGCTGCAACACGAGTTTACCCGAGTAAGGAAAATGAATTTGATTGGTCGTTATCGAGCGGGCGGGATATTCAAAGTTTGGGGCGAGCCCGAGCTCCGTGTGTGTGTGCGTGTGTCAGACGTTTGAATTACGGATTACGGATCCAATATCAGTGGCTAGTGAATCGTGTACAGGCTGACGTATAATCCGTGCGCCTGCATTATCCAATACGAAAAAAAAAAACTACACTAAAATACCACACTTTCATCACGGATTTACTCAAAAATAGAATTTTGCACAAAGTTTGGCCTACATCGTCTGATAGATGAGTTATTACACTAATTTTATGACCCAGAGTGGGCTCAAATTCAATTTTCTTTTCTGTACACCTTTAAAAAAATATATAAGTCGCTTCTGAATATAGGTCGCATGGCCAGCCAAACTAGAAAAAAACCGCGACTTATAGTCCGGAAAATACGGTACATCTTTTTATTTAAAAATGCTCGCCCATGCTGGGCATAAGAAAATTTAAGACCTGTCTAAAATTATTTAAGACTTGAACACACTAATTCAACAAATTTAAGACATTTTAAGGCCTAAAATTTAGATTTTCAAATTTTAGACTTTTTTAGACTTTTTAAGACCCCGCGGATACCCTGTATAAGAACAACTGGTGTATCTGTGACCAGTGTTGGGAGTATTACTTTTAAAATGTATTCCCCTACAGATGCCTCCGTAGCGTAGCTCTGAGCAGCTCACGGCTCTGCTCCGCCGTTCTAAAAATAGCTTGCACCGACAATTAAAGGTAAAGAACCTACTGCTATGACTATAGGGATTATGGCAATAGGCCAATTTGCCAAAAATGTTGAACTATCCCTTTAAACTGTAACTGTAACGGAATACAGTTACTCATATTTTGTATTCTTTGTAATCCATTACTCCCCAACCCTGTCTGTGACTAATATCTGGGTGCAGCCTGACAGTTTGTGATCAATCAAATTAATAGAACTATTCACTTTGCCCTGAGTTTGGTCTGTCAGGCTGCAGCACCTGCAGACAAAACCCAGGGCTAAATAATCAATATATGAAAAGACACATGAAGACAGAAGAGAACAGCGCTCTCTGCTGCACAGACGATCCATATATGATCAATAACGTGTGTTGTAGGGAATTTAGACAAGCTCCACACACACACACACACACACACACACACACACGTACACACACACACACACACACGTCCTTGTTTGCGTCACCACACACCAACAACATCTAAAAGCACTAAAGTGCGTCACACGGGAAAGATAACAACATCACACACACACACACTCCTCAGAGTCCTAACTGAGTGTGTGTGTGTGTGTGTGTGTGTGTGTGTTTCCATGTGTGTGCATGTGTGTGTGCTTGTGTGTGTGCTTATTGATCTGCAGCAGACAGCTCTTCTCACCATGGCAACAGGTGTTGAAGCAGACGACCAGACATTTAAAGAATCCTGGAGATTTTCAGCCTCTCTCTCTCTCACACACACACACACACACACACACACACACACACACACACACACACACACACACACACATGAAAACACACACAAGCACGCACACACACACACAAACACACACACACACACACACAATCCTGATAGTTGTCACTTCAGTGTGTCAGGTTCAAGACTTCCTGTCCGTGAGGCTCTTATTGTGAAGTGACCTCACCTGCAGCTCCTGAACTCATCACGCCAACTTCAGCTCACAGGAGTACTGTTGTTGCTATGGTTACCAGCGGTTCTAACACACACACACAGACACACACACACAGACACACAAAGACACACACAGACACACACAGACACAGACACACACACACACAGACACACACACCTGCACCAGCAGCGTCATGGGTCCGGTCTTGTCGATCTCCAGAACTTCTCCGTTCTTGGTTCCCACCAGGATGTGGCCGTGGCCCAGAGTGATGGCTCTGATGGACGGGTTGTCCTCCAGCAGCAGGCCTGCACACACACACACACACACACACACACACACACAAACACGTACACAAAGACACACACACACACACACACATACACACACACAGATGAAGTGGACGCTGACTTGAACAGGTGTGAGTCCCGGTATGTCCAGGAGGGGGCAGCGTTGGACAGGACACTAGTTTCTCTCCGTTGGTTTGGCTCATTTCTCAAAACAACACGGACAAACCTCCAAATAAACCACTTGGTGACTGTTCACAACAGAATTGAATTTCTCATTGCAAATGTCTCAGCACATCTTTGCAAATGATTAAATACAGCAGTTAGCACATTTTCCAAGTGAGTAGATCTTGTTGATCTAAACTGATTGTTGATTCTCAGTCTGATAGTTTTTCTCTCCAAAACATGTCATGTAAGTCATCACATGCACAATAGTCTGTTCAACTGTCTAAATTAGTCAAGAACATAAAACCATGAATATCATAGATTTATTTACAGCACTGTAGGCTACATATAATTTTCCTTGCTTTTGTTTATGTGTTTATATTACAGTATATTATGATGTTTACATTTTCTTACTCTGATGAATGGAAGTTTTTTTTTTCTTTTTTTTTTTACAGTTTTATACACAATTGTATTCTGTATCTAGACAAAATAAAACTAGTACAGTAACTATTGTGAATGAAGCACAGGGCTCAGACTGAGAGGTGGACATGAGGGACATTTCAATGGACCTCTGCCATATTGACAAAACATTTAAACATTTTGACTTGCAGTGCTCACATGATGCCAAAAGGACGATGCATTTTGGGAGCACACGAGAAAGGAATTTAGTTTTGACACGAGTGAACTGTTTTGAGCTTTTGCAAGTGATCTCTTGTGTTGTGCTGAACTGTAACACTGTTTTACCAAATCATCTTGGAGTTTTGAGAATGTAATTTCTGTTTTAAGAAATGAGCCAACCCAACGGAGAGAAGCTGTAAAACCAGAGTTCAGCCAGTTATTCGACTTAGTTACATATAATAATAAATTATGAGTTACAGTTACTTCTCTCAAAAAGTAATTGAACTACTTTACAAATTACAGCTTCATATATGAATGAATGAATGAATATTTATTTTGGTGTAATGCCACCATTGTGGCCCATCTCATATGGGATTACAAGACACATTTACTGACAAATCAAAAACTAGACAGTCCTTCCTGTTGGTATTACCTGCCACACAAGTGCGACACATAAATAAACAACTTAAGATTACTTTCAGTACTGTATATCTCTCTTTGTCTCATTGCCCAAGCCTTTTCAAGAAACAAAGAAAATGCAAATATTTTCAACTGAAAAAGATGTTTTAGCTTCTCAGCATCATCTAACCACACACATTTGTTATTTTGATCTACCTTACTAAACAATTTTTGTGTTATAAAGTCATAGAAAGGACAGTATAAGTAATCAGTTACTGGGGAAAGTAACTTTTATTTCACACAGGCTGTTAAATCAACTGTCAGAGTTCATCCATCATTGTTTCAATTGTCTGTGGATCAATAAACACAAACAATAGACGTACAGTATTGATTCAGGACGAGGCGGCGAGCTCATTTCTGTCTTTTATCTCCAGGATGTGAACATGACGTCCGTTCTTCCACCGCAGTAAACTTGACCCTGAACGCTCCACCACAATAACTATTAAATCAGTATTCCTTCTCTCTGACTTGTCGTTTGTCATCCGTACCTTTGGATCCCGGCGACAGCGCGGCCCTCTTGATGGCGTAGGTCTTCAGACAGCGGTCGAACATGTCGTCCCACAGCTCCACCACGCCGTCCTTCCCGCCCGTCACGAAGCCCTGAGGGACGAAAAGACAAAAAAAAGAGAGTGTTATCAAATTTTTTTATCACAGTTTAAAGGTATAACATGTAGGAATTCCCCCCATCTAGCGGTGCGGTTGCATATCTGAACGTATTCTTGATGTTGCATTCAGGTGAAATGGGGCAGACGTCAGACAGACAACAGACGCTGCATGTAACAGGATAAACAAGCGTCTATGTAAACAAGTGGTCCGCCAGCACGAGGCAAAACAATACAGGCGTGACAATATGTTGTCATGGTGATGTGGTATTGTTTTACCGTCTTTCTCTGGTGGAGTAAAATGACATCCGGTTGGTTTGCCGACAGCTGTCTGCCTGACTGCACCTGAATGCAACACCAGCGCCTCCGTCCTTCCTCACACTACACAGTGGTGACAGTTTTAACAGGCCGAGCCCACAGCTCCGCTCAGTTTCCATGGTTACCTACGGTCAAGCTGCCACTCAACGTAAAAAAAAATGGCGATGCAACATGGCCGCCTTGGTTCGGTGCGTCGCCCACTTATGTATTTGTAACGACTTGTAACAACTCATTCTAAGGTACCAGAAAGCTTTCATTTGTATGCGGCTGTGATTCCACTTCAGAGAAATACGTTTATGAAAGACAGATTTGATTTTTGCTAATAAAAAAACCGAATAAGTTACATACTGGGGCTTTAAGTGACTGTGATGTTGGCGTCTCCATGGTGACATGAAGATGGAACTACAACAACAAGAGCGACTGAGGGAAAACAGTGAAAACAGTGAATCTGATCCAGGGTAAGTGACTCTGACATTTTTATTTCAAGTTGAATGAAACGAGAGCAAATAGGTTCCTTCATGTTCTCTCACTCACATCCCCTCTCCTCCCCCTCCTCCCCTTCCTCCCCCTTCCTCCCCCCTCCTGACAGGCTTCCCTCCCCCTCAGCCTGAGATCTTCTGATGTGTTTGATGTCAGTCAGTTTCCTCTGAAGACTCAAACACAGTCGACGTCGGGTTGTAAAAAGTCTATTTTTACCCAGACTCAAAAAATCAGCTCAACCTGAACCACGATGGTGATTAAAGCTCCTTCAGAATAAAGGTAGATGTTTGTGTTAAAGCTCCTTCAAAATAAAGGTAGATGTTTGTGTTAAAGCTCCATACAGTATAAAGGTAGATGTTTGTGTTAAAGCTCCATACAGTATAAAGGTAGATGTTTGTATTAAAGCTCCATACAGTATAAAGGTAGATGTTTGTGTTAAAGCTCCATACAGTATAAAGGTAGATGTTTGTGTTAAAGCTCCATACAGTATAAAGGTAGATGTTTGTATTAAAGCTCCATACAGTATAAATGTAGATGTTTGTATTAAAGCTCCATACAGTATAAAGGTAGATGTCCATGTGTAGTGTGATTATAAAGCAGCTCTAGGTTCTATATTAATACTGTGAAAGTATCAAAGCCTCAGTCCACAGAGAAATGCACACAGCCTGTATTCAGAAACTGAGCCTTAAAACCAGCCGTCAGGACTTCCTGTCACTTTGTGATGTCACAACTAAGCCCCGCCCCCTCACCACCACCTGGACCCACCATCCATCCAACAACAACTTGCAGGATTTGGTTTCTCTGAGTGTTTTATTCTGAAATCTGCTCTATTTTTTTATTGGATCTCTTTAGAGAACATTCAGCCAATCAGAAGAGAGACTCAGAGCCTCTTCCTCTCTTCTGATTGGCTGACACCGACCTGTTGTTACTGGAGCTCCAGAGAGAAGCTGAGAGAGAGAGAGGAGATGGAAAACTAACACTGAGATGGTTTTTAGATCAACCCTTCAAAATAAAACAGAGAGGAAGAAGAAGAAATTATGGGATGTCAAGGTGATAATCTGCATTTTAACAAGGTAAAAGTGGAATTTATATTTTAATATCAGTATATTAATATGAAGTCAGGTGTTTATATGCCGACTGGTGCAGGAAGTGGAATCGAGTTATTCAAATGACAGAATGGAGAGAGGAACAGAGAGATGAGGTTTTTGTTAAATCCACACAGTCTCCTGGTGGTTTTTCATTGGCTCGTGAGTCTGAAAATCCTGTTACATAAAGAAGAGAGACAGAGTCACAGTGAATGGAGAGAGAGAGAGAGATAGAGAGAGAGAAAGAGAGAGAGAGAGAGAGAGAGAGAGAAGCAGATGGAAGAGGAACGAGCAGAAAAAAATGTAAATCTACTACACGTCTGCTCACTCCTACATTCAGGTTTTTAGCCGATGTTCTTGTTCAACATGACTAACAGTGGAGTAGGAACACACACACACACACAAACACACACACACATACACACACACAGCTGACAGAACGTAAAGGGCCCGTGAGTGGGAGGACGATCGTCTGGAGAACTGATCACACTGTTTAATCAAAAACCTGTTTTCATCTCAACACTGTACTTAGTCAACACACACACACACTGAATACACACACACACACACACACACACACACACACACTGAACACACACACACAGCTCTGATGCCCAGGTGACCTCCATGCGCCGTTGAATTTCATCCAGAATAAATAAAAGCTGCTGCTCTCAGTGGATTAATGAGGTCGGACCAGTGGTGTAGTCTATGTGATACTCAGGTATACTCAGTATACCCAGTACAACAAAACTATCTAACTAAAGTAAATGTCAATGGTTCTCAAAGTGGGAGGGTTGACAGGGTTCAAGGGGGTCCACAACTTTTTCTTGAAATTTTACCACTTTTTCCTAGAATTTTTTAACTTTTTTTTTTTTTCCTAGATTTTTGTTGAGAAATTTTTACCAGTTTCTTCTCAATTTTTCTTTTTTACTTATTATTCTTTTCAAGAAATTTTACCCCTTTGTATTGTTGTTTGCCCCCTTTTTTTTCCGAGAGAAATTGTACCACATTTTTCTAAAAATGTTTGCGAAATCGTACCCCTTTTTTTCAATTTAAAAAAAAACGTTTTACTTTTCTTTTCTTTGTTTTTCTTTTAGAAATTTTACCACTTTTTTCGAAAAAAATCTTGAACTTTTTTTTTTTTTTTTTTAAAGCAGAAGTAAGCAATATATTTGTGTTAATATAAGTCTTAAATAGTTCTATCTTCCGACAGCAATCACTTACATAGAGTGTTTGGTCCGAAACACGGGTCTGTCAGTCACTCTGCTCTGCTCTGAGCCCAGGAGAAAACTTTTCTCGTATCCTACAGTTTTTATCCAATGAGGAGAGAGAACGGCATGCAGGGCTGTGTGTGCAGCCAAGGGATGCGCGTGAATGTGGTGACGTAGGGACGAGGACTGTTATGGTGCGTTCAAGGCAGCCCGTAACTCGTGTTTTTCCGACCTGTGAAGTTGTACCAGTTCGATCTGGTACGAGTTCACGGGTCAGAAGTTACGAGTGGCCGTTATAGTGACTTTCACAGGTAAAACAGGTCGGAAAAACACGAGTGGGTTGCCTGGAACGCTACAAAATTGTAAGTTGTGACTTGAAGCTGTAATTTACGGTTTCAAAAGCTGGCCTGGAACGCAGCATTAGCCAAAATGACCGGATCGTTTACTTCTGCTTTAAATCTTACCTCTTTTTTCCAGAGATTTCTCTATAATCTTTCAAAAATGTACGCCTAATTTAAACGTACATTGATTGACTCCTCCTCACCTTGTCCAGGGAGAACATGGCGAACACCGGCCCGTCGTGAGCCTTCACCGTCTTCAGCAGCAGCGGCTCCTTCCAGATGTAAACGTCCCCGGTGGCGGCGCCGGTGAACACCAGCGCCTCGCTGCGGCCGTAGCACACCGACATCATGGTCTCCGGCCGGCCCACGCTCCTGAACGCACCGCGCCTGTAGGTCAGACCGCCACCTGGAGGACGGAGACAGAGACGGAGAGCCAATCAGACGGAGCTTTATCAAACTACATGGATATTTAAAAGCACAGTTCAGAAGCCGACTACTAAAGTCTCCCATTTCTCAGGCGTCTTTGAACGCCTCCATCATTCATTTCAAAGCAGCTTAAATCAGATTTAAGATACAAAAGCATAAAATATAGTATGAAATTAATTTTTAATTATGGCTTATGGCTCACAGTGCATTTTTGACTTAAAGGAATAGTTCAACATTCTGGCAAATAGGCCCATTGCCATAATCCCTATAGTTTTATAGTTAATTGTGTATTTGATGAGTTTGATGAGGGAAACCAAGAAATCCCATGAGCCTCCGTAGCGTAGCTCTGAGCAGCTCACGGCTCTGCTCCGCCGTTCTAAAAACAGCTTGCACCGACAATTAAAGGTAACGAACCTACTGCTGTGACTATAGGGGTTATGGCAATGGGCCAATTTGCCAAAAATGTTGAACTATCCCTTTAATTAATTTGTTACTGAACAACTGCATCCACAAGAATAAAACATACACACATTTACTCCCAGATAATCCAAATATGGTCAAAGAGGAGGAGGAGGCCACTCTAGTGGTGAGGAGAGGAACTGCAGGTTTGATGCTTCACGGACCAATTATTTCATTTTGTTTTATTTTTTGTCTTCATCAATCAAAAAATGTCACTTTCTTTCAACTCCTCTCATCCCTCACTTAGATTTGTTTTTTTGTTTTTTCAGGTCATTGAATTCCACAGATGTTACAGACGGGACTCATTAGAGTCATTTAAACTTTCATTGTCTCCTCTGGGACACCGTCTGCTGCAGAAGCAAAATAATAAATAAATAAAAAATAAAAAAGGTCAAAGAAGGACACAATGGAATTTAAACATCTGTAACGACGGTGGGGGAAGTGAACGCAACACAAACAGCACCAGAAAAGTTGTTGCCGTGTTCACGACGTTGTTGCAGTTTTACCTGCGTGCTGCCAGAACTTGATGTGTTTGATTCCCACGGTGACCAGTTTGTCCATCAGCAGCGGATTACACTTCACAACGAAGATCTTCTCCCTGTGGCCGCTGCAGGAGAGACGAGACGCCATTAGAGCCAGAGATGGACAGAGTACTCCACCCCCAGCTCAGTCGACATGTTACTCGAATAAGAGTAAAAAAAGTACTTGCTTTTAAAGGTACTTAACTCATTGAGTGCCAACCACGTAATTTCTTGTTTTTCGTTCCCATGCGTTGAGTGCCAAAAACGAGATTTTACGTTTTTTGCTTTTTTTTTAAATTGTGAAAATAGACACTTTAACACACCTGATGTGTAAATTTGGGGACTCTACGACGAGCAGAACTGAAATCTAGATGACGATTAAAGTCTCATGACAGCTCATAATCTTAGAAACATGTAGAAACAAACGGTTTGTGGCCATTTGAAGCAGAAAGTTTCACCTTTCAAATGAGCCACAGTATGTGTTGGTGGCAATAATATAGAATACACTGTGGCTCTACAAAAATCGTCAAAAATGGTCTAAATTGCCGGTACACTTGACTAAAACTTTGGAAAGGAGCGCGGCACTCAATGAGTTAATTATCCAAAAGTACATGCTTTTAAATTTACTTAACGTAAAAAGTAAAAGTAAGAGTAAATTTCTTATTTTTCACATCAATGAATTACTACATTTTTTTCTAAATTAATTTAAGGAGCTTTTAACTCTTGTTTCTGAGAACTTTGGTGGTATCCTTATGGGGAGGGATGACGTATTTCCGCTTTTACGTAGATCCCAGTGGAGAACTGCACTGTGATAGGTTTCCTTCTAGGGCTGCCCCCAAATAGTCGACCAAGCACTGGTCGACCAAAAAATCATTAGCCGACCAAAATTTCATTAGTCGATTGGTCGCAGGAAAAAACAACAACATTTGGAGTTGTGTCTTGTCAAAATTAAGTCAAAATCAATGACTGAACTGTATGTGAAAGGCTATGGGGCTTTTATTTTGAAGGGCAAAATAGTCGACTAATCGCCATAAGTGACGACTACTGGTCGACCAACAAAATCACAGCTTGTGTCCAATAGTATTTTAGAAAAAAAACAAAAAAACATAGAGCAGACCTGAAAGTAACCAGTACTTTTCAGCCTTCCTAGAAATTAATTCGAGTAAAAATAAAAATATTTGTCTTGGAAATGTATTCAAGTAAGAGTAATAAGTACCAAAGAAATCTAATACTCAAGTAAAGTACAAATCATCTGGATATGTAGGCTACTTAAATACAGTACTCGAGTAAATTTACTCCGTTACTGTTCACCACTGGTTAGAACAGCCGGTCTCTGACCCCTCTGGGCCACCGTAGCCCGTTAGAACAGCCGGTCTCTGACCCCTCTGGGCCACCGTAGCCCGTTAGAACAGCCGGTCTCTGACCCCTCTGGGCCACCGTAGCCCACGGTCAAACCGTCCTCTTAAAACCACAGCCGGTTCTAACACCTAACAGTTGTTGTTCCGTGTCGAGAGCTTTTTAAAATAAAATCTGTGATTTTCTCATTATTCACAGATCCGCCGCCTCCTCCGATCTGCCCACACGCGCTGTCAATAAGACGACTGATAACCTTGGTTACTACGGCAACTGTGGATGACAGAGGAGCAGCTTTGTGGAGACGATGACTGAAGAAGCAGAGGTACAACACAAGTACTACAGATACACCGGTAGTACAGTAGTTTTCACAGTACTAGCTGCAGTATTTTCACAATACTAGTTGCAGCACTTTTGCAGTATTAGTTGCAGTACTAGTTTCAGTACTTTGACAGTACTAGTTGCAGTACTTTGACAGTACTAGTAGTAGTACTAGTTAGTACCTGGCTGTAGCCAGCTTCTCTCCTCTCTTCCAGTCACAGTACTAGTAGTAGTACTAGTTAGTACCTGGCTGTAGCTAGAGCACTGGAAAAGAGAGTAACGACACCACCATTGACTCCCGTGGTAAGGGTTTAAGGGTTTAAGGGTTTAAGGGTTTAAGGGTTTAAGGGTTTAAGGGTTTTGCGCCCCTAGTGGCAGGATATGGGTATTGCAAAAGTGCCCAGAAAACTCATTCACTCCAATGTATGTGTGTTGCCCACTGGCTTGTAAATTGATGAAAACGGCCGTGTTTTTGTTTTTAGGTGTCTTGGTCATATCAGATTATACGTATAATTTGTTTATTACAAAATGTAGATTGAAACATTAATGTAGACAACTGTTTTTTGTTTTTTTACTCGTTTATGTGTTAATGTTTATTTGTAAAGGGTCCTCAATGATGCTATTAACGTGGGTGATCTATAAATGTCCTTAAATTATTGAAAACACCACACTTGCTCATTCACCAACAATGCAGAGTTGTCAGTTGGGCGCTTTTGCAAAACCCATATTCCTCCACCAGGAGGCGCTTCCATTGGACCAATGCGTGTCGTTACTCTCTTTTCCAGTGCTCTAGCTGTAGCCAGCTTCTCTCCTCTCTTCCAGTCACAGTACTAGTAGTAGTAGTAGTAGTACTAGTAGTAGTAGTAGTACTACTAGTAGTACTAGTTAGTACCTGGCTGTAGCCAGCTTCTCTCCTCTCTTCCAGTCCCACACGACGATCGAGTGTCCGTCATCGATTCCGACTGAGACCAAACTTTTCCCGTCGGCTGAAGACGAAACAGAAAAAACTTTATTTATGTCACATCAAAGGTTCAAATAAACTTTATTGTTCACGCTCGTCGTGTGCGATGCGTTCAGGGACGCTCCGTTCACCTGAGAAGTCCAGCGCACACACTCCCCTCTGGTGGAAACCTCTGAGCAGCGACAGACACTTCATGGTCTGGACGTCCCACACGTGGACGGACGGGTCCCTCCCCACCTGCACACAGAGGCCCCGCCCACTCATGATGTCACGCTGTTGAGGTAAGGTGAGGCTCCAGGTGTGTGTGTGTGTGTACCTGTCCCGTAGCAGCGTAGTCCTTCAGCGGGTGGATGCTGAGGCTCAGGATGTCGTCGTCGTGGCCGAGGTAGAAGCGCTGACTGTGCAGCGGTCGGTTGTAGACGACGCCCACCGCCGCCACGTGGTACAGCACCTCCCCCCCCTGAGTGTAGAACAGGTTGTTCCTGCAGTCGTAACCACGGTAACTGCACACACACACACACACACACACACACACACACACTGGATCTTAAAGGGATAGTTCAACATTTTGGCAAATTGGCCCATTGCCATAACACCTATAGTCATAGCAGTAGGTTCGTTACCTTTAATTGTCGGTGCAAGCTATTTTTAGAACGGCGGAGCAGAGCCGTGAGCTGCTCAGAGCTACGCTACGGAGGCTCATGGGATTTCTTGGTTTCCCCTCATCAAACTCAAATACACAATCCAACAACTCCACAACACTCTGGTGGACAAGTTGTGACCTGCACATTCACCACGCTATGAGATAATAACACAACGTTACCACACAGAGTTGTTTTAGAGGGAAATACAAAGACTGTTGATGAAAAACTGTCCCTGAAGGCAACACGCATCAGTGGTTTTACATGAATTTCCCTCTAAAACAACTCTGTGTGGTAACGTTGTGTTATTATCTCATAACGTGGTGAATGTGCAGGTCACAACTTGTCCACCAGAGCGTTGTGGAGTTGTTGGATTGTGTATTTGATGAGTTTGATGAGGGAAACCAAGAAATCCCATAATGAGCCTCCGTAGCGTAGCTCTGAGCAGCTCACGGCTCTGCTCCGTCGTTCTAAAAATAGCTTGCACCGACAATTAAAGGTAACGAACCTACTGCTATGACTATAGGGATTATGGCAATGGGCCAATTTGCCAAAATGTTTAACTATCCCTTTAACCATTACTCTTAACCCAATTTAAACCTAATTATATCCAAGTCTTAACCCTCAAACAGCCCTTGGAAAAAGTGAGGACCGGCCAAAATGTCCTCACTTCCCAAAAATGTCCTCACTCTGTTGGTTAAAAACTCTTCGGTCCTCACAACGTAGTAAGTACAAGAACACACACAGACTGTGACTTGTTACCCGTGGACAAACTGCAGGCGGAGGCCCTGGTCTGGTCCTCTCTGTCTCTTCAGAGATCCGACCTGCTGCTTCTTCTCTCTGCTCTGTTGTCGTAGCTGAGGCAGGTCCTCCTTATACACCTGCACGCACAATATTTGTGTGCAAGAAGAAGAAGAAATGTTGAGCACATGCGTGTGATATTGAAGTACACATTTTGAAAGAAAGCAGCAGACATCTCAGTGCGAGCACAAAATGTGAGCATGAGGAGAATAAATCTGAGCACGTGAAGGAGCTGTGTCACTGAAAAGGAATGAAATCATGCTCTCAAACTGAAAATCTATGCGCTTGATTAAAGACAGGATGATTATTCCATACAGTCCCTCGAGTTCACTAAACTGAACTAGGGAAATCTGCTTTTCGTTTTTGTGCACCAACCACACGGAACCATCTTCAATCAAACATACTCATGATTGACACTCTCATTCCTCCAGGACATTTTAAGACATTGCTCTCAAACCACCTCACTCCTGTGTGCATCTGCTCTACGGAGCACCGAGCAGCTATTGTCTCCAAATGTTTTGACTTTGTCTCAACTCAAATTGTTTGATTTGTGTTTTTATGTTGTTGTACCTAGACATCATTGCAAATTAGGGAAACCTCGATGATTTTCGAGGCTTAAAGGGACATTGTGTAACTTCTCCTCTTATCTATTCAGGAAAATCGATTATTTCATTCAAAAGTCTGTTTTTCCAGTTTTTCCATTAATCAGTAATAGTCCAGTCATTTTATGAGAAAAGGTTAAACAAATTGCAACAGAAGCAAACTCATTAGGGTCCGGGCAGCGCAGCGCAGCTCCTAGGAATTCTTCTTCTTCTTCTTTCTTTCTTTCTTCTTCTTCCAAGGAAGTCATACTTCCCATGGGCGAAAACTCACCAAACTTTGCACAAAGGTTCAGTCCCATGCCAGATTCACTCAACTCCAAGGACATGTGCCCCCCCCTCCCAGGGGGGGCACAATAAGCGTTTAAATTTAAAAATTTTAAAAATTCCTACCAAACCAACGGTAGATGCTACAGTGTTGAAACTTCACCACAATGTCGCCTCAATACTGCTGAAACTTTTGTCAACTTAAACTTATTACAAATTATGAAGTCCATCACTCTGTTTTTTTCAATAACTGTAAAACTTTTAAAATGTATCTCCTCCCACAATTTTTGCTCAATTGACACCAAACTTGCTACAGAGCATCTCCAGACCGTCCTCCACAAAACTTGTTTCTCGGATTTTTGATTAAGCAAAAATTGAGCCTACAGTGCATGAAAACGTTTGACTGTAAACAGTACTATAAACATATACCATCAAATTCTTGCTAAATACATTTTCAAACTTCCTGAAAAAAAATGAGAATATTCTGGAGTCATGGTTGATGAAGTTTGGCAAATATCAGAATTTTAATTCAAAAACTGAATTTTCTAGAACATTTTGAATTCTGCTCTCATGGGAACAACTGCAGTCAATGTGAGACTGGAATTTATAAACATCATATTTTCTCTTATGAAGCAAAACACTTATCATTAAAAACAAATCACCAACATTTCCATGCTGTCAAGATGCAATTTATGTATTATCAGGTTTTTGTTTAGATGACTGAATTATTGACATTTTGACCATTTCATCACAACAGCTGCCCGGGCACTGACTCACCTGAGTGGATAAATGAAGCTACACAGCAGGTCTCAGTACCAGCCAATTAGCTCAGTGAGTTAGGAGCTGGTTCTCGGTGTCAGAGATTGTGAGTTCGAGACCCAGTGAGGGAGAAGATGATGATGATGACAGTTTGAAATGGCAGATGTCCTCAAGCTATTTTGCTGTCTAAATGCAATTTATGTATTAACAGATTTTTGTTTAGATAACAGAAATCTGCGTCCACAACAGCTGCCCGGACACTGACTCCCTGAGTCTATTTGAGAAGACACACACCATGTCTCACTTCCAGATAATTAGCTCACTGAGTTAAGCGCTGGTTCTTGGTGTCAGAGGTTGTGAGTTCAAGACCCAGCCAGGATGATGATGATGACAAATCAAAATGTCAAATGTCCTCAACACGAAACACAAGACAATTGTCCTAATGGTGGCATCACAGCAAGCTTCTAAATTTAAAAATCCAAATAGCTTGGACTGGACCATCTGCGAAGGCTCCTAACATCTTAGGCTCATAGTAGATGTTTGACAAATACATATCATTATTTTACCTCAAAAACTGATTTTTCTTTTTCTGCCTACAAGACAGTGAATGGCTTACTCAATTTGTGAAGCCACTGTTGAACTGCCACTTGTCAATTAGCTCAGTGCGATAGACAACAGTCTTTGGTTCCCGAGGTTGTGGGTTCAATCCTCACTATAAGGACAACTGTCTTGTCTTCCTATTCTCCTGTTTGTTGCTCAGAATTGCCTAAATATGCCCAAAAGTAGCCCGGACCCGACCCATCGCTGCGCAGCAGCTATAATCTGATTTTGTATCCTCAACATGTCCTGAGTGAGGGAAAAAAAGCCCCGAAGAATCCCATCAGGGGAAAGTTTAGAAAAACACCCAAACATATCCCATTTATACGCATATAAAAAAATTTTTCACGTGAATAGGGTAAAATTTTTAACCTTTAGATATCTCCATGAAAATTACTGAGTTGATTACTTACATTAAGACAAACAAAAAATGTATTACAAGTTTTTTGAAATTCTTTGTTAACATGAGCAAATTTGCATAAATTTGTATAAATTTGCATAAATTCCACCGTTTTGACGGAACATGTATATATGAAGTTTCTGTGGTGGTACCGACATGAAAATTGGAATGAGTTGACTCCATCGGTCAACCGACAAGTTGACCACTTTAAATTTCAAGATGACTGCAATTTTTCAAGACAGCCACATCCTTAGTAGAGCAGGTATGACATGCTCCGTCTCTATTAATGCTCATGGGTAGCCCAATTGGTTCCATTCCTTTTTTAACTGTAATATCATATTACAGTAAAAAAATGTCTTGTTCAATCTTGTTAACATATTAAATGTTAACAAGATTGAACAAGACATTTTCACCTGCTCTACTCAATGTTTAGATCAGGTGTTGTATGTATGCAAATTAGCCATATGTAATTGGATTATGCACTGTTGGCTCATGTCATACCTGCTCTACTAAGGATGTGGCTGTCTTGAAAAATTGCAGTCATCTTGAAATTTAAAGTGGTCAACTTGTCGGTTGACCGATGGAGTCAACTCATTCCAGTTTTCATGCCGGTACCACCACAGCAACTTCATATATACATGTGCCGTCAAAACGGTGGAATTTATGCAAATTTATGCAAATTTGCTCATGTTAACAAAGAATTTCAAAAAACTTGTAATACATTTTTTGTTTGTCTTAATGTAAGTAATCAACTCAGTAATTTTCGTGGAGATATCTAAAGGTTAAAAATTTTACCCTATACACGTGAATTTTTTTTTTTTATATGCGTATAAATGGGATATGTTTGGGTGTTTTTCAAAACTTTCCCCTAATGGGATTCTTCGGGGCTTTTTTTCCCTCACTCAGGACATGTTGAGGATACAAAATCAGTTGAGTTTGCTTCTGTTGCAATTTGTTTAACGTTGACCCCTTTTTTGGCCTAAAATTACTGGACTATAACCCCCCCATCAACAAACTGAAGTGTTCCTTTCAGCTCTGAATGAGCCGTTCATATCATTCATATCTCCATGGAGCGGGTAAGCTCGGTGCTGCTGCCATGTGGTGTCGCCATGTTTTTACGTTCAGTGGCAGCGTGACGGTAGGAAACCACGGAAACTCAGCGGAGACACCGGAGCTGTCGGCTCAGGTCGAGATGGCGTCTGTGAAAAGTCACCGCGGTAACGCAGTGAGGAGGAATGGAGCGTTACACTGATGCTGCATTCACCTGCAGTCGGGCAGACGGCCGTCGCTAACAAACCAGATGTCATTTTAGTCACAGAAGTCCAGAGGAAGCCGGTAAAACGATACGACATCGCCATGACAACATATTGTCACGTGTATTGTTTTGCCTCGTGCTGACGGACCACTTGTTTACATAGAGGCTTGTTTATGCCGTTACATGCAGCGGCTGCCGTCCGTCTGCCGTCTGCCCGATTTCAGGTGAATGCAGCGTGAAAAATACGACTGAGTTGCTTGTGATCTACAACCACAACGCTAGATGGGAGGAATTCCTACACAATGTCCCTTTAAATAAAGGTTTGAATTGAATTGAATTGAATACATCAGCTCTACAGAATCGTGTGTAGTGGTGACAATGTGGCCACAAACAAAAAACAGAGGGAAGGAAAAACAAAAGATGGTTGGAGTGATGAGGGAAAAATGGAAGTGCAAGGACAAAAAGACAAAGGGAGGAAACAGAGAAGAAAAAGAAGAAGCACGCACACAAATACATAAAAGTGCGAAATAAAATGTAAAATCAGTGCTACAGAATCGTGTGTACTGGAGACATGTGACTGTAGTGAAAAAAGGAAGGATGAAGGGAGAGAGGGAATTTAATAATAATAGTAAACAATAATCATGTTCCATTTAAAGTTTGCGCACACACACAGACACACAGACACACACACACACAGACACACACACACACACACACACACACACACACACACACACACACACACTGCTCTATCTCCAAGCAGCACATTGTTCTGTCTCTGGCGGCGCCTGGCTGACAGCAGTCGGAGGGACACGAGCCAGGCAGCGGCTGGCGCTGGAGATAAGGCGTGTTCAATCATCACCATGGCAACCCCCATCACCCAACTTACACACACACACACACACCACCCCCTGCTGTGCTGCTGCAGCTGATGTAGTAAAAACACACACACACATCCACACACGTCTCTGAGGGGAAAAAAAAACACACACACACCGAGCAGCAGCTGGTCGCCATGACGACGGCCCAGGTGGTCGTAGGTCGTACCTGTCTGTCGTAGTGGATCTGAGTTTCCTGCTCGATGTCGGAGTCGAGCTCCGGGACGTCGGACACGTCGCTGTCCGACTCCTCGCTGTTGGAGTCTCCATGACTGTCTGAAGAGACATAGAGACTTCCTGTTAGAGCTCCTTTCATAATAAAGGTAGATGTTTGTGTTAAAGCACCTTCACAATAAAGGTAGATGTTTGTGTTAAAGCTCCTTCAGAATAAAAGTAGATGTTTGTGTTAAAGCTCCTTCAGAATAAAGGTAGATGCTTCTATTAAAACTCCTTCACAATAAAGGTAGATGTTTCTATATAAGCTCCTTCAGAATAAAAGTAGATGTTTGTGTTAAAGCTCCTTCAGAATAAAAGTAGATGTTTATATTAAAGCCATTAGGATTTCCTGTCACTTTGTGATGTCACAACAAAGCCCCGCCCCCTCACCACCTGGACCCACCATCCATCCAACAACAACTTTGCAGGATTTGGTTTCTCTGAGTGTTTTATTCTGAAATCTGCTCTGTTTTTTATTGGATCACTTAAGAAAACAGTCAGCCAATCAGAAGAGAGGTTCAGAGCCTCCTCCTCTCTTCTGATTGGCTGACACCGACCTGTTGTTACTAGAGCTCCAGAGAGAAGCTGAGAGAGAGAGGAGATGGAAAACTACACTGAGGTGGTTTTTAGATCTTCTCATGGATCAGCCCTTCAAAATAAAAGAAGAAGAAGACGAAGAAAAAGAAGAAGACAACATGGAGTGTTTGTTTGTTTGTTTGTTTGTTTGTTTGTTTGTTTGTTTGTTTGTCTTCTACCTTGTATGTTGACGTCCACTCCTCCGTTCATCACCGACTCCGGCAGAAACCTCCACTGGAAGAGGGCGTGGTCGGCTCCGCCCGTGGTCAGCACCCACTGCAGGTCATGTGACCAGTGGACGTTGGTCACATGGGCCGAGTGGCCAATGTACTTCTTGAATTTGGCCCCTGGGAGAAAAACAGGAGGGGCATTTAAAGGGATACGCCAACATTTTTTTTTTTCGTGTCTTGCCTCACTCCCGAGTCCATGACCAGCAGATAGACACCATCCTTTCGACTGTGCGTGCAGTAACAAGGGAGATAGAGCCGTATCGCCCGTAATTATCTTAGCTCAAACACTGGAAGTGTATGGGTAGTGTTAGCCTGCCTCCTACCCGAGCCGAAATCAGCAGTCAGAAGCTGATTTCATTTTAGCTCTAAACTCTGTAAATATATCACTTTATCGACATTTCAAACATTTTTAGGCGAGAAAGTAGCCGTTTAGATCAGCAGTGTGTCGTTAATTTGTCTAAATACCAGCTGTTTACAATTTTGTTCGGACGAATTCAGCGCTACTCAAGCTAGCCGTTGTGACCAACGCACTTCCAGTTTCTTTCACAAAATAAAACACCCGTTGCCCTTTACATACAGAGAACCATGACGATAGAATTTGTGCTTTTACTTTGAAAAAGGAAGCTAACCTACCCTCGATGTAGCTAGCTTGAACCAAAATAAACCGTCTTTGCTTGAACCCTCCGTTTTGACCGATCTCGTCCCGTTAGTGGCATTTGACCGCTCAAGATGCCTTACCGGAGAGTTTTGTCAACTCTGAGACGAAGATCGGCCCGCCGGTTTCCGTTTAGAGTTGCTGAAGAGTTTCTCTGATGACTTTAGGTGGAGGCAGGCTAACACTACCCATACACTTCCAGTGTTTGAGCTAAGCTAATTAGCGACTTTAGGTGGAGGTAGGCTAACACTACCCATACACTTCCAGTGTTTGAGCTAAGCTAATTAGCGACTTTAGGTGGAGGCAGGCTAACACTACCCATACACTTCCAGTGTTTGAGCTAAGCTAATTAGTGACTTTAGGTGGAGGCAGGCTAACACTACCCATACACTTCCAGTGTTTGAGCTAAGCTAATTAGTGACTTTAGGTGGAGGCAGGCTAACACTACCCATACACTTCCAGCGTTTGAGCTAAGCTAATTAGCGACTGTAGGTGGAGGCAGGCTAACACTACCCATACACTTCCAGCGTTTGAGCTAAGCTAATTAGCGACTGTAGGTGGAGGCAGGCTAACACTACCCATACACTTCCAGTGTTTGAGCTAAGCTAATTAGTGACTTTAGGTGGAGGCAGGCTAACACTACCCATACACTTCCAGCGTTTGAGCTAAGCTAATTAGTGACTTTAGGTGGAGGCAGGCTAACACTACCTATACACTTCCAGCGTTTGAGCTAAGCTAATTACGGGCGATACGGCTCTATCTCCCTTGTTACTGCACGCACAGTGGAAAGGATGGTGTCTATCTGCTGGTCATGGACTCGGGAGTGAGGCAAGACGTTGGCATATCCCTTTAAAGATTTAAACATTTAAACAACAAAATGGAAACAATGAAGAGAGAGAGATGAAGGAGGAGGAGGAGGAGGAGTCAGAGACCTTTCCTCAGACAGGGGAAGCGGTAGAGCTTCACCAGGCCGAGGTCGTCCCCGGTGACGAGCACGGCGGCGGCGTGGTTGGCGTCCACGGCGTTGACCTCGGTCAGGTCGGAGTATTTCTGCCAGATGCCGCTGACCTCTGACCCCAGCACGCCGCTCCAGGTCGCCCAGCGTTGACCTTTGACCTCCTCCTTACTGACGACCGGCTTCCCCACTGGAGGAGGAGGAAGAGGAAGAAGGAGGAAGAGGAGGAGGAGGAGGAGGAGGAGGAGGAGGAGGAGGAGAAGGAGGGAGAGGAGGAGGAAAAGGATGAGGATGGGGAAGAGAAAGAGGAAGAGGAGGAGGAAGAGGAGGAGGAGGAGAGAGGAGGAGGAGAAGGTGGAGGAGAATGAAGAGGGGGAGGAGGAGGAGGAGGAGGGGGAGAGGAAGGAGGAGGAGGGAGAGGAGGAGGATGAGGAGAAGAACAGGAAAATGAAGAGGAGAAGGAAGAGGGAGAGGACCAGTAAGAGGAGGTAAAGGAGGAAGAGGAGGAAGAAAAGAAGGAGGAGGTGAAGGAAGAAGAGGAGGAAGAGCAAAAGGAAGAGGAGGAGGATGGGGAAGAGGAAGAAGGAGAAAGAGGAGGAAGAGAAGGAGGAGACAGAGGAAGAGGAGGAGAAGGAGGAAGAGGAGGGGGAGAAGGGAGAGGAAGAGGAGGAGGAGATCGAGGAAGAGAAAGAGGAAGTAGAGGAGGAAGGGGAAGATGGAGGAGGAGGAAGACGAGCATGAAGAGGAGGAAGAGAAAGAGGAGGAGGAGGAGAATGAAGAGGGAGAGGACCAGGAAGAGGAGGTAGAAGAGGTAGAGGAGAAAGAGAAGGAGGTGGAGGAAGAGGAGGAGGAGAAGGAAAATGGAGAGGAAGAGGAGGAAGAGAAAGAGGAAAGAGGAGGTGGAGGATGAGGTGGAAGAGGAGGAGGAGGAGAAAGAGGAAGAGAAGGAGGAAGAGGATGAGGATGGGGAAGAGAAAGAGGAAGAGGAGGAGGAGGGGGAGAGGAAGAAGGAGGAGGAAGAGAAAGAGGAGGAGGAGGAGGAAGAAGAGGAGGTTATGACGTCGTCGTGGTAACAAACAGCTTGTCTGCAGGTTTCTATCAGTGTTGATCAGCAGCAGAGACACACGAGGAGAAGCAGATTTTAATCTGAGCTGATTCTGTTTAAACCCACTGGACTTTGCCTCGGTGTCGCTATAGCAACACGTCACTAAGGACTGAGACTCACTGGGCATCCGGTAGAAGAGCCGCTCGCCGGCGCCGTCGTTGCTCTGCAGGATCTTACTGTCCTGGGACCAGTCCAGGTGAGTGATGAAGCTGGACGACTTGCCGCACTCCCCCACCTGTCCACAGGGGGAGACACACACAGACACACAACAACCGTCACAACAACACACAGACACACAACCGTCACAACAACACACAGACACACACCAAGGCTTTCACCGAATAATTGGCCAATGGATTTTCTTTTGATGAATGGGAATAAAAAAACAAAAAATCATTGGTTTATTCTATTCTAATTTTTAAATACACAGAATAAAATTGCTAATCTAATATAATCGACGCTGTCACAGTCGAGTATTTGTCTTTTTCTTGTGTTTCTTTTGTCAAAAGCCTGGTGCTGTAATAAAGCAAAAAGTGGAATGGCATCTTTTGAAATGAAGGTGGATATAATTTATATATGGTTAAAAATTGGCATTGGTTGTTGTTGAACATAGAATTGTTTGAAAAATATTTTGTCTGTCATAGCGATGCTCAATTTGACTTTTTTCTGACCGATAGCGGACGCTCGTTACCTAATTATTAACCGTTAACTAACAAGATTAAAAGGCACTTTACAGTAGAGTGGAGGAGTGTCTGACAGTAAAAATTAAACCCTCAGGTGCGGCGCTCTGCTTACGACTGGCAGATGAAAAATATATTTTTTGTGAAGAAATGAAGAGCAAATAATAGTGGGACTTCCTAATGTATAACAGATTAACAAAAATGTAAACACACACTGAATCCTCCCAAACCTCCTCCGCAATATGTCTGTTTGTGTAACTGAACAGGTTAATGCGTCCATGCTCTTTTTTTTCTTTCTCTATCTATCACTCTGAAGGAGGGTAAACAGAATTCACGCTTATCCACAATGGATGACAGCGTGTATGACATTGTGTATTTATGGTCATTAACTGAGGCAAACTCATTGTAGAGGGTTAATATTCAAATATTCGTCGACTTTTGGTACAGTATTCACCAATGCCCTCACACACACACACAGTCGGACCGTCTCCGCTCTCTCTACCTTCTTGTATCTCTGGGCGACGGCGTAGACGTCCACCAGGCCGTCGTTGGAGCCGACGGCGAGATACGCTCCGTCTGGAGAGAACTTCATCTCGTGGATCACCTCCTTCCTGTCTTTGATGTGGACGACCTCCGTCATGTCTCTGAGACGGACACACAAACGTCCCGTCACACCAAAACACATCCATGAGTGTGTGTCTGTATATGCCTGTGTGTGTGTATGTGTGTGTGCATCACGATACGATACGATATTGCGACATCCAGATTTTGCAATATATTGTGATATTCTACGATATTCTACATAGTTCACTGAAAAATGTAAAAGGCATTATGCATCTTAAAATCCGAGTTGTGTGTACATCAGATGATAGTGATAATTTATGGGACAAACCAATGAGTCAAAACAATGTAATTCAAATTATCCATGCCATTTTATACAAGTGCAAGTTACAACAACATATTTGCATGTGCAACACACTGTCTGAGGCAGCAGTACAGTGACACCTCGAGGTGCGGAAGTCGTACTGGATTTACGTCTGAAACATGATTCATTAATTGAAAAAATATCGATATTGGGGGGCGTCGAGTGGAGCAGGAGGTTAAGCAGGCGCCCCATGTAGAGGCTACAGTCCTCAATCCCCCCTCTCTCTGTCTCTCTCAACTATACTATCAATAAAGGCATCAGAAACAAAAAAACAAACAAAAAAAATCGATATTCAAATCTTGAATATCGATATCGTATCGCGATATATTGCCGTATCGATATTTTTGCCCACCCCTAGTGTGTGTGTGTGTGTGTGTGCTACCTGACTCTCAGCACGGTGAAGGATCCGTCCTTCATGCCCAGAGCCAGCTGGGACCCGTCCACGCTGAACGCCACGCTCCGCACCGCCTCCTCCATGTTGCAGCGAGCGATGAGGGCGTGGTCCACCAGACTCCACAGCCTGACGCACACACACACACACACACACACACACACACACACACATCTCATCAGCATCTTCGTCTCCATGGTTACAACCAGTTGTGTAGTGTAATCTGTTGTAGTGGGTATACTGTTCATACCTGTATCATAGACTAGATAGTTAAATAGTTTTGTTGTAGGCAATAAGGCATAAAACTCAAATATTAAAAATTGGAAACATTAAGCATACAATTAAAAGCAAGAAAAAAAAGAAAAGTACAGGAAATATATATCATAAAATAAAAACTAGACCAAAATAGAGCATAAAATATGAGCTTGCAGCATGGTATATAGATTTGTATTAAAAGAATTAAGAGGTCTTACAGTGTGTTCACACCGCGCCCGAGTAAAATATTCGCCTCGCTCTACTTGCTCGAGTTTGCCCGCCGGAATATTTGTTTTTACTCGTGGCATTTGCGCAAATATTTTTGCTTGAGTTCAATATTTTGAATTTGCACGAACAGGCGAATTTCGTGTATTTGCTTCATTCGCGTTGTGCCATTCGCACTTGCCGGCAAAAATTCACGTCCATTTGCGTCTGTAAATTGACTTTGTATGTAATCTTATCACGCGAAAAATTCGCCTTTCGCCCGGTTTGAACACGCCGTTACAATGGAGAGATTTAAAGATTTAAAGTTCCTTAAAAGAGCTCAGCCATAGGCTCACGGATAAAGAAATGTTTTTAACCTGGATGTCAAAGTGCTTACAGTCGGGGCGGATTTCACTTTTGCTAGTAGACCAAATTTGTAGTGGGTATACTGAAATATTATTGCATGTTCAGTGGGTATACTGAGTATACCTGAGTATCACATAGACCAATGGTTGTCAAAGTCAAGGGGTCCTTGAGAGGGTTCAAGGGGGTCCCCAACTTTTTCTTGAAATTTTACCACTTTTTTCTAGAAGTTTTTTCTTTTTTAATTATTATTTTTTTACTTTACTTTTTTTTTTTCTTAATTGTTACCACTTTTTCTAGATTGTTTTTTTTTTTTTCACTTTTTGAGAAATTTTACACGTTTCTTCTAGAATTTTTTTAAAACTTTTTTTTGAGAAATTTGACCTTTTTTGAGAAATTTCACCACTTTTTTTCTAGAATTGTTATTTACAGAAATTTTACCACTTTTTTCTAGAAAATTTTTAACTTCAAAAAAAAAAAAATTTCAACTTTTTTGGAAAAAATTGTAACATTTTTTTCCAGAAATTTCTCTACAATATTTGCAAAAATTCACGCCATTGGCCCTAATTTGAACGTACATTGACTAAAAAAGTAATGTTCTTCAGTCTTAGAACAAATATTTGTGTATTTCTCATTTTTGCTTCAAAATTTTGTCCAATGGGGGTCCGTGGTGGTCTAACTTGTGTCAATTTAGGGGTCCTTGGTGTTAAAAAGTTTGAGAACCACTGACATAGACGACACCACTGGTTACAACGACACCAACTCCACCAAACTCCGTCTCTTTACATGACATCTCTTTCCCACCCGTCACACCGACCACGCTGCCGTCGATGCAGCGCTGACTCAAACATCCAGACGTCTCTCCTCCGGCCCCTGCAGCGGCGCCCAGGAAACCCCTCCGTTAACCCCTGCAGCACCACTCACCTGACGGAGCGGTCGTCGCTGCCGGTGACCGCCAGCGGCTTCTTGGGGTGAACGTCCAGCGCCCAGAGCTCGCCCTCGCTGTGTCCCTGCATGATGAGCAGCAGCTTGTCCCGGTCCCTCACCATCACCTGGACACACACACACACACACACACACACACACACAACTCATAAATGTATGAGAATAAAAGAGTGAAACACACAATCGATGCATTTTATTGCATTATTCTTTTCAAACTGATTTGACTTATGAGCCAAAAGATTAAAGGAATAGTTCACCAAAAAATGAAATTCAGTCATTATTAGTACCTCCCCCTCATGCTGATGAATACTCCGGAGTAGTTTTTTATTCCTCAAAGTGCATCTGGAGACCTGGGAGGCCGGTTCGTAGTCCAACCAAAACTTTATATGAGAGTAATAATATGGCCCGACACAAAAACAACCTCATTTAGGCAAATCCGGTCACGTCCGTGTGCATGGCGTGAACGCGAGAGCGCACCCCAGGCAAATTCAATCCAGGACTGTTTAGGCTGTAAAAATGTCCTAAATGAGGTTGTTTCCAGTAAACTCTGGACTATCTCCCTTCAGGACACTTGGATTGCAGTGGACGAGCAGTGTGGAGGAATATTAAATGGTTGTTGTGTAGTTTTATGGACGTTTTTTGTGTCTGGCGCTATTGACTCTCAGTTTTCGTTGGACTACGAACCGGCCTCCCGGGTCTCCAGATGCACAAAACTTGTATTCGGAGTATTCATCAGCATGAGTCACTAATGACTGAATCTCATTTTTTGGTGAACTATTCCTCTAAGTATCTCCTTGTTTGTGAACAACTTCACAAAATGCTCCACGGCCTCATTTGAACAACTTTCCTCCTCTAAAACAACAGGTTTAAATATTAAGACTTTATTCTCGAAGTCTAATACTCTGTTGTAACATACGAATTAAAGCAGAGACTAATACGATTGGCTGAAGTGATTTGTGTGTTTGTGTGTGAGCCAATGAGGGGCCAGTGTCCAGCAGAGGGGGGAGGGGCTTACTGGACCAAACTAAAGCAGAAAGAAAAGAGAAGCAGCAGCAGCAGAGTTCTGGTTTCCAGTCGTTCATCTTCTTCTTCCTTCTCACCTCAAAGATCTCGCTGTCCTGGGTTCCCGCCAGGATGCGGTCGGCTCGCCAGCAGACGCTGCGAATAGACAGACCTGGAGGAGGAAGAGGAGGAAGATAGAGGATGTAGTAGGTATAGAAAATATTATAAATATAAACACACTGTGTATCTGCAGAACCAAGAGTTAGCTGCAACAAAGACCAAGTGCAGCTGTTCATGGATGTAAATACAAAAAAAGAGGACAAAGACGGATGCAAAACATAAATAACATATTCACATGTTGTTTTTCTTCTCAAGCAGCTTTGATGTTTGCTGCTTTGTATTTTATTTAATGTTTAATTTCATCTCCATTGTGAAGTGTCCTTGGCTGAGTTGAAAGGCACATATAAATAAAATGCGTTATTTTTACTAAAGAGAAGGAAATGAAATGTGGAAGAGGAATGGAAAATGAAAATGAGTTTGAAAAAGGAATGAGATCGGGAGGAAAGAAAAGAGAGAATGGGAGATTAAGACAATGAGAAAAGGAAAACCAGAGACTGATGATGGATGAGTATTGATGAGGAGGTGTTTCTGATCGATTGATTCCAGTTAATGAGCTGTGGGTCATCGACCTGATGAGCTTCACAGGCTGGACGAGGAGGATAATAAAGGTAGATGTTTGTGTTAAAGCTCCATACAGTATAAAGGTAGATGTTTGTGTTAAAGCTCCATACAGTATAAAGGTAGATGTTTGTATTAAAGCTCCATACAGTATAAAGGTAGATGTTTGTGTTAAAGCTCCATACAGTATAAAGGTAGATGTTTGTGTTAAAGCTCCATACAGTATAAAGGTAGATGTCCATGTGTAGTGTGATTATAAAGCAGCTCTAGGTTCTATATTAATACTGTGAAAGTATCAAAGCCTCAGTCCACAGAGAAATGCACACAGCCTGTATTCAGAAACTGAGCCTTAAAACCAGCCGTCAGGACTTCCTGTCACTTTGTGATGTCACAACTAAGCCCCGCCCCCTCACCACCTGTACTGGACCCACCATCCAACAACAACAACTTTGCAGGATTTGGTTTCTCTGAGTGTTTTATTCTGAAATCTGCTCTGTTTTTATTGGATCACTTTAGAAAACAGCCAGCCAATCAGAAGAGAGGCTCAGAGCCTCCTCCTCTCTTCTGATTGGCTGACACCGACCTGTTGCTACTAGAGCTATAGAGAGAAACTGAAAGAGAGAGGAGATGGAAAACTACACTGAGATGGTTTTTAGATCAACCCTTAAAAATAAATCAGAGAGAAAGAAGGAGAAGAAAGAAAAAGAAACATGGAGGCAAACTGTGACCTTTGAGCTGCTGCTGTGTTTGTTTTCTCGAAAACAATTATTCTATAATCACAGTGAAAATATCCCCGTCTTATTATCTCAACAACTAGATGGAGAAGTCAGATGTGTACACACACACACACACACACACACACACACACACACACACACACACACACAGCAGCAGATGTGTGAGGACAGAATAATCTTTTTGTTTTCACTGCCTCCACTTCGCCGTCAAACTCCTGTTCCCCAGAATGTGAAAGCTAATTAGCGGAGCTGTTCAGCGGCGCCGTGTCGGCCAATTAGAGCGTCTGCTGCCGTGACTCAGCCCTCCATGTTCCCTGTAACTGTGTTAGAAGAAACTCCTCCCTGGAGCTTCACCAGCCACAGCAGCCGCAGAGCAGACACACAGCAGTTTATGAAGCAAATTGGAAATAATTGGTTAAGAGTTTCACAGCGGAGAGAGAGAGAGAGAGAGGAATCTCTGATGTGTCGTCTCACAAGTGTTAACAGCCGCCGGGAGGAAAACCTGAGCCTGAACCGCCTCCGTTCACCTCATCATCACGTTAAGATTTTTAATGTTCAGCTTCAAGGGGATTCTTCACCGACGGCAGCTTTTTAAAAGTGTTTATTTTCTTCTTCTTTTTTAATCAGAGACAGTGAACGCATCCGCTAGACAACAGCGCTCTGTTATAAGACAAGACTGTGCAGGTTTTCATGTGGGACAGTGTGAGCAGAAATTGTTATGCATGATATTAAAGACATAGTAAACCTCTGTCGGCCCCTCGGTGTCCATAGCTTAAAGGGATAGTTCACCCAAAATTCAAATTTCACTCATTATCTACTCCCCCTCATGTGGACTAAGGGCTGGGAGAAGTTTCAGAGTCCTCCGTGGCTTCTCTGAGTTACAGGGGGGCTCTGTGCAGCACTGCATGTCCATATGACGGTTGCAAATGGATACCAACTGTCTTCGTAACAAAAAGACACACCAAAAAACATCCAAATACCTCCATGCTGCTCGTCTGTAATGTCCGTCTTGTATTGAAGCCCCGACATGAGAAATTGTTCCGCCGCTCAGTGCAAATCACGCAATTCGGAACAATTTCTCATGTCAGGGCTTCAAACCAAGAGGGATTGGGTTATTTCTGATCCACAGGTCTGGAGCACGATCGGTTTTGTTTTAAACCATTGTTTTAAAATGTAAATGTTTTGAACGTTCCTTGTAAATTTTTTATTTATTTCTATCATCTAAATATTTTTGATTGCTCATTTGTATATTTTGTTTTCTTTAGTATGATATGATACTTTATTGTTAGGTGGAGGCAACTGATAAGCTCCTTGAGTTTTCGCCTCTTCCTGCACTTTAAATTGTCAAAATTGTTACTTTTACTTGTGTAATTTTTAACTGTGCAAGCAAATAAAATCTAAAAAAAATCTAAATCTAACGTGGATGGAGCCTGAAAACCTTCTGCGTTCACGAGGCAACAGCGTTAAAAACCACCACCGTCTCCAACAATGAGGATATTCTCAACTCTGGCTGGGATCAGAGATCACTAAACCTTCACTTGCATTCACTTTCTCTTTTCTAACTTTCTCCTTAGAAATTCTCCAGAGAGGAGACATGAAAAACGCAGCCAGGGGGTTTATCTTATGCTTCACCCCCCGGCACCTCCATCTCCTGCTGGGAGCGGATGGGAGGGGGGGTTGGCATTTGAAGAATGAAAAGCAGAGGAGACGTTCAAACGTTCACCACTTCTGGGTTTTATACGAAATCAGGTCAGTGCTTTTCTCCGGCTGAAGACAAACTTTCACACCTCGGCTCCCCTCATTACCCAAAAAACTTCTCCTCAGACGCTGTCGGGGACAAGAACTTGAGGAATTCAGGTCATTCCCGTCTCCCGCCAAAGAGAGAAAGTGACGATCACAGATATCTTCAGAGGGAACTGAGATGGAGGTGAAGGATTTTAGTTTCTACTTAAAAAAAAAAAAAAGTTAGCTCTGACAGAGATCTCCTCCTCCTGATTCTCCAGGAGAGAAGAGTTCAGCTTTAGACGACTGATTTCGTGATATTCAGCCTCGGTGAGGTTATTCACGTTGAATGAGGGGTGAAGAAAACCCCAATAGGAGCTGGACACGTAAAGGCCACAGCTCTCATTAACTGAACAGAACTGCTCTGGTTTAAAGGTCTCACACACAATAGATGTCGTCATGAAGTTCAACACAGCTTCCGATTAAATCACTTTAGACCCCGTTTCCACTGGGTGTAAATGCAGTTAGTTAGTTAAAGGGGACATATTCTGGAAATATCACTTATTGAAGGCTCTTTATCATATATTTGGGTATCTGTCTTGTCTTCCGGCCCCAAAATCTGAGAATTGACAAAACAATTTGTAATTTTCAGGTTCCTGAGGTTGAAGTCCATGAGGTTTTACCACCGGTACCTCAGTTGTCCTACAATCAGTAGGGCTGAGACGATATGCTTTTCTCCCGATTCGATTCTTCTACGATTTTTTGGATGGCGATTCGATTTAAATTGTGATTCTACGATATTGCCAATTCTCTCAATTTTAATCTGCATTTTTAACATTTATCTGCACACAAATACTGTAGGAGCCTATAAATTAACATACTCCATTATAAAGTGAACTTAAACCCTTTTCAAAACCTGTACTCTCTGTATGTAAAAAAGGCGAACAAATGCACATTGTACAATATTTAAAAAAATAAAAAATAAAAAAACGTCAAAAAAGATACTGCGATATTTATGTGAATCGATTTTTTCTCCCACTCAGTACATGAACAGCTTAATCGAGCTATGCTCAAAATTTGATTTTGGCGTCTAATCAGACTTCTGTCCTTGTCCCAGTTTACATGACGCAACAGAGAAAATGGAATAACTGGCGGTGTCTGCCTCCTGTCCTGTTGACTTTTCTGTCCCCAAGTAAAAAAAATGAATATAAAAAACTTCATAAACTTAATGAATTCTCAACTACAGTCCCTAACCAGACGCCGATCTGGGCCGGTTTCAGGCTGAGAATAGGAGACAAATGACAGTCCATGGGCTTCCTCTCTCTCTCTCTCTCTCTCTCTCTTTTTTAATAAAACACATCGTCCCGCTGGGCGCATAGGATGAAATGCATTGAATCGGCGCTGACACTGTTTATTTTTTTTCTTTACTTGGCTGGGTTCGGGCGGCTTCTCTGCTCCACTTTGTGCCGTCTCTACTGTTGTGGAGCATGAACACATGCATTGTCCAGCTTCAGTCCGATTAAGGCGTTTACATGCTGAAGAAGGTCGATTTCCAACCCCATTATGGACTAATGAAATGATATGGTATGATAATGATAATGGACTCTGAAAATAAAATGTCTGCAAACAACAGCAACAAAGAGCATAGCTCCGTCAGCAGCCAGTGATAACAACTGTTGGTTCCACTGGAATTTGGAAGTGGGATTTTCTGAGTTCCCATGAAACATCCCCAGAAGTCTGATCTCCAACTCGGAAACTTTGGAAAACCGCAGCTCAAAATCCAAGATGGCTGCTCTGTGCATCATTATGAACGTCACGTAGTCTTTTGTGTCATTAAATCAGTCGTAGTGACACTATTGTGCAACTTCTACCTGTACTGTAGACATGCTATGTTGCTTTCACGCGCAAACTCCAGCTGGCATTAGCTAACAATGCTAACAACAACAATAACTAGCTAAACAAAGGTTTGCTTTTCAAACTTGCCAACTGCCAGTTTATAACAGGAATCTTATCAACTTTGATGTGCCGTCATTTCCAGCTCTGAAATTGAGGTAAATGAAACGCAACATTAAATCCCCCACAGTGATGTCAGGGTAGATAGAACAGGCACAGCTAAACTAAGCTAAGCTAAGCTAACTGCGCGCAAAACAAAAAAACCCTCCTCTGTCGGCCAGACTCAGTTTGGCCTTATTGTTCTACCACGACTGTGATGACCACACCTTTGTGCGGCGTACACACTCTCTACCCTGCACAGTCATTTTGGCGTTTTGGCGTACCTTTGTACCCCTGCTCGGCCTCTCGCAGGTCGATCTTGGTGATCGGTTTGAAGTCGACGTCCCACAGTCGGATGCAGCCGTCTCTGCCACCGGTGGCAAAACCCTCCTCACAGGAATACATGCTGAAGATACCAGCCTACACACACACACACAGAGAGACACACACACAAATATTTATTACTCTAAATTAGTAAAGGAAAATATAAAAGATAAATCGTGTGGCTGTTGTTGTCCCCCACAGGGTTGAAAGTTGGTTTATTTGTTTGTTTGATGTTTAGTTTGAAGGATTTCACTGCAGCTCATTTGAAGTTTCAGCCGTTTGTTCCTTTTTCCTTCTCCACTCCATCCTGCTCAAATATTTATGTTTTGTATCAATATTTTATTTGTGCATTAAAAAGCTGTTTTGTCGTTACTTCTGCCATTAAAAGGTTGGTAGACACCAATGTCTCCTGCTGCAAGACGATCAAACCACTCTGTGAGGTGAGACGATCATCAACAGGTGTTTTGTGAACGTCTGGTGGGGTTTCATCATTGAACTCCACCCTGTGCTTTTCAAAGCTAATAAATTTGAAGCAGCCAACTGGAAATTCCCTGGACTTCCTGAACGCTTTGATATGATTTCGGTGTTTCTACAGTAAATATTTTGGAAACAGTTGCAAGTTAAAAAAAGGAGTCCCTTCTGCTTCTCTCAGAAAGTCTTTGTATTGGAGTCAATGGGGAGAAGGGAGAGACCTGGCTGCACTCACAGGCTCACAGTTTAAATTCTGTTAGTCTCTCTGCTTTGTTGAGCACATTGTTAGAGAGAAGACAAGTTTGTCTACAAATGTGGAAAAAATCATGTGTGTAGAGTGTTATTTGTGTCTGGGAGCAGTGTGGAAAGATTAAAATATTCAGACAACTTCTCCCACTCCAGCACGGACATTCTACACAATACACACCCATTATAATCTCAACATTTCTCCAAAAACGATCATGGTCATTGAACAGTGATTGTTCAAAAACTATAAAACCTATCGAAACGTGGAAAACTGAATCAATAGACGAGACCTGTGTCTACATTTTAAAGTTTAAATGGAGTCTTTAGGTGAAGGTATGCCGGAGTAGTAGACGTTTGAAAAAGTCCAATAATTTATCTTTTTTTCCCGCCTCCTTCTATTCATTCCAATGGTGAATTTTCCACAGTTTTTCAATTTGTATTCTGTTATTAATTAACATGAAGTCAGATGCGGTGTAATGGAGATGAGTTACGACCCATTTGGGTTTCCACTCACCCCGTGGGCGGCCTGGACTGTCCGGATCAGGTTGAGTCCCTTCCAGACATAAATGTCCCCGTTGAGGGCCCCGGAGTACGTGAGGTCATCTTTCGCCGACGCCACACACAGGATGGTCTGCAGGTCGCCCGTCTTCCCGAAGATGCCCCGCTTCGGAGTGAGAGAGTTTCCACACAGAGACCAGAACTATGGACAATGAAATGGACAATGAAAGCTCTGGTTTTATTATTCAAACTGGGGATGTCACGATTACTTGTTTTCACAATTAATCGTGGTATGAAACGACAGTAATTCATCGTAAAGATTCCTAAATACCGTTACTTTCACAAAAATTTGATGTTGGCAGATGTGCGCAAAAATAAAGGTAAATGTACAGATACTGGTCCATTTAACTAACGTAACATTGAATTGGTGGGAATTTAAATGTTAGCGTGTTAGCGCATTTTTAATTTAAAAAAGCAATACAAAACAAAAAACGATTAAAATAAACGCAAACATTTGGTATAGATAACAATTTATGACCTGAATATTTCAAACATTTCCCCTGGAGATTAAGAATTGGTCATATATTATTAGATACTTGAAATATTTATATATAATGAGTAATGTAATTATATTTTGACTATATTTGGTTTTGCACATTCATAGTGTTGTGAAATTAATTAATGCATAATAATCGTGATATTCGTAGTAGCTACCGTGATTATTTCTCTGACAATAATCGTACCAAGAAAATATGTAATCGTGACATCCCTAATTCCAACCCTAATTTCTGAGAAGAATAAGTTTATTTTTTCTTTCTTTCTGTTTGATTGATAACATCATATCCTACATTTCCCATGAGCCTCTTGTGCAGATTCATTTAACACCCACCCAATCACCATCGTAACTGAACTCTGTAAACTCTAAACCGAGTCAAAATCAGGAAGTGAACTGCTGAAGGTTCAGATCTCTTCAATGAGTGGAGCACACGGCAGAAACTGAAGCCATGTGTTTAGTGAAATGCACCATGGGAGTTGTAGTTCATCTCTTCCTCTCTTTGAATTTAATTTTTTTTTCGACAGCTGTTCATCCAAACATCATAGGCTATTATCATCATCATAAAATCATTCTCAGCACGGTATTTTGTGTGTGTGTGTGTGTGTTTGTGGATGTGTGTTACCTTGATGTGTTTGACTCCACAGCTCACCAGACGGTTTTGCAGAAACGGATCCCAGCAGATGTCGAAGATCTGGAGTAGAGAAGAGAAGTTAGCACACACACACACATGCACAATCTCTCTCTCTCACACACAAACACACACACAAACACACACCCTGTCTGAGTGTCCGGTGGCTGTAGCCAGGATCTTCCCTCTCTTCCACTCCCAGATACACACTGTGTTCTTGGCATCCAGGCCGACCGAGGCTAAACGCTACAGAGAGAAAGAGAGGGAGAGGGAGAGTTATAAATCCAAATGAAAAAAAAACTAATTAAAAACTTGAATAGAAAACGAGTGTTTTCCAAGTTCAGCAGTTTAAGATACAGAAAGAGGCAGCTACACACACACAATTCACAATTCACAATTAATTCCTGTGTTGCATCTCTTGCATAAACCATCCTGCAGATCGATATCGTCTTATCTTATTTTCACACTGACGAAAATGAATTTATTGAAACTCATTTTTATTTCATTAAAGGGATATTCAACATTTTGGCAAACTGGCCCATTGCCATAATCCTTATAGTCATAGCAGTAGGTTCGTTACCTTTAATTGTCGGTGCAAGCTATTTTTAGAACGGCGGAGCAGAGCCGTGAGCTGCTCAGAGCTACGCTACGGAGGCTCATGGGATTTCTTGGTTTCCCTCATCAAACTCATCAAATACACAATCCAACAACTCCACAACGCTCTGGTGGACAAGTTGTGACCTGCACATTCAAATTCATGCAAAACCGCTGATGCACGTTGCCTTCAGGGACAGTTTTTCATCAAGCAGTCTCTGTATTTCCCTCTAAAACAACTCTGTCTGGTAACATTGTGTTATTATCTCATAGCGTGGTGAATGTGCAGGTCACAACTTGTCCACCAGAGCGTTGTGGAGTTGTTGGATTGTGTATTTGATGAGTTTGATGAGGGAAACCAAGAAATCCCATGAGCCTCCGTAGCGTAGCTCTGAGCAGCTCACGGCTCTGCTCCGCCGTTCTAAAAATAGCTTGCACCGACAAATAAAGGTAACGAACCTACTGCTATGACTATAGGGATTATGGCAATGGGCCAATTTGACAAAATGTTGAACCATCCCTTTAACTAATCATTATTTCAAAACGCTCTTCTCTAAACTCAGTTTTTATCTGATAATGTCTCAGCGCTGCAGCAGTCAGACCGCTCTAAATTATCTTTAGGTCCTTTTTTTTCCACATCGGTGCTGATTTACTGCTTTTTATCGCTTTGTGTTTAATTAATTGTGATGCTGAGTATAGTCAGATGACAGCCGGGCTCTGGGTTGGGAATATTGTCGCACTCACATTTTTATTAATGACAATTTCAAACAACTGAAGCACAGCATGTAGTTTTAAATCAATGATACAGACGAGATGACCACAGCTCCTCGTGGTTGAGAGTTAAAGAAACCTCGGAGGCTGGAGGAGGTTTCAGAGAGATGGATGTTTGAAATCAGCTGCAGCCGACGCCCGAGCACCTGATTTATTATGAAGTTGGATTTATGATTATTTTATTGACTCTGTGTTTACTCTGATTTACTCCAAGTCGTTAAATCACAGCAAACAAAGTCAAAGCCAGAGGCAAAAAAAAAAAAACTGCCAACAACGCAACAGCACTGATCATTTATGGACCGGCTTCACAGCTCAGTCTGGTTTCATCTCATCCGTCAACTTTCACCAACGCCAAACACAACTGCGAGGTTTTTATTGCCAATTTTGGAAAAATGAACTTCGGCTTTTTTTTTTTCTTATTCTGAAGCCAAAGAATCTAAGGTGAGTGAGTTCATTTCAGCTTAGAGCTGCAGTGAATTGGATAACACTCAGGTTTTTGTATGCGACCAATGGAGAAACCTCCATGTCTGAACAGAGTGAGGCAGGAACAACACTGACTACGTTTACATGCAGTCAATAACACTTTCATAATAATATTAGCAATAACCCGGTTGTGCACAGCCATGAGCTCCGCTGTCGAAGGGACAGATACAGGAAATCTTTCCTGTCACATGCCATCACACTGGGTAATAACAGCTGAAAAACTCTGGTCACAACTTACAGTCACTATATCTATCTATCTATCTATCTATCTATCTATCTATCTATCTATCTATCTATCTATCTATCTATCTATCTATCTATCTATCTATCTATCTATCTATCTATCTATCTATCTATCTATCTATCTATCTATCTATCTATCTAGCTAGCTATCTAGCTAGCTATCTATCTATCTAGCTATCTATCTAGCTATCTAACAGCAATAACCCTTTTGAAAAACCCAAATATGCTCATATTCCAGTTTCTAAAAACCTGAAAATGACCGCCTATCGGGATATCCCCATCGAAAGGAACATTCATTTGTGTTCTGCACATGTTCTATTCGCAAGGAATCTTGGTCTTTTGAGTATAGGAACTACTTGTAGCTAAATAATACAAATTATATTATATTGAAGACATGCATACAGGCGTTTAATCAGCACCTTTTAAACTAATAAATAAATGTCAGCTCCGGCTCTCTCTGTTCTCAACGGGCCCTCCTCACTTGAACACCCTAATGCTCCCAACACTCTCTGTAATACCCTGATACTCTGTCTGACATTAATACCTTATTATCCTAACACTTGCCTTGACACCCTTATAGCTGGTCCAACTCTGTAACACCCCAATAACCCAACACTCTACAACGCCATATAATACCCATCTTATACGTAAAATCCCAACTCTCTCCTGATTGTGTCCTTTTTCCCACCTTTAAAGTAGATTTCCGGTCATTTTTGACCCCTAAATCGTTGTCCTGATGGTTACCCAGTGTTGGTTGGAGCAAAAAACGCGACTAAAATCGGCTTGACGTTGCACGGCGCTTGTGGGACTTCCACAACTGGTAAACAGCAGCAGCAGCTACAATGTCAGCCGTGCTGGACCGATACAAACAGGAAGAAGAGAGCGACTCGGAGCGAGGTGAAATTCACTGGAATCGCTTGAATGACGTCATCAGAGCAATCTGTTGAATTGTTTCAAACTGATGAGCAACTGCAGCTGAGTGACAGAGCGATATTTTTGGAGCGACACGAGCAACAGCGACAAAAATAAATAAAAGGTTCAGTGTGACGGGGTCAAAAATGGCCGGAATTCTCCTTTTTAATGCTTCAACACTCTCGTGAACACCCTAGTATCTGGTCCATCACTCCTAACACCCCAATACCTTCCTTAAATACCCTAATACACTGAACTCAACAATCAAACACTTTATCAAAAACGCACAAACACCACACCCTGCCTCACTCTGTGTAACACCCTAATGCCCCATTAACGCTACTGGATGTAGATTTAATGAGGCAGAGATGTGTGTGTGTGTGTATCGTACTTTGTGTTATGTGTGTTGTTTTGTGTGTAGTTGTGTGTGTGCATCATGAGTTCTGCAGCTTGTTGAAGTTACTGAGCCAAAGTGATGAATAAACATCATCATCATCATGCATGAGTGTTCTTTAATGACAGAAACCATCTGTTGGTCACACACAGGAAACTCCCTCACTCTCACCATGCATGAATAACCGTCCTAACTGTGTGTTTGTGTGTGTGTGTGTGTGTGTGTGTGTGTGTGTGTGTGTGTGTGTGTGTGTGTGTGTGTGTGTGTGTATCACCTGTCCGTCAGCGCTGAATGCGAGGCAGGCGATGCCGTGTGTGTGTCCGTCGCGGAGCAGAGAGACGGTCTGGACGGTGAAGGAATCCCACACACACACATACGGGTCCTTCCCCACCTGACCCGTCGCCACCAGGGAGCGCTCGGGGTGCAGAGCCAAGCTGAGGGGGGGGGGGGGGCACAGGATCACAAGTTAAAGGGATAGTTCAACATTTTTGGCAAATTGGCCCATTGCCATAATAATCCCTATAGTCATAGCAGTAGGTTCGTTACCTTTAATTGTCGGTGCAAGCTGTTTTTAGAACGGCGGAGCAGAGCCGTGAGCTACGGTTACGGAGGCTCATTATGGGATTTCTTGGTTTCCCTCATCAAACTCATCAAATACACAATCCAACAACTCCACAACGCTCTGGTGGACAAGTTGTGAGCTGCACATTCACCACGCTATGAGATAATAACACAACGTTACCAGACAGAGTTGTTTTAGAGGGAAATGCAGAGACTGTTGATGAAAAACTGTCCCTGAAGGCAACGTGCATCAGTGGTTTTGCATGAATTTCCCTCTAAAACAACTCTGTGTGGTAACGTTGTGTTATTATCTCATAGCGTGGTGAATGTGCAGGTCACAACTTGTCCCCCAGAGCGTTGTGGAGTTGTTGGATTGTGTATTTGATGAGTTTGATGAGGGAAACCAAGAAATCCCATAATGAGCCTCCGTAGCGTAGCTCTGAGCAGCTCACGGCTCTGCTCCGCCATTCTAAAAATAGCTTGCACCGACAATTAAAGGTAACAAACCTACTGCTATGACTATAGGGATTATGGCAATGGGCCAATTTGACAAAACGTTCAACTATCCCTTTAAATCTCGGGAGTCATCACATGATTCATATCAGAAGAAAATAAAAGTTTTCAGCTTCCTTAACAAATATAAATAAATATTGAATCATTTAAACATTTATTAGAATTAAAAGTGAAACATAGGAGTTTTGCGATCACACATGAATCTTTTGTTGCTTCTTAGTTGTGAGGATGAAAGATGACGTTTGTGTTGATCTGTACATAAACACACGTAGAAGAGTCGAGTGTCGGGTCTTTTTATAAACCTGATCTCTCCCCCTCCTCTTCCTCCTCATCCTCCTCTTCATCTCTGAGGGTCAGTGTGTGTTCTCCTTTACAAAGAGAGCGCTATAAATACACACTCTGCTTAATGGCATCATTATCAACAACACACACACACACACACACACACACACACACACACACACACACACACACACACACTCTGTCCTCTCCGCTCTGTCGATGGTGTAATGATCCCTGATGTGTGTGTGTGTGTGTGTGTGTGTGTTTTCTCTCTTTCCCTCAATGAGAATCAGATGTGACACTAACAGGTCTTCGTCCGTCCTCATCTCCTGCTCAGTCTGTCGCCGTAGAGACAGAGACAGGAAGTAGAGGAGGAGAGAAGTCATCGGAAAGTGTGTGTGTGTCTGTGAGTGTGTGTGTGTGTGTGCGTGTGTGTGTGTGTGTGTGTAAATCATGGAGTGAAACAATGGGAGGGAACAGAAATAGAACAGGTGTGTCAGCCTCATTGATCTCAGGGATGCTGTCTGCTCCGCACACCAGCCAATGAGCCTGCTGGCTGCCGCGGTTGCCATGACGACCGCATCACCAAGGGCACCCGAGCCAAGGACTGAGCACAACAACAACTGTGGAGTCAAGGTCAAACGTCACAACACACTGACACCTGACCGCAACACCTGTCAGTCCTCCCCTCCAATCATATTCTTATTTCTAATGCTTCTAATGTGAAATATTCTAATTATATTCACATTTTTTAATGTTTTATTATATAATTGTATACACCGATACCAGCTTATTATTAGGTCTACGTTTCCATGTTTCCCACATTCTCTGTTGTAAACTGTTTTCTTGTCTGTAACAACATCTATTGCCCGTCTGTCCGTCCTGGGTGATGATCCCTCCTCTGTTGCTCACCCTGAGGTTTCTCCTGGTTTTCCCTGTTAAAAGGGTTT
>NC_140921.1:3070878-3113378 GCF_045865225.1 Trachurus japonicus | reverse complement strand
TCCAAAACAACTCTGTGTGGTAACGTTGTGTTATTATCTCATAGCGTGGTGAATGTGCAGGTCACAACTTGTCCACCAGAGCGTTGTGGAGTTGTTGGATTGTGTATTTGATGAGTTTGATGAGGGAAACCAAGAAATCCCATGAGCCTCCGTAACCGTAGCTCACGGCTCTGCTCCGCCGTTCTAAAAACAGCTTGCACCGACAATTAAAGGTAACGAACCTACTGCTATGACTATAGGGATTATGGCAATGGGGGAATTTGCCAAAATGTTGAACTATATCTTTAATTTGAAAGCCCTCTGGTCTGAGGACTCGATGTTTCTGTTTTTCTTGACTCCGTCTCTGTGTTTTGTGTTTGTAGTCGAATCAGTGTGTTTTCTTCACACACACTGTTCCTCTCTGGTCCATATGAGCAGCGTCCGTCCGGCTTCTGGTTTTGGTTTCAGCTGCCGTGACTCGGACTCGTGGCTTTAAGGGGAAACGATGCAGCGAGCTGTTCAGTCGTGTAATCGAGCCGCGAAACAAAAACCCATTCAACGGGAAATAGTCGTCTTTTTCTGGCAGCGGGGAAGAAATCCTCAATGGAAGCTGCTGCGGAAAAAGGAAAATATTTCTTTTCACAATTACCCCCTGGAAGAAAGAGCTGCTGCAGGGAAATCTGCAGCCTCCAGAGGGAAGCGGATAAGAGGCCTAATAACCGCCGCAGGAGGAAGAACATTTTCCTAAAATAAAGTCGACATTTTCTCTTCTTTTAAAGCCACGATAAGGAGTTCAGTCTCTCCCTCTCTCTCTCTGCCTCTTCACAATAAGTAGCTTAAATCCAGTTTCCAGACCTTTCAGAATTGCACTGAAGAGTGACATAACAGCCCGAGGCGTTTGTGTGCGATTGAGTAAAATCTGTGTGTGCTTCGGTGTGTTCGAGTGCCAGCAGATCGTGGGAACACTCACGGCTGCGGGGCAGATTGGCGGTGGGAAGCTGGGCAGATAATTTCTTAGTCATCTTCTTAATGAAGACCACTGAGCTGTGAACACAGAGCCACCAGGCCTGTACGTGCCGCTCGCTCGCCGCCATTAACCAACCCTGTCTGATGAAGAGCAGCGAGGATCTGGCTTCCAGGAATCTGCTGCTTCTTCTTCGTCTTCTTCTCCACTGCAAAAACTGAAAATCTTTCCAAGAATATTTGTCTTATTTCTTGTCAAAATGTCTCATTTCTAGTCAAAACTACCGTAATCTCTTTTCATTTAAAATGAGACTCATCACCTAAAAATCAACTTGTTTCAGATCATTTTCACTTGTTTCAAACAAATTTTCACTCGAAATAAGTAGGAAAATCTGCCAGTGAAAGCAAGTTCTTTGTGCTTGTAATAAGAAAGAAAAACTTGCTCCACTATCAGATTTTTCTACTTATTTCAAGTGCAAATCTGCTTGAAAGGAGTGAAAAGGGTCTAAAAACAAGCTACTTTTTAATGTGATGAGTCTTATTTTAAGTAGAATGAGATTTGTTTTGACTAGAAATTAAATTTTGACTAGAAATAAGACAAATATTCTTGGTAAGATATTTGAATTTTTGCAGTGCAAACACAGACTGAAACTACAGATGAAGCTTCCAGCCTCCAGCTACGGTGGCTGACGAGGACAAACAAGCTGTTTTTTGTGCTTGTAATCAGAAAGTAAAACTTATCAGATTTTTCTACTTATTTCAAGTGAATATGCTTGAAATAAGTAAAAGAAAAAGTGTCTAAAAACAAGCTACTTTTCAATGTGATGAGTCTTATTTTAAGTATAATGAGATTGTTTTGACTAGAAATAAGACAAATATTCTTGGTAAGATTTTTTTGCGTAGGAACTGATGAAGCCCCTTGGATAAGAGGCGAAACGTCTTCCCAGACAAATACAAGTCCAGTTGCCTACGATTCAATTTGCCCAGAAAAGAACGATGACCTGGATGAATGAGAATATCCAGAGACTTGGTAAGATTTTGAGTTTTTGTTGTGTTCTTCTTCGTCTTCATCTTTGAATTCTCACTTGTCAGAGAGACTGGAGTTAAGTGCCTTGGCAACGCGAGGCACCGCAGCTCTGTGAAGTTAACCAGACATGACCAACCAGCTGCTCCTCATCCTCCAAGTGTTTTGTAAAACTGACAACTGTCCAAGTTTGTGTTCAAGTGCAACATCTTCTGGGCCTCGGCCGCTCTCATTAAGTCAGAGCAGCAGGAAGTCGACTCGGAGGGAGACGGATCTGAGCAGAGAAAGTGAGAAAGTCTGAGTTTGTCTCCGAGCTTTTTAACCGCAAAGTCTGCTGCAGAGGAGCAGGAACGGGATTAGAGAGGGAAAAGGGACCGGTCTGGGGACACGATAAAGTGAGGGACCGGTCTGGGGCCTTTAGTTGTTTTTCTTCTTGACTTTAGAAGTTGTGCAGACAGCTTCCTGTTAGTGGGTTTGACAATAAGCTGAGTTTGTTTGGTTTATTACAATGTCGGTATCACATGATTCACATGGTATTGATCACATGGACTGTTAGCTTAGCATTAGCCTTTAGCCTTTAGTCCGTCACTTTACTATGTTCCCTGGAAACACTTCCTGTTGTGTTGGGAGTTAATAGAGAGCCTAAGTGGAAGCAGGAAGTAGCCTAACGTCACCATGGGACCTCAACTCGGAAAAAGTCTCCATTTTGGAACGGGAGTCAAAGTTTTATTTCTAATCTGATTGAATTGTGTCATGAGAAAAAAAATATGACCTCTACCTGTTTAAAACATCACGTTTCATGAAGAAAAATCAGCAGTTTGTTGTAAAACTATTGTAGAATAAAATTCCGAATAGTCCGTAACCAGAAAGACTACCGGTGGCGTAGGTGACGTCACCACATGGCGCCCTTTCCCTGACGTTTTTTTTGTGGAACACCAGATCTGTAGTCCGTAGAGCGTCTTCACACTAAATACATTCTTCCGTTGCCGTTTTACGATAAACTGCTGATTTCTCGGGATGAAATGTGATGTTTTAAGTTGGTTAAGGTCATATTTTTTTCTCATGACACAATTCAATCGGATCACGAAATAAAACTTTGACTCCCGTTCACTCACATGGAGACTTTTTCCGAGTTGAGGTCCCATGGCGACGTTACTTCCTGCTTCCGCTTAGGCTCTCTATTGTCAAACTGATGAAGTTGTTTTCTGACAACTGACACAAAGTGAAGCAAAATACTTTTTTCTTTTAGGTGTAAAATTAGAGAAAGTGATGAGAAACTTCTCCACCAGTAAACTTTGGCTTCTCCAGAAAGAAAAAGGTGAAAAAGTCAAAGATACGAACACACAGATTTGTTTTCTGTTTCACTCTCACACTCACCGCTAGACGCTAGTACAGTAGCTGCTAAAGTGAAGTTGAGCTCAGCCTGAGACGACAGCCGGCCCGGCAGCGTCGCTCTGCTGCTGCCATGAACACATCACTGAGCTCAGCCGCTAACGGCGCTAACAACAACAACAACAGTAGCTAACGCCCCGCTTCATCAGTGCAGCCAGTTAGCGTAGCGTGTTCCCCTGGTGAGAGGGAAATGAGCTACGCTACGCTTCAGAAGACACACACACACACACACACACACACACACACACACCATGCCCCGGGTGTCCCTGCTGGTTAGCCTTAGCGCTGTGTTAGCGGTTCAGGCAGAACTGGTTGGTTTTGTTTTGTGGTGGTTGATGATGGTTGATGATGATGATGATGATGATGAGGCTGCAGGTCACACTGACAGCCTCTCTGCTCTGTGTGAACGGATGCATGAAATCAAACACTCCCTCAACCAGCAGTAACGTCTACTCTCGATTTATATCACAGCAGAACGAGGCCGCGGCTGAAGAGACGTTCAAACGCCACCACATCTTCATCATCCTGCAGTTTCTTTTTGTATCTAAAGACACAATCATTCAAGTTTTTACACAAACCCGGAGCTGTGTTTGTAGTTTAAACTACAAAGTAACTCATTAACTGTTAAACACATTTATAATTTATTGCTGCAGATGTTAATTTGAAATGTTAACAGAAAACAAAATGTATTAAAGCTCCAAACAGTATAAAGCTCCTGTATTAAAGCTCCTTCAAAATAAAGGTAGATGTTTGTATTAAAGTTCCTTCAAAATAAAGGTAGATGTTTGCAGGGGTGGAGCAGTGATTTTAAACGTGGGGGTGTTCCAAAGAACGGAAATTGAATTTCAATTTTAATCACAAAATGCAATTTTTAATCACTATCCCGGAGTTATCACGGTGGATTTACCTATGCTACGACGTTCCTGAAAAAAACTCTGCACTTCATGGCTGGATTGAAAACTCTCTCGAAAAGATATAATTGACCTGAGCCCACCTTAGATCGCCAAAAGAGTAAGCTTCCAATCAGGGTCCAAAACTAACTTTTTCAGGCTGATAAGTGAATTTTTTTACCAGCCAGGTGGATAATTTACCAGCCAAGCAAGTAAAAATTGCGTTTAAGTGCTGTATATTGCTATCAGTAGGCCTATTATTTAACGTGTAATTTGGGTCTTATATGCGATCAATATTTTAGTAGTATGCACTAATACTAGCAATTAGGGGTGTGCAAAGCATCCGGAATTTGTATTTGTTGAGGGGGGGGGAGTATTTCTATTTGTATTTGTGTTCGAGTAAAATTCAAAATAGGTGTAAAAATCCAGTTTTTTTGAGATACACTTCTAATTCTAATCCATTATGAATCCCACCACCACCTGCTGAACAGACAGAATATAAACAAATGAACTATCATTAGGCTACTTCAAAAAATCTCTCTCTCTCTTACAGTTGTTTAGGATTGTGTGTGGTGTTTTTAATCATATTTTTTAATCATATTTTTTATATATATATATATATATATATATATATATATATATATATATATGATAATTAGTTTAAAAAATATTTTTATCAGTAATTTCTTTTTTTCAATTACTAGACATTTAAGGCATGGGGTCCTGATCCCAAGGTTGAAAAACACTGCTGTCTTTCCTGTCTGCTCTCAAAGAGAGTGTAAGAGAGTGTGTGTGTGTGTGTGTGTGTGTGTGTGTGTGTGGGGGGTAATGTGTTGATTCTCTCTCTCTCACAGAGAGCACACAAACAAACAGGCGCGCGCACACACATGTTCTCAGCGGTGAGGTTCGACCAGAGCGAGTGACGTGTCCAACCAACCCAATCAGACGCGCGGGTTCGGAGTCTGGACCGAGAATTAAAAGTTGGACCGCGCTGGTCCGTGCTTCAGCACCGTGTGTCAGGCCGCGTCTGGTTTTAATTAATACGGGGATAAACAGTCAGCGCCGCGGTCACCGGAGCTGATCACTGCCCAAAGCAATGAGAGCATTTTTTTTTTTTACCTCCGCTGACAGAGTGTTGATTTGAGGGGGCGTAGAGCCGGTTTCCTCTGCACTCACTCACCGGTAGAACTTGAGTTGAAAAAGATGCCTCTTCCTTTTTAGCATCTCTGCCTCCTCCTTCTTTCTCGACTATTGTTCACTTCCAGTCACCGGTGAGTGACAGAAGCTCCGACTGGCACATAACCAAAGTCCGTCTCTGTGACCTCAAATTTCCCGGGCCGGCGGCCGGCCCGCGGACAGCGGTCTGTGATTGGGTGAATGCCCGTTCAATTCGACCACTGCCTTTTCATGCAGCGGGGAGGCTGAGGCTAAGGTGCGCTCCATTTTTGTATGCTGGTGCACAGCGAGGGGTGGGCACACGGGTTTACCATTGGAAAATGTGGGGGGGATGAAATTATTTTGCTATAAAAGTGGGGGTGTCGAAACACCCCCATCCCCCACGGGTGCGACGCCCATGGATGTTTGTATCAAAGCTCCTTCAAAATAAAGGTAGATGTTTGTGTTAAAGCTCCTTCAGAATAAAGGTAAATGTTTATTGAAGTTCCATACAGTATAAAGGTAGATGTTTGTATTAAACCTCCTTCAAAATAAAGGTAGATGTTTGTATTAAAGCTCCTTCAAAGTAAAGGAAGATGTTTGTATTAAACCTCCTTCAAAATAAAGGTAGATGTTTGTGTTAAAGCTCCTTCAAAATAAAGGTAGATTTTTGTATTAAAGCTCCTTCAAAATAAAGGTAGATGTTCGTGTTAAAGCTCCTTCAAAATAAAGGTATGTATTAAAGCTCCATACAGTATAAAGGTAGATGTCTCTTTGTGTAGTGTGTGCGTATGCGTTGCTATTGTGTGTGTCCCTGTGTTTGTATTGCTTTGTGTCTCTCAGGTGATCCGTGCGTCAACTCTCTGCTGCTGGAAACACAAACAAACAGTGTGTGTGTGTGTGTGTGTGTGTGTGTGTGTGTGTGTGTGTGTGTGTGTGTACTGGGAGATCATTGTATTTCTCTGGAGATGTGACAGGAAGGAACTCAACATTTAGCTGCATGAGGACGAACAAGGCTTTAAATCATCTTAATAAACAATATTTCTTAGTAACAATAAGGAAGAGCCCAATGAAACAGGTTCGAGTCCAACCCACTTCACCATACGACACATTTGCACGTTCATACTTCAACACTTTCAACAGCTTTTATCTTGAAAAAAAAATCAAAAGTCACTGAACAACAACTGAATCCGCAGTGTAATGATTAATTGATGCGGCCAGGAAACGCCTCAAACCGATCAAGATGTTTCCTGAGCTTGTGTTTTGGTTTTGAGCTCTCGGGGCCACCGTACACAGGAAGTGGTGTGGAGACCAAACACGGAGCTAAAACTGAGAAATAAACAAATATTTGTTTATCTCTGAAATCTAAAATGTCAAAACTGAAGTTAAGAAATAATTTTACTGATGATAAAAATAAAAAACCTCTCTTTCTCTCCGACTGGTTTATTTTGTGCAGTCGAGCAGAAACACCATGAAAACTACACAGCAAACATAATGAGGTCCTCTGGTTTCGCTCTGTGTGTGTGTGTGTGTGTGTGTGTGTGTGTGTGTGTGTGTGTGTGTGTGTGTGCATGTGTGTGTGTGCGTGTGCATGTGTGTGTGCATGTGTGTGTTGGGCAGGTTCTGCCTTCAGGCGATCGACAGGAAGTGGGACAGGAGAGGAGAGAGAGGAGAAACAGAGGACGACAGAAAGAGACAGAGTCTGAGAGTCTGAGAGTCTGTCCTGATGAACTGAACCAGATCCTTCAGTCACAGTTCATCCAATAGGAGACAGAGTGTGTGTGTGTGTGTGTGTGTGCGTGAGTGTGTGTTTCATTCAGAGACAGAAAACAGGATTTATTTAGTGTTTACAAGACAAAACAGAGGATTGCATTTTTTGGTGGCATTACTACACACACACAGACTGCTCAGTGTGTATCTATCCCTGCAGCTCAGCTTCCAACATGTTACTAAGATAAACACCTTTTATTTTGAAGTGAATACAGAAACAGGAAGTGTTAGCGCAGCGTTAGCTCGACTCAACGACGTCAGACGCTGTTTCTTGTTTGTTTCCTCGTCTTCAACGACGACGACGACGGAGCATCGTCGTCATCTGAACCCAGACCTGGACGTTTAAGTGGATTTAAGAGGATTTGGATTCGATAATCTGATTCAGTTCTGGATTTGGATTCGATGACCCGCTGCTGACCTTTGACCCCCACTGCCATGAAGTGGATTCACATGAAAACACTGATAAACCAGGTCCAGGTCCAGGTCTGAACTGCAGGAAGCTGAAGTGTGTATGTGCAGTGAAGTGTAGTGTGTGAGCTGCTCACAGATAACAACAACAGCAGCAGCTTTTCAGCAGCGACACATAAAGGCTGCTCGGCCCCCGGGAGGTGGCGGCCATCAAAGAGCTGAGAAAGAAAAAGACGATCTCTCTGCTTTCAGAAGAAAAAAAAAAAAACTCTACATGGATTTAATGCAGCGACTGAGGAGACGAGGAGATTTTTAGACTCAGAAATGCTACCATCACAGTTTTAAAATCAACATACAGTAAAACTAACTGTCTTATTAACGTCTAACATTCACATTACATATATTTGACCCTGTGAACTGTAAATCACAGACTACTGAGACAATCTGCTGCTTAATAATTAATAATTCCAATAGTTTCAATGTTTATATTAAGAGACATTGTGAAGTTTGTTAAGATTTCCCATTATTTAAATTTTCTTCAAAACTAAACACAAATTTATGAATCAAAAACAAACATAAGACGATTAAATGATGTGATGTAACAGACGCTATTTTTCTGTTTTCCTATGTAGTAATTTCACTTTTCTCTGATTGTCCTTAAAATCCTCATATTAGTGTTAAATCACAGACCTGTATAACCTCAACTGGATTTAACCAGTAAAATTAAAAAAAAAAACCAAAGTAAACATTTCAGAAATGTCAAAATAACAAGCAAAAACTGTTGTTGTTTTTTAAGATTATTTGTCCTGTTATTATTAGGTCTATCTATATTTGTGAAAAACATTTTTTTTATTCTTCTTAAATAAAGAAAAGAGTGTTGCTTTGGCTTTTAAGTAACACTATCATTTAATATAATTTATCTCTAATCCTTTTATAGTTTGACAGGTTTGTGTTGATGCAACATTTCATTGTGTTGATTTATTACTGATGACTGACTCTGTAGCTTCATTAAAAGTGTTTCCACAGACTCAGTTATTTCTGCTGAGTGAGATCTGGCAGTAAAAGACTGAAAGCAGTTTCTTTTCTTTTCTTTTTTTTAACACTCTCTCTGCTGTGACCTTTGACCTCCTCACTTCTGGCTGCTGATCCAGAGCCTGTTGTTTTTAACTCTCAGTGGAAGTGACCGACTAAATGTAATTACACCTCAGTCGACTACAGTTGGTGAGAGACGAAGAGGAGGAGGAGGAGGATGAGGATGAGGATGAAGAGCAGTCGCAGTGCAGCAGACGCCAAACTTGACAGAAAACACAAAACTCCACAGGAAGTCAAAGAATAAAGCAGCTGCTGTTTCCATGACAACGGCTTCGCTCAAGTCAGACACACACAAACACACACACACACACACACACACACACACACACACACACACACACACACACACACACTGTTCAATGTATCTGTCAGGACCTGGTTTATCTTTGTGGTCAAACATGTTAATAGTAAGTAAACACGTTTTATTTTGAAGTGAATAGAGAACAAAGTGTTGACAGTAGCCATGTTTCCATCCACTTGTTGATGGTCAGAGTGGAAGACCACACTCCTCCCGGCCACAATTTACACTCTACACACATGATTTTCCCCAAATTTGTAGACAAACTCGTTCTGTCTCTCACAATGTGCTCAAAATATCTTACAGACTTACAGAATTTGAATTGTCAGCCTCTGAGTGCGGCCACATCTGTCTCTGCTCCTCATTGACTCCAATACAAAGATTTTCTGAGAGAAGCAGAACGGACCCCTGTTTTAAACTCGCAAGTGTCTCCAAAATATTTACTGTAGAAACACCAAAATCACACCAAATGGTTCAGGAAGTCCTTGTGACGCTCACGGCATGTGTTTTTTTCTGATAGGAGTTACCGTTTTGTCAGAATAAGCCCAAATGTGAGACCAGTGCAGAGGCAGAAAATCACTCTTTTTCTCAACGTTTCTGTCTGCCTCAGCCTGGGGGGCCCCTATTGTCATTGGCAACCACCTCAAGTTGCCGTGGTAACATCTGAGCCTCAGGCCAGAGCTCGTTAAGGTTCATAAACAATCCAACTGGAGCTTGTTAACATGTTTATAAACACACACACACTTACACACGCTAAATCAGACTGACTAGAAACTGGTTGTCTGTTGTTGTATGATAGTGGGACAATATACGGGACGAAGCACGTCCCTTTTCAGCTCAATACGGGAGGTGTTTTGTTTCTAAATACAGGACGATTCAGTTTTTCAAGGGATGGTTGGAAACCCTCGCACCTAACACCATACTTTTAAGCCAACACCTGATCTGTTTCCTTTGCTCCTGTGAACAATCATCAACCTGTTGTTTATATGCTCTGAGCATTAAAATACAACTCATCTTCCTTGTATAGGGTTAGGGTTTGCATCCATGTTTTTCCCACACTACGACTTTACAGCACATAAACACAAGGAAGTCGGACTTGCCAACTCGGGAACTCGGATCTTCCGACACCACTTGAATGCAGCAAAAGTTCAGAGTTAGCTCGTCTGTTGTTTTAGGCTATTTCCCATGACACAATAAGCTTCTGCCTGGGCTTCGTTTCTCGACAGGACAGTTTATATTTTCATAAATTCATGTTGAGATATTCTCAGATAATATTTAAAGAGCCGATCTTGTTATAGTCTTTATATTTGGTGACATCATATTTGAAATAAATGTCTCACCAGCTGCAGAACCCGATCACAGTTAAATACAGTTTGAGTCTGATGTCTGGGGACAAATCTGTGACAGACGTCATAGAAATAAACGACTGCAACACATTTAAATCTGCTCGGACCGGTGGAGGAGGTTTTTTTTTTTTTTTTTTAAGCTTCTCCATCCTGAGCTGAGCCCAGAACTCGTCTCCATCCATTACAGTGTAATGGTGCGTTGGCAGGTTTCCACTGTAACTGCAGCGGCTCTGGTGCCAGTGGTGATGAACAGGCCGATGCATCAGACTGGGCCCACTGACAGTGACATTTCCTGCAGCCAGCGCTAACCCAAATAATACTGCTGTTCCCAGATCTGCCCTCAATCTGTGGCTTCATTACTGACAACAGATGCATGTTTGAAAGATGGCCGCCACCAGGGACGGCTTCATGTTGGTTTAACGAGCGCTCAGAGCCAAAGAGTTAATGACAATCGGGGTGAACTGAAGTGGGATGATTTTTACTGTTTCTTTCTTCTCTGACTAAAGTTGTCAGATGAATGTAGTTGAGCAGAAGAATGAAGTAGTTTGCAATCTGATGCACAACTGAACTTACTACTTAGATGTACTTTCCAGCTTTCAATGTAGCAAACATCAATGTGACTTGATGCTGCGTTCAAGGCAACTCTGAACTCTGAATCTTTTATTTCGTCTTCAAAGCATTCGAGACACACCACACTAGAATAACCAAAAACATGTTGGAACTTTACATTCAAAGTGATTCATGTAGCTAAGACATACAACATTACAAAGAGCACAAAAACAATTAAGATTGTATTTTGTCATTAAAAATGCAATTAATCGATGTTTCCCCATTGACGGTGTGGTTCTGCATGGGATTGTTGTGTGACATCAGACAACTGATTCTCGAAGAAGTTGAGGTAGATTTTTTTCTCCGACACGAGGTGGCATTTTATCTCACTTTGTCACAATAATTTACACTTTTTCGGGTGCAGATTGTTGTGACGTCACACAACAATGTGCACACCGTCAATGGTAAAACATCAATTAAATGCATTTTTATTAAAGCAGAAGTAAGTGGTCCGGTCGTTTTCGCTAATGCTGCGTTCCAGGCAGGCTTTTGAAATCGTAAATTACAGCTTCAAGTCACAACTTACGACTTTGTAGCGTTCCAGGCAACCCACTCGTGTTTTTCCGACCTGTTTTACCTGTGAAAGTCACTATAACGGCCACTCGTAACTTCTGACCCGTGAACTCGTACCAGATCGAACTGGTACCACTTCACGGTCGGAAAAATACGAGTTTCCTTGAACGCACCATAACAGTCCTCGTCCCTACGTCGCCACATTCACGGCGTTCCTTGGCTGCACACACAGCCCTGCATGCCGTTCTCTCTCCTCATTGGATAAAAACTGTAGGATACGATAAATGTTTTCTCTTCGGCTCAGAGCAGAGCAGAGTGACTGACAGACCCGTGATTCAGACCAAACACTCTATGTAAGTGATTGCTGTCGGAAGATAGAACTATTTAAGACTTATATTAACACAAAAATATCACTTACTTCTGCTTTAATGCCAAAATACATTAAAACGTTATGAAATATACAATATTTACTTACAGTTACAGATTAAAGGGATAGTAGCATTTTTTAAAAGTGGGGTTGTATGATCTACAAATAGCCCCTAAGTACTTTAATTGCAGTAGAAGACTCTCTGCACTCCTCCCGTTAGCAACGCCAGCCCATAATAGCCCTGCCCAGAGATTTACAACATACAGTGTTGTGAACAGACCCAAAGAAACGGCCTATTTTCACGGCCTAAAAGAGGTTTTACCTGAAAAAAAAATACACAGTTCCATTGTTCACTACAATATAATTTTTTCCAGCCCTTCAAAGTGCAGGAAAAACACAGTTTTTATTTGGAGCTAACCAACTGCTGATCAGCGGGCGCTAACCCTGGGCCTAGGGATACGTGAGTTGGTTAGGTCCAAATAAAAACTGTGTTTTTCCTGCACTTTGAAGGGCTGGAAAAAATTATATTATAGCGAACAATGGAACTGTGTATTTTTTTTTTCAGGTAAAACCTCTTTTAGGCCGCAAAAATAGGCCGTTTCTTTGGGTCCATTCACAACAATGTATGTTGTAAATCTCTGGGCAGGGCTATTATGGGCTGGCGTTGCTAACGGGAGGAGTGTAGAGAGTCTTCTACTGCAATTAAAGTACTTAGGGGCTATTTGTAGATCATACAACCCCACTTTTAAAAAATGCTACTATCCCTTTCACCTACTGATGTTGTGGAACACAATAAATTCATGTTGGTATTTCTCTTAGATTTTAAATGATCTGTTTCATTGTTTTAACTGAAGAAAAAGATCTCTGCACACTTAGATCTATGCAATCTCACTTTATTAAAAGCAGAGAGCAGAGCATACATCTGATGAAGGTCGTTTGAGACCAAAAGCAATAGCTTTTAATAAAGTGAGATTGCATAGATCTAAGTGTGCGGAGATCTCTTTCTTCAGTTTGGACACTTTTGATGCCTCCAGCACCTTAGCAAAGAACCAGCCGGGTGAAGCGGCAGCCCCTTTTTGCATATACTGTTTCATTGTTTTAAAAGGTGTCCTTTGTAATGTTTGAATGTCTTAGCTACGTGAAGCACTTTGAATGCAAAGTTTGTCCCGGTCCACTATGTTTTTGGTTATTCTGGCGTGGTGCATCTTGAACGCTTTGAAGTAGGAAATCAGAGTTTTAAACTGGGGGATTCAGATTTCAGAGTCGTCTCGAATGCAGCATAACTTAAGGCTCATCCTGACGAAGATCTATGCGATTGAAACGTTGATCCCTAGCCTATAATAAACACTTGAGGAGCTTTAACAGTGTGTGGACTTCACCCTTTTTTCTTCTTCGAGTTTTGAAACTACCTAACATCCATCTACACAGTTTCATTCAGAAACTCAGAGGGCTGAGAAAATAATGGAAATGAAACAAAATGCTGCTGGTGCTGACAACGTTTACGTCATACAGTGTCAGTTAACCTCTAGTGAACCAAAGACAGGTGAGGTGAGACGTTCAGGTAACGTCAGGTTAAAGGAATGATTCTCCCTCACAGTTCAGACCAGCTTTAAACTCAATAACCAACACATTGTATCTGCTGCTTTCCAGGACATTAATCAAAGACTCTGCAGAAACAATAATTTAACACACACACGCACACCAACCGCGCACGCACACACACACACACAGCTGTGAACCTGCAGTCAGCTGTGAGGGCTCATTTGGCTCAAACACAAATGTAACACTCCTATCAGAAAGCACAACCAGCTGAGGCAGCATCCAGCTTTTCAATTAGTGTGACACACACACACACACACACACACACACACACACACACACACAGAGCTCTGCAGGCTGCAGCTGACTGGCCGGCTGTAGAAACTGTCCAAACACGCCTGCTGCTCCGATGACTCATAGCCTGTTTAGTGTCGGTGAATACGCCAGGTGTGTGTGTGTGTGTGTGTGTGTGTGTTTGTCCATGTTGGGATGAATGGATGACCTCGCTGAATCATCTTCCTCTTCTACTCGCTCACAATTTGCTCCCAGAGAAAATCCCTCCTCCTCCTCCTCCTCCTCCTCCTCCTCCTCCTCCTCCGCCTCTTAAAATGTAAAATCAACAACTAACTCATCTGTAACAACAACTTGGCGTTGAATTAAATACGCCCTCTTATATCACCGAGGTGTGTGTGTGTGTGTGTGTGTGTGTGTGTGCAGCTGCAGCCTCAGCATCACTCAGGACTAATGACTTCAAACCCTGAGCCACCAGAACCAGTTATCCGCCTCCACTCACTTCCAGCAGGGAAATGAAGGGAATTAATGTTGCTAATGGTTTTATCTGAGCATTAGAAATACAAGAAAAAAATGGTCCCTGAATGCATCACTGTGTGTGTGTATGTGTGTGTGTCATCATTACCCACAGACACACACAGATCACAGTCTGACAAGAGGCTGTTTGTTTGTTACCCTGAATGCAACACAACAGCTTGGACCAGAGCGGTGGTGTTGCATTCACTGACCACCAGTTGAAAGCAAAAACACAGAACAAACAATGATTAAAGTTGAACCTACGGTGTCCCAGAGGGCTCAATACATGTGACAACACAACACAACACAACACAACACAACACAACACAACACAACACAACACAACACAACACAAGTGTTTCAATACATTTTTTGAATGAAATTTTGCTAAAATACCTCAAATTAGGTCTGTGGTTAAATGGATAGTTCAACATTTCGGCAAATTGGCCCATTGCCATAATCCCTATAGTCATAGCAGTAGGTTTGTTACCTTTAATTGTCAGTGCAAGCTATTTATAGAACGGCGGAGCAGAGCCGTGAGCTGCTCAGAGCTAGGCTACGGAGGCTCATGGGATTTCTTGGTTTCTAACTCATCAAACTCATCAAATACACAATCCAACAACTCCACAACGCTCTGGTGGACAAGTTGTGAGCTGCACATTCACCACGCTATGAGATAATAACACAACGTTACCAGACAGAGTTGTTTTAGAGGGAAATACAGAGACTGCTTGATGAAAAACTGTCCCTGAAGGCAACACGCATCAGCGGTTTTGCATATATTTATGGATATATTTCCCTCTAAAACAACTCTGTCTGGTAACGTTGTGTTATTATCTCATAGCGTGGTGAATGTGCAGGTCACAACTTGTCCACCAGAGCGTTGTGGAGTTGTTGGATTGTGTATTTGATGAGTTTGATGAGGGAAACCAAGAAATCCCACCGACAATTAAAGGTAACAAACCTACTGCTACGACTATAGGGATCATGGCAATGGGCCAATTTGAATTTGTGTTATTTTTTTCCTGTTTATGTGTTTTCTTGAGCTCTTAAACACCTGCAGCTGCAGATGAGTAGAAAACATTTTTCTCTTTTAGCTCTGACAGAAACATCTGGATCTTTAAGCTGCTGAATGCTTCACAATGTTTCCACCTAAACCAGATCAAAACCAAAACCAGGAGCAGAGCAGATTTTATTATACAACTGTCAAGATAATCCAGATCAGAGGTTTCTGGGTGTTTGTTTGTGAACTGGTTTCACTCTGAGTTAAATGTTTAATTAGCTCCTGTAGCTCCATAAACGGCGCTCAGAGGCTTTAATGGGAGTTTCTTGTTTTTGTTTCTCTCTCCATGATTCTGCATGAGGCTTTTGTGGAAACACGGCTCGTCTGTGTTTGAGACGTTTGTCACAACAAATCCACAGAAAAGAAAAAAGCCAGAGGCTGTAATTATATCACTGTGATGATCTGTGACACAGCCGACAAGTCCCGCTGAGTTGATCAGAGCTGTGATTTCTCCTCTCGTTCTCACCTGATCTCTGCTGCACCAGTTTAATGTTTGATGATGTTGGAACATCAATAAATATATCATAGGTAGGCCTACCCCCCAATTTATCTTCTTTTGTTTAGATTTTTGTGGAAAATATCAGCTTAAAGTCTAAGAAATGCATTTAAACTGTACCACTGTTGTGACATCACAAAATGACACACACAATAGCAATGCACACAAACACTACACAAGGACATCTACCTTTATACTGTATGGAGCTTTAATACATACATCAACCTTTATTTTGAAGGAGCTTTAACACAAACATCTACCTTTATTTTGAAGGAGCTTTAATATAAACATCTACCTTTATTTTGAAGGAGCTTTAACACAGACATATACCTTTATTTTGAAGGAGCTTTAACGCAAACATCTACCTTTAATTTGAAGGAGCTTTAACGCAAACGTCTACCTTTATTTTGAAGGAGCTTTTTTTTTTTTTTTGAACTTTATTTTTATTAAAGAGAAACACAAACATTCCTTGACAACATCACAAATTATGTATGACAGTGCTAAAGACAAGACAAAAAAAACAAAACAAAACAAAAAAACCTTTTGGGCCCAGAAAGCTTAATAATACACATGAATGAAAAATAATAAATACATACATAAATAAATAAATAAGTGGACAGTTAAGACATTCCAGCATACTGTGGGGTTCCCCTCAGTTAGAGAGGTATCTTGCTATTTGAAGGAGCTTTAATACAAACATCTACCTTTATTCTGAAGGAGCTTTAATACAAACATCTACCTTTATTCTGAAGGAGCTTTAATACAAACATCTACCTTTTTCAGATGAATTAGTTTTATGCAATTGAAGCTAACTCATGAAGGTTTGGAAAAAAAATGGTGGTGACCTTTGACCTCTCCGGACAAATACACATAGTTGGACGTGAGAAATATCAAAATGACCTGTCCTGATCCTCAGAGGAAGAACCAGTACTTGTTATTTAACTCCATTACTTGGATGTAATGAACACTGCTGACTGTAGGTGGCGCTGTAAACTGGACTGACTCTGTCACATAGCTACAGGTACTCTGCTGGTGCTGTCTTACCTGATGATGTCATCGTTGTGTCCCCGGTAGAACCTCTGGCTGTGCTCTCTGGTGTTGTAGACCACGCCCACTCCGGCCACGAAGTAGACCAGCTCCTTCCCGGCCGTGTAGTACAGGTTATTCCTGCACTGGTGGCCCCGGTACCCGTAGACCCAGTCCAGTCTGAGCCGGCAGCCCGGGGCGCTCCGGTCCGACATGCTCACTCATCTGGTCCTGGTCCTGGTCCTGGTCCTGGTCCTGGTCCTGGTCCTGGTCCTGGTTCTGGTCCTGGTTCTGGTCCTGGTCTTGGATCTGCTTCACTCCCGTTGGTTCAAAATCCTCCAGACCAGATCAGCTGATCTATTATCAGTCCACTGACACTGATCGATTAATTCAGTGTTTGTTTGATCTATAAATCAACTGATGATCGATTCTTTCTGATCATTTTTAAATTGTTATTGTTATTATTATTGATGGAGTTTTTTATTCTCATTTCATTGTAAAATCTTTATTCTTCTGCTTCTTAATCTCTTTAAATAAATCTTTATTCTCCATCTGATTAATCAATATATAATATTGCTGCAGCTTCAATAATAAAATAACTTTATCATTATTACATCTCCTGTTATAGAATATCTCTAAACTGAAACCACACTTTAATAACAGTAATAACACTTTAATTAACAACTTTCTATTGATCTAGAATGTGCTTTTATCATACTCTGAGCCTCCGATTCTCTCCATCTGCATATTATTATTATTATAATAATAGTAAAAATATAATTAATATTTTAATTTTACTCGTGTAAAAGTAAATAAATGGATGAAGCTTCAGGAGTGGAGGAGAAGTTGCAGCGGGAATAAAATAAAATAAAAACTGATGAAATGAACAGAAGCGGAGGATTCTGCTCCTGGAAAATATTTAATCCTCCTCACACTAATCCTCGACCTCAGGACCAGCAGCCGCGGTTACTACGGCTCGGCTCCTCACCCCTCCATCCTCACCCTCTCCCTCTCTCCCTCTCTGTCTCCCTCTCTGTGCGTTATAACGCAGCAGCCGCGGCTCATTCACAAAACCTGACGCTGCGCGTAAAATCCAGCAGCGGATAGTCCGGGGTGGTGATAATCCAGAGCCGCACCGAATAAAAGCAGCAGCGGATTATTTTCCTTCCTCTGTTGAAAAGATGAGCGGCCAGTTCCGGAGAAAGGCAGAGAGAGACGGAGACAGGAGGAGAGACAGAGAGACAGAGAGATAGAGACATAGAGATAGAGACAGAGCGAGGAAAACAAATGTTTACTCCCCGCAGATGATCCAACTTCAGCGGGCAGAGGAGGCAGGAAGCCCCGCCAGAGCACCGCAGCTCCGCGGCCGGATGACGGCGGAGGAAAGTCCTGATTCCCGGCAGGAGGAGGAGGAGAGCATCCTCCCGCTGCAGCCACACACAGACAGACAGACACAGACAGATAGATAGATAGACAGACAGACAGACAGGTGTGGGCTCGGACAGACAGACGGACGGACAGACAGACAGGTGTATCCGGACGGACAGGCGGACTCAGTAAGCCGGAGCTCAGACCCTAATGGAGACCCTCCCTCCTCCCGGAGCGCCGAGCCTCATCACTGTGATGCTTCCTCACTCGGTGTCGAGCCGAGAAGCTTCAGGAGAAACAACCGTGTCACACCTACGCGCTGCTTCCGCTCTGACCCTTCAGAATAAGAGCCCATTGCGTATGGCAAGCGGATTTAACATTTAAAAGCAAAGTTTGACTATCCGGAATTAACATTGTAGATATCAACAACATCTTTCTGACTGGTCGTAATTACATTTTGATCATTTTTGGAGAAATTATGAGTTTATAATGGGTGTGTATTGCACGGAATGTTCGTGTCAGAGTGCGTGACATCATCAGTTAGAGTGGGAGAGAGGCCAGAAAAACTCCACATTTTTTCTCTTTCGACACTCGGCCGGCCACAATTTACACTCTACACACATAATTTTTTCAGAAAATTATAGACAAACTTGTTATCTCTCATATCATGTGCTCAAAATATCAGAGTGACTTACAGAATTTAAATTATCAGCCTCTAAGTGCGGCCACGTCTGTCTCTGCTCCTCATTGACTCCAATACAAATATTTTCTGAGAGAAGCAGAACGGACCGATGTTTTAAAACTGCCAGCGTCGCCAAAATATTTACTGTAGAAACACCAAATCGTACCACATTTTTCAGGAAGTCCTTAGAGCAACGTGATCTGTGTTTTGTTCTGATAGGAGTTACCGTTTTGTCACAGTAAGCCTTTTGTGAGACCAGTGCAGAGAGAGAAAATCACTCTTTTTCTCGACGTTTTTGTCGGTCTCAGCCTGGGGGGCCCCTATCGCCGTGGTAACCACCTCAAGTTGCCGTGGTAATGTCTGATTCTCAGGCCAGAGCTCGTTAACTTCATAAACAATCCACCTGGCGCTCGTTTAAATGTTTATAAACACAGACACAGCTAAATCAGACTGACGCAGGATGCAGCTCATAGTCTCACACACACACACACACACACACACACACACACACACACACACACACACACACACACACACACACACACACACACACACACAGACTCTAGAGCCAGCTTCATGTGATTACAGTTACAGACACGCACACACATCAAAACACACAGGTAACATACAAATGCGTGCGTCAGCGCGCACTCCTCTGCCACACTCTAACACACACAGGTAACTTCATATGATTACACACAGACACACACACACACACAGGTAACCTAATGTGGTTACAGCTCCTCCATATCAGTGCTTATAGAAAGATGATCATGTGTCTGTCTGATCAGCTCTGTCTTGACCTTAAAGGGATAGTTCACCCTAGAATGATATTTCGCTCATTATCTACTCACCCTCATGTTGACTAAGGGCTGGAAGAATTTTCAGAGTCCACCGTCCCTTCTCTGAGTTACAGGGGGTCTCGGCGTAGCAGTGCATGTCCATATAACGGTTGCAAAGGGACACCAGAGCTCTTCGTAAAAAAACACACACAAAAAAACATCCAAATACCTCCATGATGCTCGTATGTAATGTCCGTCTTGTGCTGAAGCCCCAAATTGCGTAATTGTCCCGAAAAAAATTAAATAAGTCTATATTTTAAGCTTGTTTGTAGCGGAAGCTTCTCGAAGCTCCTCTTCCTGGTCCGTCCAAATCTCGCGTGATTCGCAGTAACCGCACTGACGCCGGCGCAAATCACGCGAGATTTGGACGGACCAGGAAGAGGAGCTTTGAGAAGCTTCCGCTACAAACAAGCTTAAAATATAGACGGTGGACTCTGAAAATTCTTCCAGCCCTTAGTCAACATGAGGGTGAGTAGATAATGAGCGAAATATCATTCTAGGGTGAACTATCCCTTTAAGATCGTGGGTTTGATTCCCATGTTGACAGAGATGGCTAAACCGACAATAGCTCCCGTGGCCCTCTCAAAATTCCTCAGAGGAAATTTTCTAGTTTTAAATGTTCTGTTCCCCGTCATCTGTTGCTACCTGTGTTCTTGACTTTATTTTGAAGAGCACTTCCGGTGTGGGTTCGCCGTGTTGACGCAGACTTGACGTCGCTCGGACTTCGGGAGGAAACCACGACGCACACGGAGAGAAAACACCCCGGCGCCGCTGGAGAGGACGCGCGGCCGCAAAGCTTTATGGGACTTTGTGTTTTTATTTTTTCTGTCAAAAAATCATTCACGTGTTTTTAATCAGTGAGGATTAAAAAAAAAAAACTACAAATACCAGCAGGAGGAGGAGGAGGAAGAGGAGGAGGAGGAGGAGCTGTCCGCGGTGCTGAACCTGTGGAGAGAAAGTGATCGTAACACAAAACCAGTAAAGGACACGTGAACACCACAACAACAACTAAATAACAGAGGGTCAAACAACAACAACACAAACAGTAAGAAACGGCTTTGACAACCGCGTCCGTAAACGCATCACTGATCTGTGAGTCAAAGTTTAAATATTCAACACAAACTCAAAGTAATAAATAAATCAGAAACATTCAGAGGTGTCTTTGATCTCCAGACTTTTATTTTGTTGGTTCAAGTTCCTGCTGAGTTCAGGTTTTCTCCTCCTCCTCCTTTTTTCTTCTTTCTCTTTTCATCTTTTTTTCCTGTTTCTCTTTCTCGTTCTTCTTCTCCTCTATCATATTTTGTTCCTTTGTGTTTTAACATGATAAATGACGATAAACTGGAAATTAAAGCAGAAGTAAGCAGAATGTTTGTGTTAATATAAGTCTTAAATAGTTATATCTTCCGACAGCAATCACTTCTATAGAGTGTTTGGTCTGAAACACGGGTCTGTCAGTCACTCTGCTCTGCTCTGAGCCCAGGAGAAAACTTTCCTTGTATCCTACAACCTTTATCCAATGAGGAGAGAGAACGGCATAAAGGGGCAGTCCTCTCTGTGTGTGCAGCCAAGGGATGCGCGTGAATGTGGTGACGTAAGGACGAGGGCGGGGACTGCTAACTCCATCTGCTGACAGGAAGTTAGCCAAAACCACCGGATCGCTTACTTCTGCTTTAACTTTTTCTTTTTCCTCTTCCTCCTCCTGTTTTTAGTTGATAAATCACTATATATAATGAATCATTCGTAGTGCCTGTGTGTTGTTGTTTAGCTCAGAGCTGTGGCCTCTCCTCTGTTGTCGTCAGCTGTTTTTTCTTATTATATTAAAAGAAACAAACAATAAAACAAAATCATCAAATCTGAAAAACTGAATGAAAGATTAGGCCTACTCTGACTGTGATCAATCTAGTCTAGCACGCAGACTAGTGATTTTAACTTTAACTGCATCAGGTTGCATTTATTTACTGTTCAGAAATTATTATAATCTATTCATGAATAAAGGTGAATGAGCAGCTGCTTTTAAACACTTTATGGGATCCAGACACGTCTGCTTTAAGAAAAAATATTCATTATCTTTCTTTTTTCATCATTTAATACGTTTTTCTGATCACATTTTGATGGGTTTTTTTTTAAGACATTGAGAATTTGTTGTGTTGTTTTTTTTTATTATTAATTTTAAATAAAGAATGTAGCTAAATCAGAATCTGTGACAGTTTGTGCTTCAGGATTAATGTTAACAAACTTCAAGAGTTGATTGATTTTTTTCCCCCATTTTCATTCATGTATAGTATGCCCTGTGTGTGTGTGTGTGTGAGACCCACTGAGTCGTTCAGAAATACACACACACTGTTGTTGTTGACACTATAAAATATAAGTTATAATAATCATTCGTCACCTTTCTAATAATCTCAATAATGGTCCAATTGCATCTAAACAATGACGACTTTTCTAAACTCATGACTGTTGATTCTGTCGCCGCCTTGTGGCCAAAACGCTGAACTACAGGTGTAGAGATTCATGTGTCTGAGAGGCTGTTGATGGTTTGTCGGTGTGAGAGAGAGAAACATGAAGCTGCTGATTGGGTGTCAGTTCTAGGATGACAGCTCGTTAAATCTTTCAAAACAGACAAAGTGACTCTGACTAACAGATTCTAATCGTTTCACTGTTTGAACAACAACAACAACAAAGACCTACAAAAAAATCTAATAGTAGGCTATTATATCCTAATGAAGTTTTTAGCCATCTGAAGTGACTGATTCTTCTTGAATGGTTCTGTAGTTCAGCTGTTTGTCTCTGGAGTGATGTTTAAATAAAGTTATGCCACTTTAAATGAGAAGTTCAGCATCAACAGTAGACACTATTTTGAAGAGTCTGTTAAGAGTGTAGGGGTGGGAGAAAAAAATTGATTCACATACATATCGCGATATCTTTTTTGACGATTTTTAAATCTATTTTTGAAAAAAAAAAATAGAATTTTTTATTTTTAGAAATTTTTTATTTTTTATTTTTTAATATTGTGCAATGTGCATTTGTTAGCCTTTTTTTTTTTTTTTTTTTACATACAGAGAGTACAGGTTTTGAAAAGGGTTTAAGTTCACTTGGAGTATGTTAATTTATAGGCTCCTACAGTGTTTGTGTGCAGATAAATAAAATAAAGAGAATCGGCAATATCGTAGAATCGCAATTTAAATCAAATCGCCATCCAAAAAAATCGTAGAAGAAGCGAATCGGGAGAAAAGCATATCGTCCCAGCCCTATAAGAGTGTGTGAATGTCTGATTTCAGCTCCTTCAATGTGAATATTTCTGGTTTCTTTGTTCCTTTATGAGTTTCTCTTTGGTTTGTGGACAAAACAAGACATTTGAGGACGTCGTCTGGTGGTTTGAGAAACACTGATTGATGCACTGGACCCCGGGCAAAAAAGAACAATCATTGGAGTTTTACAAACGTCTACTGCTCAGGCATACTTTCACCTAGAGACTCCATTTGAACTTTAAACAGTAGACACAAGTCTTGTGTATTGGTGTATTATTCCACGTTTTGATAGGTCATATAGTTTTTGATCAATCCATGATCAATGACCATGATCATTTTTGGAGAAATTATGAGTTTATAATGGGTGTGTATTGCACGGAATGTTCGTGTCAGAGTGCGTGACATCATCGGTTAGAGTGAGAGAGAGCCCAGAAATTTTTTTTTTCTCTTTCCACACTCCCCCTGGACACAATTTACACTCTACTCACATGATTTTTTCAAAAGTTGTAAGACAAATTTGTCCTGTTTCTCACCATGTGCTCAAAATATCAGAGAGACTTACAGAATTGACAGAATCAGCCTCTGAGTGCGGCCACGTCTGTCCCTGCTCCTCATTGACTCCAATACAAATATTTTCTGAGAGGAGCAGAACGGCCTGATGTTTTAAAACTGCCAGCGTCTCCAAAATATTTACTGTAGAAACACCAAATCGTACCACATTTTTCAGGAAGTCTTTACAGCACCGTTGATCTGTGTTTTTTTCTGATAGGAGTTACCGCTTTGTCACAATAAGCCTTTTGCGAGACCAGTGCAGAGAGAGAAAATCACTCTTTTTCTCCACGTTTCTGTCTGTCTCAGCCTGCGGGGGCCCCTATCGCCATAATGTTTATAAACACAGACACAGCTAAATCAGACTGACACAGGATGCAGCTCATAGTCACACACACACACACACACACACACACACACACACACACACACACACACACACACACACACACACACACACACACACACACAGACTCTAGAACCATGTGATTACAGTTACAGACACACATACATCAAAAAACACAGGTAACATACACATGCGCGCACATTACAGCTCCTCCATATCAGTGCTTATAGAAAGATGATCATGTGTCTGTCTGATCAGCTCTGTCTTGACCTTAAGATCGTGGGTTTGATTCCCATATTGACAGAGATGACAAAACCGGCCGTAGCTCCCGTGGCCCTCTCAAAATTTCCCAGGGGAAATTTTCTAGTTTTAGTTTTACTGTAGTCTTTGTGTCGAACTGTCATTTTAGTTTGTTTTTTTTTTTTTTTTTTTTTAAAGTATATTTTTTGGCTTTTCATGGCTTTATTTGATAGGACAGTTGAGAGTGTGACAGGAAATGGGAGGCAGAGATGGGGGGAATGACATGCAGGATAGGGTCGTCCGACGCGGGACTCGAACCGGGGCCGCCTGCAGCGAGGACTATAGCCTCAACACATGGGGCGGGTGCTCTACCAACTGAGCTAAACTCCGCCCCTGTCATTTTAGTTTTTGTGCTTTCACACCAACAGCAGTTGGTTCGCACTAAACAGTCCATTCAAACCAAAAGCTCTTAGTTTGGTTCGTTTTCGTCGGTGTGAAAGCATCATTCGCACTCGGGTGCACACTAAATCAAGTGGACCAAGACCTCTAAAAAGGGCTGGTCTCGGTCCGCTTGATTCTGCACCAAATGCCAACCTCTGGTGAGAACACGAACCTGGACCTTTCATTGAAAAGTCGGGTATGTGTCAAAGTCCCGCCCACAATGCTTAATGATTGACAGGTGATCTCTGTGCAGTGCAGAGACACAACAGCAATGAGCTTTTAGCAACAAACATGGAGACTAAAGAAAGTGATGAACTAAAATACAGATTTTAACCAACTGCTCCTTCAATGATCTTTGTCTATTTGAGTTTACACAACTCTGCTGTGTCTCCGATAGACCAAACAAACCCAACTCCAGCATGTAGAGGCTGAGTGAATGTGGTCTGGACTCTGTGGAGGAGAGTCATGGTTTCAGAGACGCTGTAGAAGGACAGAATACCTGCACTGTGATCCAGGTACACTCCTACTCTGGAGGACTGAGGACCTGAGACTGGAGTCTGGATGTCGTTGAAACAAAATGTGAATCTGTTTTTGGAACAATCTAATGACCAAGATTTGTCATTACGTCCAAACAAACTTTCTCTCCCTGCTCTGCTGATATTCTTGTATGCGACTGCCACAGAAACTCCTTTTCCTCTCCACTCCACCTCCCAGTAACAACGTCCAGTCAGACTCTCTCTACTCAGGACCTGATACCATGTGGTGAATCTGTCTGGGTGACTAGGAGAAAACGTTGGTTTAAATGCCAATGTCACTTGGTTCTCAGATAAGAACAGTTGTGTGCATGCCGTGTTTGGATCCAGTGTGATTTCCCGTGAATATCTTAAGAAGTCAGCTCTGGTCCTGGGCTCTGGTGGTGGTGACAGTAAAACATCCACTTGAGTCTCTGTCAGTGAGGTGTTTGTCCTTGTGTCTCTCAGAAGGTCCTGTAGTTTGTCTCTGAGCTCTGACACAGCTGCTGTCACATCCTCAAAGTGTCTGAGAGGACGGATGTTGATGCTGGATGAGTGTGTGGATGGACTGAGTGCTGACAGTGAGGGGTAGTTGTGTAGAAACTGGGTGTGATCCTCTGTGTGCGACAGCAGCTTCAGCTCAGCGTCTTTCCTCTTCAGCTCAGTGATCTCCTGCTCCAGCTTCTTCTCAAGCTCTTTGACTCCACTCACTTGAGTTTCCTGCTGGGATCTGATCTGCTGCTTCAGCTCAGAGCTTCTTTTCTCCATCAGACGGATCAGCTGAGTGAAGATCTTCTCACTGTCCTCCACTGCTTTATCAGCAGAGCCATTGATGGCCTCCACCTCCTGTTGAAGCACCTTCACGTCTTTCTCTCTGAGCTGGATTCTCTGCTGGATTTTCTGTCGACTCAGCTCCAGCTCTCTCTGCCTCTCAGTCCTTTCTGCTGCAGCTGAGACTGTGTCGTGGCCTTTATGTTCATCCACAGAGCAGAGATAACAGATACACTGCTGATCGGTGCGGCAGAACATCTTCATCACCTCATTATGACGAGAGCAGATGTTCTCCTGGAGCTTCTTGGAGGGCTCCACCAGCTTGTGATTCTGAAATGAAGGAGATTCATAATGAGGCTGCAGGTGTTTCTCACAATAAGAGACCAGACATTGGAGACAGGACTTGACAGCTTTGAGTTTCCTCCCAGTGCAGACATCACAGGCCACATCTTCAGGTCCAGCATAGCAGTGATCAGCAGGAGCAGCTTGGAGTCCAGTCTTCTTCAGCTCCTCCACTAAAGCTGCTAACATGGTGCTTTTCACCAGAGGAGGCCTCGGTGTGAAGGTCTGCCTACACTGAGGACAGCTGTAGATTTTCTTCCCATCCTCTGCATCCCAGTGGGTTTTAATACAGTTGAAGCAGTAGCTGTGTCCACAGGGAATAGTCACTGGATCCTTCAGTAGATCCAGACAGATGGAACAAGAGAAGGTCTCCTGGTCCAGATGAACTCCTTTCTGCGCCATTTCACCTCTCACAGACGACAACGACGACGACTGTCTGAGTTTCTGTTGCTCAGAAGTGAAACTAGTCTGAGCTCTGATCTCAACAACATGTGTCTCTGCAGTGAACGGGGCCTGTCGGCTCCTCCTCTTCACCACATGTTGGTTCCACCCATCTTCAAACTGTAGATCTGAAGGGGAGGGAACAAGGAAACACATGAACAGGGTGCAGCAGCTCAGTGTGTTTGAGAGCAGGAAGAAGAGGGAGGGGATCAGGTTGGACTTTGTTCCAGTAGGAGGAGCAGTTTGATACTGTGTGTTTTGACTTTTTATTAACAGTCCTGCTCATTTCTCACTTGTTATCAACTCATTTGCTGATCTTTTGGTTCAAGCTTTTATAATGAGCTCTTATGCTCTTCTAACAGATTGATTGATTGTTTTATAGGTTACAATTCAAATACACTAAATGAAAATAAAGTAAATAATTACCACAGCATATGAAAGGTCTTATGTATGGAAGCCCATTTCCACCACTTGATGAAAAAAAATTATGAGATCCTAAGTCATAATTTTTTTCATAATTTTGACTTAGGATCTCATAATTATGACTTTGCTATCTCATAATTTTGACTTTGTATCACAATTTTGACTCAGCTATCTCATAATTTTTACTTAGTATCTCACAATTTTTACATGGCTATCTCATAATTTTGACTTAGTATCTCATTATTTTGACTTGCTATCTCATAATTTTGATTTAGCCATCTCATAATTATGACTTAGTATCTCATAATTATGACTTAAGAGCTCATAATTTCTTTTCATCAAGTGGCGGAAATGGGCTTCCATACTTATGAATGTGCTATGCACCCACCCTTCAAATCAAGTGTTCCCCCTAATTCTAATGTTTTCCATCATCTGTCATATGTGTAATCATTGTTCCCTCACTAAATGTCAAAGATCCTGTATCCTTATGCCTAAAGAAGACCTTCAAAACTAAACGCAACGGAAATATTACTCATTGATTCTTATACTACATATGGAGAATCGTTTATTCACTTCAGTTACATTCACATCATTCAAACAGTTTGTTTAACATGAATCTCAGATATGGAAAAGAAAATAATAAATCATCTCCTACAGTAATTGATGATAATCATAAATCCCAGAGACCGTATTTATGGATGGATTTAAACAACAACATTTGATCTGACAAACGCATCACTGTAAATGTAATTCTAGATCTTTTTTTCTTTTTGTTACACACTGAAAACAAAATATCCCAATAGCCCATACAGTGTAAGATAAGCAACAAAAACAATACACAAACACATCAACACAAATATCCAACAAACATGTAGAGCTCAGAGAAGTTTCTATTTCCATGTGGAGAAATGTGAGTTCAGGTAAAGAAACGTCATCATGAGCAGTGATCTCCTCCACGGCTCCAGCTCCACCTCAACAAACTCAAACATCAACACAACAAGAGAAATGACAACAAGAGGTCAAAGTCCCACCCACAATGTTAATGATTGACAGGTGATCTCTGTGCAGTGCAGAGACACAACAGCAATGAGCTTTTAGCAACAAACATGGAGACTAAAGAAAGTGATGAACTAAAATACAGATTTTAACCAACGGCACCTTCAATGATCTTTGTCTATTTGAGTTTACACAACTCTGCCGTGACTCCATTAGACCAGTAAAGCAGAACTCCAGTATGTAGAGGCTGAGTGAATGTGGTCTGGACTCTGTGGAGGAGAGTCATGGTTTCAGAGACGCTGTAGAAGGACAGAATACCTGCTCTGTGATCCAGGTAAACTCCTACTCTGGAGGACTGAGGACCTGAGACTGGAGTCTTGGTGTTGTTGAACCAAAATGTGAAACTGTTGTTGAAACAATCTAACCTCCAAGATTTGTCATTCTGTCCAAACAAACTTTCTCTCCCTGCTCTGATGATATTCTTGTATGCGACTGCTACATAAACTCCTTTTCCTCTCCTCTCCACCTCCCAGTAACAACGTCCAGTCAGACTCTCTCTACTCAGGACCTGAACATATGTAGTGAATCTGTCTGGGTGACTAGAATAAGACTGTGGATTTAATGTGAATGTTACTTTCCTGTTTCCTTCAGATAATAACAGTTGAGTGTTTGCTGTGTTTGGATCCAGTGTGATTTCCTGTGAATATCTTAAGAAGTCAGCTCTGGTCCTGGGCTCTGGTGGTGGTGACAGTAAAACATCCACTTGAGTCTCAGTCAGTGAGATGTTTGTCCATGTGTCTCTCAGAAGGTCCTGTAGTTTGTCTCTGAGCTCTGACACAGCTGCTGTCACATCCTCAAAGTGTCTGAGAGGACGGATGTTGATGCTGGATGAGTGTGTAGATGGACTGAGTGCTGACAGTGAGGGGTAGTTGTGTAGAAACTGGGTGTGATCCTCTGTGTGCGACAGCAGCTCCAGCTCAGCGTCTTTCCTCTTCAGCTCAGTGATCTCCTGCTCCAGCTTCTTCTCAAGCTCTTTGACTCCACTCACTTGAGTTTCCTGCTGGGATCTGATCTGCTGCTTCAGCTCAGAGCTTCTTTTCTCCATCAGACGGATCAGCTGAGTGAAGATCTTCTCACTGTCCTCCACTGCTTTATCAGCAGAGCCATTGATGGCCTCCACCTCCTGTTGAAGCACCTTCACATCTTTCTCTCTGTCCTGGATTCTCTGCTGGATTTTCTGTCGACTCAGCTCCAGCTCTCTCTGCCTCTCAGTCCTTTCTGCTGCAGCTGAGACTGTGTCGTGGCCTTTATGTTCCTCCACAGAGCAGAGATAACAGATACACTGCTGATCAGTGCGGCAGAACATCTTCAGCACCTCATTATGACGAGAGCAGATGTTCTCCTGGAGCTTCTTGGAGGGCTCCACCAGCTTGTGATTCTTAAATGTAGGAGATTCATAATGAGGTTGGAGATGATTCTCACAGTAGGAGGCCAGACATTGCAGACAGGACTTGACAGCTTTGAGTTTTCTCCCAGTGCAGACATCACAGGCCACATCTTCAGGTCCAGCATAGCAGTGATCAGCAGCAGCAGCTTGGAGTCCAGTCTTCTTCAGCTGCTCCACTAAAGCTGCTAACATGGTGCTTTTCACCAGGACAGGTCTTGGTATGAAGTTCTTCCTACACTGAGGACAGCTGTAGATTTTCTTCCCATCCTCTGCATCCCAGTGGGTTTTAATACAGTTGAAGCAGTAGCTGTGTCCACAGGGAATAGTCACTGGATCCTTCAGTAGATCCAGACAGATGGAACAAGAGAAGGTCTCCTGGTCCAGATGAACTCCTTTCTGCGCCATTTCACCTCTCACAGACGACGACGACTGTCTGAGTTTCTTTTGCTCAGAAGTGAAACTAGTCTGAGCTCTGATCTCAACAACATGTGTCTCTGCAGTGAACGGGGCCTGTCGGCTCCTCCTCTTCACCACATGTTGGTTCCACCCATCTTCAAACTGTAGATCTGAAGGGGAGGGAACAAGGAAACACATGAACAGGGTGCAGCAGCTCAGTGTGTTTGAGAGCAGGAAGAAGAGGGAGGGGATCAGGTTGGACTTTGTTCCAGTAGGAGGAGCAGTTTAATACTGTGTGTTTTCACTTTTTATTTACAGTCCTGCTCATTTCTCACTTGTTATCAACTCATTTGCTGATCTTTTGGTTCAAGTTTTTATAATCAGCTCTTATGCTCTTCTAACAGATTGATTGATTGTTTTATAGGTTACAATTCAAATACACTAAATGAAAATTAAGTAAATAATTACCACAGCATATAAAAGGTCGTATGTATGGAAGCCCATTTCCGCCACTTGATGAAAAAAAATTATGAGATACTAAGTCATTATGACTTATGATTTTTTTCATAATTTTGACTTAGTATATCATAATCATGACTTAGCTATCTCATAATTTTGACTTAGTATCTCATAATTTTGATTTAGCTATCTCATAATTTTGACTTGCTATCTCATAATTTTGACTTAGTATCTCATAATTATGACTTAGGATCCCTTTTTTTTTTTTCATCAAGTGGCTGAAATGGGCTTCCATACTCATGAATGTGCTATGCACCCACCCTTCAAATCAAGTGTTCCCCCTAATTCTAATGTTTTCCATCATCTGTCATATGTGTAATCCTTGTTCCCTCACTAAATGTCAAAGATCCTGTATCCTCGTGCCTAAAGAAGACCTTCAAAAGTAAACGCAACAGAAATATTACTCATTGATTCTTATACTACATATGGAGAATTGTTTATTCTCTTCAGTTACATTCACATCATTCAAACAGTTTGTTTAACATGAATCTCAGATATGGAAAATAAAATAATAAATCATCTCCTACAGTAATTGGTGATAATCATAAATCCCAGAGACCTTATTTATGGATGGATTTAAACAACAACATTTGATCTGACAAACACATCACTGTAAATGTAATTCTAGATCTTTTTTTTTTTTGTTACACACTGAAAAGAAAATATCCCAATAGCCCATACAGTGTAAGATAAACAACAACAACAACAGCAAACAAATCAGTGTAAATGTGATTATAGATTTCTTAGTTTCCACAGTGAGAACAAAGCTCAGTGATAAAGGAAGGTTTGGTGATTTCTCTGTTAAGGCCCAAACAAACACATCAACACAAATATCCAACAAACATTTAGAGCTCAGAGAAGTTTCTATTTCCATATGGAGAAATGTGAGTTCAGGTAAAGAAACGTCATCATGAGCAGTGATCTCCTCCACGGCTCCAGCTCCACCTCAACAAACTCAAACATCAACACAACAAGAAATGACAACAAGAGGTCAAAGTCCCGCCCGCAATGTTTAATGATTGACAGGTGATCTCTGTGCAGTGCAGAGACACAACAGCAATGAGCTTTTAGCAACAAACATGGAGACTAAAGAAAGTGATGAACTACAATACAGATTTTAACCACCTGCACCTTCAATGATCTTTGTCTATTTGAGTTTACACAACTCTGCTGTGTCTCCATAATCATAGTAAAGACAAAGTCCAGCATGTAGAGGCTGAGTGAATGTGGTCTGGACTCTGTGGAGGAGAGTCATGGTTTCAGAGACGCTGTAGAAGGACAGAATACCTGCTCTGTGATCCAGATACACTCCTACTCTGGAGGACTGAGGACCTGAGACTGGAGTCTGGATGTTGTTGAACCAAAATTTGAAACTGTTGTTGGAACAATCTAATCTCCAAGATTTTTTGTTACCTCCAAAACAACTTTCTCCTTCTACTCTGCTGATATTCTTGTATGCGACTGCTAAACAAACTCCTCCTCTCCACTCCACCTCCCAGTAACAACGTCCAGTCAGACTCTCTCTACTCAGGACCTGAGGCCATGTAGTGAATCTGTCTGGGTGACTAGAATAAGACTGAACTTTACTCATATATGTCACTTTCCTGTTTCCTTCAGATAATAACAGATCTTTGCATGCTGTGTTTGGATCCAGTGTGATTTCCTGTGAATATCTTAAGAAGTCAGCTCTGGTCCTGGGCTCTGGTGGTGGTGACAGTAAAACATCCACTTCAGTCACTGTCAGTGAGATGTTTGTCCATGTGTCTCTCAGAAGGTCCTGTAGTTTGTCTCTGAGCTCTGACACAGCTGCTGTCACATCCTCAAAGTGTCTGAGAGGACGGATGTTGATGCTGGATGAGTGTGTAGATGGACTGAGTGCTGACAGTGAGGGGTAGTTGTGTAGAAACTGGGTGTGATCCTCTGTGTGCGACAGCAGCTTCAGCTCAGCGTCTTTCCTCTTCAGCTCAGTGATCTCCTGCTCCAGCTTCTTCTGAAGCTCTTTGACTCCACTCACTTGAGTTTCCTGCTGGGATCTGATCTGCTGCTTCAGCTCAGAGCTTCTTTTCTCCACGAGACGGATCAGCTGAGTGAAGATCTTCTCACTGTCCTCCACTGCTTTATCAGCAGAGCCATTGATGGCCTCCACCTCCTGTTGAAGCACCTTCACATCTTTCTCTGTGTCCTGGATTCTCTGCTGGATTTTCTGTCGACTCAGCTCCAGCTCTCTCTGCCTCTCAGTCCTTTCTGCTGCAGTTGAGACTGTGTCGTGGCCTCTATGTTCATCCAGGCAGAGGTGACAAATACACTTCTGATCAGTGCAGCAGAAAATCTTCAGCACCTCATTATGACGAGAGCAGATGTTCTCCTGGAGCTTCTTGGAGGGCTCCACCAGCTTGTGATTCTTAAATGAAGGAGATTCAAAATGAGGCTGCAGGTGTTTCTCACAATAAGAGACCAGACATTGCAGACAGGACTTGACAGCTTTGAGTTTCCTCCCAGTGCAGAAATCACAGGCCACATCTTCAGGTCCAGCATAGCAGTGATCAGCAGCAGCAGCTTGGAGTCCAGTCTTCTTCAGCTCCTCCACTAAAGCTGCAAACATGATGTTTTTCACCAGAGGAGGCCTCGGTGTGAAGGTCTGCCTACACTGAGGGCAGCTGTAGATTTTCTTCCCATCCTCTGCATCCCAGTGGGTTTTAATACAGTTGAAGCAGTAGCTGTGTCCACAGGGAATAGTCACTGGATCCTTCAGTAGATCCAGACAGATGGAACAAGAGAAGGTCTCCTGGTCCAGATGAACTCCTTTCTGCGCCATTTCACCTCTCACAGACGACGACGACTGTCTGAGTTTCTGTTGCTCAGAAGTGAAACTAGTCTGAGCTCTGATCTCAACAACATGTGTCTCTGCAGTGAACGGGGCCTGTCGGCTCCTCCTCTTCACCACATGTTGGTTCCACCCATCTTCAAACTGTAGATCTGAAGGGGAGGGAACAAGGAAACACATGAACAGGGTGCAGCAGCTCAGTCTGTTTGAGAGCAGGAAGAAGAGGGAGGGGATCAGGTTGGACTTTGTTCCAGTAGGAGGAGCAGTTTAATACTGTGTGTTTTAACTTTTTATCTACAGTCCTGCTCATATCTCACTTGTTATCAACTCATTTGCTGATCTTTTGGTTCAAGTTTTTATAATCAGCTCTTATGCTCTTCTAACAGATTGATTGATTGTTTTATAGGTTACAATTCAAAGACACTAAATGAAAATTAAGTAAATAATTACCACAGCATAAAAAAGGTCGTATGTATGGAAGCCCATTTCCGCCACTTGATGAAAAAAAATTATGAGATACTAAGTCATTATGACTTATGATTTTTTTCATAATTTTGACTTAGTATATCATAATCATGTCTTAGCTATCTCATAATTTTGACTTAGTATCTCATAATTTTGATTTAGCTATCTCATAATTTTGACTTGCTATCTCATAATTTTGACTTAGTATCTCATAGTTATGACTTAGGATCTCTTTTTTTTTTTTCATCAAGTGGCGGAAATGGGCTTCCATACTTATGAATGTGCTATGCACCCACCCTTCAAATCAAGTGTTCCCCCTAATTCTAATGTTTCCCATCATCTGTCATATGTGTAATCCTTGTTCTCTCACTAAATGTCAAAGATCCTGTATCCTCGTGCCTAAAGAAGACCTTCAAAAGTAAACGCAACAGAAATATTACTCATTGATTCTTATACTACATATGGAGAATTGTTTATTCTCTTCAGTTACATTCACATCATTCAAACAGTTTGTTTAACATGAATCTCAGATATGGAATAGAAAATAATAAATCATCTCCTACAGTAATTGGTGATAATCATAAATCCCAGAGACCTTATTTATGGATGGATTTAAACAACAACATTTGATCTGACAAACACATCACTGTAAATGTAATTCTAGATCTTTTTTTTTTTTGTTACACACTGAAAAGAAAATATCCCAATAGCCCATACAGTGTAAGATAAACAACAACAACAACAACAACAACAGCAAACAAATCAGTGTAAATGTGATTATAGATTTCTTAGTTTCCACAGTGAGAACAAAGCTCAGTGATAAAGGAAGGTTTGGTGATTTCTCTGTTAAGGCCCAAACAAACACATCAACACAAATATCCAACAAACATTTAGAGCTCAGAGAAGTTTCTATTTCCATGTGGAGAAATGTGAGTTTAGGTAAAGAAACATCATCATGAGCAGTGATCTCCTCCACGGCTCCAGCTCCACCTCAACAAACTCAAACATCAACACAACAAGAAATGACAACAAGAGGTCAAAGTCCCGCCCACAATGTTTAATGATTGACAGCTGATCTCTGTGCAGTGCAGAGACACAACAGCAATGAGCTTTTAGCAACAAACATGGAGACTAAAGAAAGTGATGAACTAAAATACAGATTTTAACCAACTGCACCTTCAATTGTCTTTGTCTATTTGAGTTTACACAACTCTGCTGTGTCTCCATTAGATCGGTAAAGAAAAATTCCAGCATGTAGAGGCTGAGTGAATGTGGTCTGGACTCTGTGGAGGAGAGTCATGGTTTCAGAGACGCTGTAGAAGGACAGAATACCTGCTCTGTGATCCAGGTACACTCCTACTCTGGAGGACCGAGGACCTGAGACTGGAGTCTGGATGTTGTTGAACCAAAATGTGAAACTGTTGTTGGAACAAACTAATGACCAAGATTTGTCGTTGCCTCCAAACAAACTTTCCCACCCTGCTCTGCTGATATTCTTGTATGCGACTGCTACATAAACTCCTCCTCCTCTCCACTCCACCTCCCAGTAACAACGTCCAGTCAGACTCTCTCTACTCAGGACCTGAGGATATGAAGTGAATCTGTCTGGGTGACCAGAATAAGACTGAACTTTACTCATGAATGTCACTTTCCTGTTTCCCTCAGATAATAACAGGTATCTGTTTGCTGTATTTGGATCCAGTGTGATTTCCTGTGAATATCTTAAGAAGTCAGCTCTGGTCCTGGGCTCTGGTGGTGGTGACAGTGAAACATCCACTTGAGTCTCAGTCAGTGAGACGTTTGTCCATGTGTCTCTCAGAAGGTCCTGTAGTTTGTCTCTGAGCTCTGACACAGCTGCTGTCACATCCTCAAAGTGTCTGAGAGGACGGACATTGATGCTGGATGAGTGTGTAGATGGACTGAGTGCTGACAGTGAGGGGTAGTTGTGTAGAAACTGGGTGTGATCCTCTGTGTGCGACAGCAGCTTCAGCTCAGCGTCTTTCCTCTTCAGCTCAGTGATCTCCTGCTCCAGCTTCTTCTGAAGCTCTTTGACTCCACTCACTTGAGTTTCCTGCTGGGATCTGATCTGCTGCTTCAGCTCAGAGCTTCTTTTCTCCATGAGACGGATCAGCTGAGTGAAGATCTTCTCACTGTCCTCCACTGCTTTATCAGCAGAGCCATTGATGGCCTCCACCTCCTGTTGAAGCACCTTCACATCTTTCTCTCTGTCCTGGATTCTCTGATGGATTTTCTGTCGACTCAGCTGCAGCTCTCTCTTCCTCTCAGTCCATTCTGCTGCAGCTGAGACTGTGTCGTGGCCTCTATGTTCATCCAGGCAGAGGTGACAAATACACTTCTTATCAGTGCGGCAGAAAATCTGCAACACCTCATTATGACGAGAGCAGATGTTCTCCTGGAGCTTCTTGGAGGGCTCCACCAGCTTGTGATTCTTAAATGTAGGAGACTCAAAATGAGGTTGGAGATGATTCTCACAGTAGGAGGCCAAACAAACCAGACAGGACTTGACAGCTTTGAGTTTTCTCCCAGTGCAGAAATCACAGGCCACATCTTCAGGTCCAGCATAGCAGTGATCAGCAGGAGCAGCAGCTTGGAGTCCAGTCTTCTTCAGCTCCTCCACTAAAGCTGCTAACATGGTGCTTTTCACCAGAGGAGGCCTCGGTGTGAAGGTCTGCCTACACTGAGGACAGCTGTAGATTTTCTTCCCATCCTCTGCATCCCAGTGGGTTTTAATACAGTTGAAGCAGTAGCTGTGTCCACAGGGAATAGTCACTGGATCCTTCAGTAGATCCAGACAGATGGAACAAGAGAAGGTCTCCTGGTCCAGATGAACTCCTTTCTGCGCCATTTCACCTCTCACAGACGACAACGACTGTCTGAGTTTCTGTTGCTCAGAAGTGAAACTAGTCTGAGCTCTGATCTCAACAACATGTGTCTCTGCAGTGAACGGGGCCTGTCGGCTCCTCCTCTTCACCACATGTTGGTTCCACCCATCTTCAAACTGTAGATCTGAAGGGGAGGGAACAAGGAAACACATGAACTGGGTGCAGCAGTTCAGTGTGTTTGAGAGCAGGAAGAAGAGGGAGGGGATCAGGTTGGACTTTGTTCCAGTAGGAGGAGCAGTTTGATACTGTGTGTTTTAACTTTTTATTTACAGTCCTGCTCATTTCTCACTTGTTATCAACTCATTTGCTGATCTTTTGGTTCAAGTTTTTATAATCAGCTCGTATGCTCTTCTAACAGATTGACTGATTGTTTTATAGGTTACAATTCAAATACACTAAATGAAAATAAAGTAAATAATTACCACAGCATATGAATGGTCATATGTATGGAAGCCCATTTCCACCACTTGATGAAAAAAAAAGATGAGATCCTAAGTCATAATTCTTTTTCATAATTTTGACTTAGGATCTCATAATTTTGATTTAGTATCTTGTCATTTTGACTTAGCTATCGTAATTTTGACTTAGTATCTCATAATTATGACTTAGCTATCTCATAATTTTGACTTAGTATCTCATAATTTTGACCTGGCTATCTAATAATTTTGACTTAGTATCTCATAATTTTGACTTAGTATCTCATAATTTTGATTTAGTATCTCATAATTTTGACTTAGCTATCTCATAATTTTGATTTAGCGATCTCATAATTTTTACTTAGTATCTCATGATTATGACTTAGGATCTCATAATTTTTTTTCATCAAGTGGCGGAAATGGGCTTCCATACTTATGAATGTGCTATGCACCCACCCTTCAAAACAAGTGTTCCCCCTAATTCTAATGTTTTCCATCACTAAATGTCAAAGATCCTGTATCCTCGTGCCTAAAGAAGACCTTCAAAAGTAAACACAACAGAAATATTACTCATTGATTCTTATACTACATATGGAGAATCGTTTATTCACTTCAGTTACATTCACATCATTCAAACAGTTTGTTTAACATAAATCTCAGATATGGAAAATAAAATAATAAATCATCTCCTACAGTAATTGGTGATAATCATAAATCCGGGAGACCTTATTTATGGATGGATTTAAACAACAACATTTGATCTGACAAACACATCACTGTAAATGTAATTCTAGATCTTTTTTTTTTGTTACACACTGAAAAGAAAATATCCCAATAGCCCATACAGTGTAAGATAAACAACAAAAAACAAAAAAATCAGTGTTAATGTGATAGATTTCTTAGTTTCCACAGTGAGAACAAAGCTCAGTGATAAAGGAAGGTCTGGTGATTTCTCTGTTAAGGCCAAAACAACAACAACACACAAACACATCAACACAAATATCCAACAAACATTTAGAGCTCAGAGAAGTTTCTATTTCCATGTGGAGAAATGTGAGTTCAGGTAAAGAAACGTCATCATGAGCAGTGATCTCCTCCACGGCTCCAGCTCCACCTCAACAAACTCAAACATCAACACAACAAGAAATGACAACAAGAGGTCAAAGTCCCGCCCACAATGTTTAATGATTGACAGGTGATCTCTGTGCAGTGCAGAGACACAACAGCAATGAGCTTTTAGCAACAAACATGGAGACTAAAGAAAGTGATGAACTAAAATACAGATTTTAACCAACTGCACCTTCAATGATCTTTGTCTATTTGAGTTTACACAACTCTGCTGTGTCTCCAATATAGTAAAGATATAGTCCAGCATGTAGAGGCTGAGTGAATGTGGTCTGGACTCTGTGGAGGAGAGTCATGGTTTCAGAGACGCTGTAGAAGGACAGAATACCTGCTCTGTGATCCAGGTACACTCCTACTCTGGAGGACTGAGGACCTGAGACTGGAGTCTGGATGCTGTTGAACCAAAATGTTAAACTGTTGTCACAATCTAACGACCAAGATTTGTCATTACGTCCAAAACAACTTTCTCCTTCTGCTCTGCTGATATTCTTGTATGCGACTGCTACAGAAACTCCTCCTCCTCTCCACTCCACCTCCCAGTAACAACGTCCAGTCAGACTCTCTCTACTCAGGACCTGAGGATGTGTAGTGAATCTGTCTGGGTGACTAGAATAAGACTGATCTTTACTCATATATGTCACTTTCCTGTTTCCCTCAGATAATAATAGAAGTTTGTGTGCTGTATTTGGATCCAGTGTGATTTCCTGTGAATATCTTAAGAAGTCAGCTCTGGTCCTGGGCTCTGGTGGTGTTGACAGTAAAACATCCACTTCAGTCACTGTCAGTGAGATGTTTGTCCATGTGTCTCTCAGAAGGTCCTGTAGTTTGTCTCTGAGCTCTGACACAGCTGCTGTCACATCCTCAAAGTGTCTGAGAGGACGGATGTTGATGCTGGATGAGTGTGTAGATGGACTGAGTGCTGACAGTGAGGGGTAGTTGTGTAGAAACTGGGTGTGATCCTCTGTGTGCGACAGCAGCTTCAGCTCAGCGTCTTTCCTCTTCAGCTCAGTGATCTCCTGCTCCAGCTTCTTCTGAAGCTCTTTGACTCCACTCACTTGAGTTTCCTGCTGGGATCTGATCTGCTGCTTCAGCTCAGAGCTTCTTTTCTCCACGAGACGGATCAGCTGAGTGAAGATCTTCTCACTGTCCTCCACTGCTTTATCAGCAGAGCCATTGATGGCCTCCACCTCCCGTTGAAGCACCTTCACGTCTTTCTCTGTGTCCTGGATTCTCTGCTGGATTTTCTGTCGACTCAGCTGCAGCTCTCTCTGCCTCTCAGTCCTTTCTGCTGCAGCTGAGACTGTGTCGTGGCCTCTATGTTCATCCAGGCAAAGGTGACAAATACACTTCAGATCAGTGCGGCAGAACATCTTCATCACCTCATTATGACGAGAGCAGATGTTCTCCTGGAGCTTCTTGGAGGGCTCCACCAGCTTGTGATTCTTAAATGTAGGAGACTCAAAATGAGGTTGGAGATGATTCTCACAGTAGGAGGCCAGACATTGCAGACAGGACTTGACAGCTTTGAGTTTCCTCCCAGTGCAGACATCACAGGCCACATCTTCAGGTCCAGCATAGCAGTGATCAGCAGGAGCAGCTTGGAGTCCAGTCTTCTTCAGCTCCTCCACTAAAGCTGAAAACATGATGTTTTTCACCAGAGGCGGTCTCGGTATGAACTCCTTCCTACACTGAGGGCAGCTGTGGATTTTCTTCCCATCCTCTGCATCCCAGTGGGTTTTAATACAGTTGAAGCAGTAGCTGTGTCCACAGGGAATAGTCACTGGATCCTTCAGTAGATCCAGACAGATGGAACAAGAGAAGGTCTCCTGGTCCAGATGAACTCCTTTCTGCGCCATTTCACCTCTCACAGACGACGACGAATGTCTGAGTTTCTGTTGCTCAGAAGTGAAACTAGTCTGAGCTCTGATCTCAACAACATGTGTCTCTGCAGTGAACGGGGCCTGTCAGCTCCTCCTCTTCACCACATGTTGGTTCCACCCATCTTCAAACTGTAGATCTGAAGGGGAGGGAACAAGGAAACACATGAACAGGGTGCAGCAGCTCAGTGTGTTTGAGAGCAGGAAGAAGAGGGAGGGGATCAGGTTGGACTTTGTTCCAGTAGGAGGAGCAGTTTAATACTGTGTGTTTTAACTTTTTATTTACAGTCCTGCTCATTTCTCACTTGTTATCAACTCATTTGCTGATCTTTTGGTTCAAGTTTTTATAATCAGCTCTTATGCTCTTCTAACAGATTGACTGATTGTTTTATAGGTTACAATTCAAATACACTAAATGAAAATAAAGTAAATATTTACCACAGCATATGAAAGGTCTTATGTATGGAAGCCCATTTCCACCACTTGATGAAAAAAAATTATGAGATCCTAAGTCATAATTTTTTTCATAATTTTGACTTAGGATCTCATAATTATTACTTACTATCTCATAATTATGACTTAGTATCTCATAATTTTGACTTAGTACCTCATAATTTTGATTTAGCTATCTCATAAGTTTGATTTAGTATCTTGTAATTTTGATTTAGCTATCTCATAATTTTGACTTAGTATCTCATAATTATGACTTAGTATCTCATAATTATAACTTTGTATCTCATAATTTTGACTTGGCTATCTCATAATTATGACTTAGCTATCTCATAATTTTGACTAAGCTATCTCATAATTTTGACTTAGTATCTCATAATTATGACTTAGTATCTCATAATTATAACTTTATATCTCATAATTTTGACTTGGCTATCTCATAATTTTGACTTAGCTATCTCATAATTTTGACTTAGCTATCTCATAATTTTGACTTAGTATCTCATGATTATGACTTAGCTATCTCATAATTTTGACTTAGCTATTTCATCATTTTGACTTGGCTATCTCGTAATTTTGATTTAGCTATCTCGTAATTTTGATTTAGCTATCTCATAATTTTGACTAAGTATCTCATAATTTTGACATAGTATCTCATACCGTATTTCCTCTAATAGTAGCCGGTATCTATTTAATAGCCGGGTCTGTTATAATGGCCGGGGGCGTGGTTTACACGAACAAATAAAGGCCGGCCCCAAATACAGGCCGGGTCAATGGGAAAAAAACAAACAAACAGAAAAAACCTGAATTTCAGTCACTGTGGATGCACTGGTCTCAGGCGGCCAAACACGGATGCAGTAACCCACAAGTGCCAGCAGATGGCAGTAGCTAGATCTGAAGTGCCACATGAACCCACGCTTCAAGGAAACAGTCACTGACAACTCGACCGAAGAGAGCTTTAGCAGCATGGCGTGTCACTACCCGATTTGCGACGCTACCCGATCTGTGACAAAACTGGTCTGCGCATGACATGGTGTTACTTTTATTTATTTATTCATTCATTCTGACCACTTGTGCTCCAGCGTTTATTAGCCTAATCCTGTCCAGCTGATCGCTGCTGTTGCGGTACCTGCTACAGTAATGTGTAAAAAAATATAATTAATTGTAGGCAGAATGAAAACTGAGCACGGTAACTGTCAAATTTGAGCACCAGCATGAAACAGAGGAAGAAATAATAGCCTCTCTCAAATATAAGCCGGTCTCCAATACAGGCCGGTTCCCCTGGGCAGCTAAAGTAAATAAAGGCCTCGGCCTCTATTAGAGGAAATACGGTAATTTTGATTTAGCGATCTCATAATTTTTACTTAGGATCTCATAATTTTTTTTCATCAAATGGCGGAAATGGGCTTCCATACTTATGAATGTGCTATGCACCCACCCTTCAAATCAAGTGTTCCCCCTAATTCTAATGTTTTCCGTCATCTTTCATATGTGTAATCCTTGTTCCCTCACTAAATGTCAAAGATCCTGTATCCTCGTGCCTAAAGAAGACCTTCAAAAGTAAACACAACAGAAATATTACTCATTGATTCTTATACTACATATGGAGAATCATTTATTCACTTCAGTTACATTCACATCATTCAAACAGTTTGTTTAACATGAATCTCAGATATGGAAAAGAAAATAATAAATCATCTCCTACAGTAATTAGTGATAATCATAAATCCGGGAGACCTTATTTATGGATGGATTTAAACAATAACATTTGATCTGACAAACACATCACTGTAAATGTAATTCTGGATCTTTTTTTTTTTGTTACACACTGAAAACAAAATATCCCAATAGCCCATACAGTGTAAGATAAACAACAAAAACCAAAAAAATCAGTTTTAATGTGATAGATTTCTTAGTTTCCACAGTGAGAACAAAGCTCAGTGATAAAGGAAGGTCTGGTGATTTATCTGTTAAGGCCGAAACAACAACAACAACACACAAACACATCAACACAAATATCCAACAACCATTTAGAGCTCAGAGAAGTTTCTATTTCCATGTGGAGAAATGTGAGTTTAGGTAAAGAAACGTCATCATGAGCAGTGATCTCCTCCACGGCTCCAGCTCCACCTCAACAAAC
>NC_140921.1:3028425-3070778 GCF_045865225.1 Trachurus japonicus | reverse complement strand
CAAACATCAACACAACAAGAGAAATGACAACAAGAGGTCAAAGTCCCGCCCACAATGTTTAATGATTGACAGCTGATCTCTGTGCAGTGCAGAGACACAACAGCAATGAGCTTTTAGCAACAAACATGGAGACTAAAGAAAGTGATGAACTAAAATACAGATTTTAACCAACTGCACCTTCAATGATCTTTGTCTATTTGAGTTTACACAACTCTACTGTGTTTCCGAAGTCCCAGTAAAGACAAAGTCCAGCATGTAGAGGCTGAGTGAATATGGTCTGGACTCTGTGGAGGAGAGTCATGGTTTCAGAGACGCTGTAGAAGGACAGAATACCTGCTCTGTGATCCAGGTACACTCCTACTCTGGAGGACTGAGGACCTGAGACTGGAGTCTGGATGCTGTTGAACCAAAATGTGAAACTGTTGTTGGAACAATCTAATGACCAAGATTTGTCATTACGTCCAAACCAACTTTCTCTCCCTGCTCTGTTGATATTCTTGTATGCGACTGCTACATAAACTCCTCTTCCTCTCCACTCCACCTCCCAGTAACAACGTCCAGTCAGGCTCTCTCTACTCAGGACCTGAAGATATGAAGTGAATCTGTCTGGGTGACTAGAATAAGACTGATCTTTACTCATGATTGTTACTTTCCTGTTTCCTTCAGATAATAACAGATCTTTGCATGCTGTGTTTGGGTCCAGTGTGATTTCCTGTGAATATCTTAAGAAGTCAGCTCTGGTCCTGGGCTCTGGTGGTGTTGACAGTAAAACATCCACTTGAGTCTCAGTCAGTGAGACGTTTGTCCTTGTGTCTCTCAGAAGGTCCTGTAGTTTGTCTCTGAGCTCTGACACAGCTGCTGTCACATCCTCAAAGTGTCTGAGAGGACGGATGCTGATGCTGGATGAGTGTGTAGATGGACTGAGTGCTGACAGTGAGGGGTAGTTGTGTAGAAACTGGGTGTGATCCTCTGTGTGCGACAGCAGCTTCAGCTCAGCGTCTTTCCTCTTCAGCTCAGTGATCTCCTGCTCCAGCTTCTTCTGAAGCTCTTTGACTCCACTCACTTGAGTTTCCTGCTGGGATCTGATCTGCTGCTTCAGCTCAGAGCTTCTTTTCTCCATCAGACGGATCAGCTGAGTGAAGATCTTCTCACTGTCCTCCACTGCTTTATCAGCAGAGCCATTGATGGCCTCCACCTCCTGTTGAAGCACCTTCACATCTTTCTCTGTGTCCTGGATTCTCTGCTGGATTTTCTGTCGACTCAGCTCCAGCTCTCTCTGCCTCCCAGTCCTTTCTGCTGCAGCTGAGACTGTGTTGTGGCCTTTATGTTCATTCACAAGGCAGACAAGACAAATACACTTCTTATCAGTGCGGCAGAACATCTTCATCACCTCATTATGACGAGAGCAGATGTTCTCCTGGAGCTTCTTGGAGGGCTCCACCAGCTTGTGATTCTTAAATGTAGGAGACTCAAAATGAGGTTGGAGATGATTCTCACAGTAGGAGGCCAGACATTGCAGACAGGACTTGACAGCTTTGAGTTTCCTCCCAGTGCAGAAATCACAGGCCACATCTCCAGGTCCAGCATAGCAGTGATCAGCAGGAGCAGCTTGGAGTCCAGTCTTCTTCAGCTCCTCCACTAAAGCTGCTAACATGGTGTTTTTCACCAGAGGAGGCCTCGGTGTGAAGGTCTGCCTACACTGAGGACAGCTGTAGATTTTCTTCCCATCCTCTGCATCCCAGTGGGTTTTAATACAGTTGAAGCAGTAGCTGTGTCCACAGGGAATAGTCACTGGATCCTTCAGTAGATCCAGACAGATGGAACAAGAGAAGGTCTCCTGGTCCAGATGAACTCCTTTCTGCGCCATTTCACCTCTCACAGACGACGACGACGACGACTGTCTGAGTTTCTGTTGCTCAGAAGTTAAACTAGTTTGAGCTCTGATCTAAACAACATAAACAACATATCTGAAGGGGAGGGAACAAGGAAACACCTGAAAAGGGTGTCGCTCACTGTGTTTGAGAGCAGATAATCAGATTTTTCCTCATTCCAGTGCGAGGAGCAGCAGCTGCAAGGCATCTTTATTTATATAGTGCATTTCATACCATGGCAACTCAATGCACTTTACATAAAGACAAAACTTTTAAAAAAACAGCATAAAAACTTTTTTTTTTTAAACAACAGAGTTAAAAGCAGGAGCAAAGAAGAACAAAAAAGTAAAATAAAAGAAAATAGGTAAAGTTTAAAGTCCTTAAAAAGAGCTCAGCCATAAGCACATGAAAAGAGAAATGTTTTTATCCTGAATTTAAAAGTCCTTACAGTTGGAGCAGCATAACAGCTGCATGCTGCTTCACCATGTCTAGTTTGAACTCTGACCTGACCTGATTCTGAGTCAGTAGATCTCAGACGTCTACTTGGTTTATATTCGACTGTTATTTCATACACCCTAATGGTGCAGCTCGGACACATCCTCAGTGATGAACCCAGCCACCTTGAGGCTTTTTCCGCTGCCTCACTGATAGTTCTGGTGGCTTTCCTTTCCTGCAACCCTCTGATCCCAAGGAGCCTGACTGCCCGGTGCAGAGATTGCCCTGGGAAACCCTTACAGCTCACCTTGAAAGGCTCGCAACAGACCCTCCAGCCATTATCCCTGCAGGCTTCCACCAGCTCCAGGTATTTGGCCTTCTTGCACTCATAGGCCTTGCTCATCCGGTCTTCCCAGGGGACTGTAAGTTCCAGCAGCACAACTTGCTTTGTGGTGTCAGATGTTAAAACCAGGTCTGGCCTGAGTGATGTCTTTGCAATGTGCTCTGGAAACTTCAGTTTCCTCCCCAGGTCCACCTTCAGTTGCCAGTCACGAGCTGAGGCTAGCAGCCCGGTTGAGGCCTTCCGCTCTGCTTGAGATTTCTCTCCTGCCCTGATGAAATGGATGTTGTGCCTTGCCTTTAGGGTCTAAGAACAGAAGATGTTATTACGATGCCATGTAAAGCCCTTTGAGACAACTGTTTGTAAAAAAAACGGGCTATACAAATAAAATTTCCTTGCCTTGCCTTGCTGGGAGCTGATGTTTGCTATGCTGGATTCCTGTGCAGATGGTGTCAGCCATTGCCCTCAGAATCTGGTCATGGCGCCAGGTGTACCTCCACTCTCCCAGGGCCTTGGGGCAGCAGCTCAGGACGTGCCCCAGGCTGCCTACAGTAGGCACCCAGGTGTTTCTAGTAGGCCCTTACAGTGCAGGTTGGACGGGCTTGGGAGTACATCATACACCGACTGGATCAAAAACTTGAGTCTAGCTGGTTCTGACTTCCACAGTTCTGTCCAAGTGATCTTCCGGGTAGATGCATGGTCCCATCTCGTCCAAGCACCTTGCTGGCGCATGGCCACTGTCCTGCTGCGGCGTTCCTTTTCCACCTCTGCATGGATCTCTTCCTGCACCAGCTGCTGTCTCTCCCTTCCCTGGGCTCTGTCAAACTGTGGTTTTGTGTGGCTACCAAGACCCGCTCGCCCCACTGCCACAGTGCCTACCAGGACACCATGCCACAGTCTTGCTTCTGCCCATGCGACTGCCTCCTTTGCCTGGCACTTTCTTCCCGTTCTCACCATGATGCCTGCAGAGGAGACTTTGGTGTCTTTTGAATCTCTGTAAAGTAACACCTCTCTGGCTCTGGTGACTTTAAACTCCTCTGTCAGGCCAGTGAAGGGAAGTGGCAGCTTGTTAGAGTGCACGTAAAGGGAAATGCTGCTTAGACACCTTGGCAGGCCCAGCCATCTGCGCAGGAACTGGGTGATGTTACGTTCAAAGCTCTCCATGATGGAAATTGGGACTTTGTGTATCAACAGTGGCCACAGGAGTCTTGGCAGGATACCATGTTAATAAATCCATGCCTTGAACTTCGCTGGAAGTCCTGACTTGTCCACTGCCGATAGCCAGATTTTCAGTTCCTTGTGTGTTGCCTCTACCGATGCCTTGTCCTTCAGGATAGCATCAAAGACCTTCCCCGGGCTTTGAACTGGCTTCTCTGACACTGGAATTTGGACTCCATCCAAGTGGAAGCGGTACTTGTTCTCCACCCTCCCCTTCCTCAGGACCAGGGACCTGGACTTCACTGGCTTGAACACCATTCTTGCCCATGTCATGAGCCACTCCAGTCCGACACCCTGCCACTGATGTTGATGTGACAGTCAGATTGTCCGACTGTATTAAATTCTGACATTACAGCTGATTTATTCCTAGGTGATTTTAGGGATTGCATCATTGTATTATTTTGCCGATTTGTGTTCGGACAGTATGAGTCTCGCTTTTACCGCACACTGCTGTCATGCCTGCGCGCTTGTGTGTGTGTGCGTGAACGCCAATAACGGAGAAAGAGCGCTATGCAGAGATGAATGAACGGAACGATATTGCATTGGTCGAGCCAAAAGACGAAAAATCTATTCGTGGCGGGCGTAATTTATGTGTAGCGGGCCGCCACGAAAGAAAATGAATGTATGGGAAACACTGTAGTTTTAATAGGTGCAATGGTATCCATGACATTTGAGATTTTGCAGTTGAAATTATCCAGGAGTTCATCAACTGTCTCTGCACTCACAGTTGGTAGAATGGCTATAGCCATAGACAGAGACGGAACAAGGAAACACCTGATCAGGTGCAGCTCCCTGTTTGAGAGCAGATTATCAGGTTTTTCCTCATTCCAGTGCGAAGAGCAGCAGCTGTAGATCTCAACTTTTCCTATTTACAATGAAGTCTGGTTGTATTATTGTTACCTTATAGACTCAAGAAAACATCCATTCCAGACATGGAAGATGCTCAACATATTTATTTTCAGTTCACACACTATTTTAGCAGATATTTTAGAGAAACCCACTTTACACTCTCTCTCTCTCTCACAAACACACACACGCTAGTCACACATGTTTATTTTGTAAACCACATTTAGTCTCGTTCTTATTCGTGAACAATATTGCGTTATATATTTCATTTTAGTTATCGTCACATGACTACTATGTACGTTGCGTCTTGTCTCGTTTTCGCCGCGTGCTGAAGGTTTATGACGATGATATTTTGTCATAATTTTTGTTGATGAAAGCAACACTGTTAACATCCGTCACTGCATCATCATCCTCACTTGGGTTCCTCCCTCTAATATACTAATGAACTCCTCTCCTTCTCCTCTCAGTCCTCCCAACGCGGCGCCCACCTGTGTGTCTCAGGTGTGCGTCGGTCCCAGGAGAGTGGGCGGAGCCGAGCGCCGTCAGCTGGTGACCTGCATCCTGTGTCAGGAGGAGCAGGAGGTCAGAGGTCACGGCAGAGCCATGGTGCTGGCCACATTCGTCCAGAGGTCCACCGTTCTGTCCAAAAACCGCCGCCGCAACCTACCTGACCCAGGTGAGCCTCACTCTGACATCATCAGCACATCAGCACCAATCAGAGTTACGATCTATGTAATTGACTAATGGAGGCGTGAACGTGTGTTTCAGAGCGACACGACCCCGTGTTCATGCACCCCGACCTGTCGCTGGGGATTCACACCGCCAGCTGTGGACACATCATGCACGCCACCTGCTGGCAGAGGTACGACACAGTCTGACAGCCGCTTAGATACAGGTGACATCATTAGGTCAGGCTTGTCACAATACCAGAATTTCAGTAGACGATGCCAATACCAGTTGTTACTTATTTGATACCAAGATTTTTTTTAAAAAGGACCCACAAGCTTCTAAATTCATTAGGCTACTTAAAAAATACAAAAAAAAAAAGAAGTTTCACATCAAACTTTCTTGATACTTAAAGGGATAGGTCAACATTTTCGCAAATCTGCCCATTGCCATAATCCCTATAGTCATAGCAGTAGGTTCGTTACCTTTAATTGTCGGTGCAAGCTATTTTTAGAACGGCGGAGCAGAGCTGCAAGCTGCTCAGAGCTACGCTACGGAGGCTAATGGGATTTCTTGGTTTCCCTCATCAAACAATTTTCTTGAGACTTGATAAGCCATTTTATTTATTGTTTTGGTTGTGTGTGGTTTTATAATTGACAGTCGGGATCTATTTTATTGTTTTTGGTTGTGATTTTTATTCAAGTGCAATTTTTGCAGAGACCGAGAGTCCATTTTATTGTTATTGTTGTTATTTATTTAGGATACTTAAAAGTTCCTGACATTCCAATTACAGTGGTAAAAAGTAATAAGACGTAAAAGTTTATTGCTTTTAAAAGGGTCTACTTGCATTATTATGATATATTATCATTACATTTGTTGTTAATTTGGTGTTTCACCTGTGCACAGGTACTTTGAGGCGGTGCAGCTGAAGGAGCAGGGTCCCTCACTTTATTGTGTCCCCAGACCGGTCCCTCACTTTATTGTGTCCCCCTGGCACGGTGCGTGGCACAGTGGTTAAGGCAGCCGTCCCATGTAGAGGCTATAGTCCTCACCACAGGCAGCCCTGGTTCGAATCCCGCGTCGGGCAGCCCTTTCCTGCACGTCCTTCCCCGTCTCTCTGCCTCCCACTTTCCTGTCTATCTCTACTGATCTATCAAAATAAAAGGCAAAAAAATATACTTATAATATAAATATACTTAAATTTATTGTGTCCCCATACTGGTCCTGTCTCCAGAAACACTTGTTGTGAAGAAAAATGTAAAAAGCAATTTCATGCAAAAAAGATCCTGCTGAAGTTTTAAATCTTTTCCATTAATAACTAACACTTCACACACAGACACATAAAGGACAGCAGAGTGTTTGTTTCGTTTTAAAAGCATTTTAATGGCTTTTTGCACATATGTAACAGACGGGGAGAAGAGTCTACGGGTGCAGATCCAACTAGCAGTGACCCCTGGTCCACATCACACTGACTACCTCACCTACAAACCCCCACAGGCCCCGCCCCCACCCCACAGGCCCCGCCCACCCCACCCCCACCCCCACCCCGCATCGTGGCATCGTTGATTGTGCAATATGAAGAAATATCTCGTTACTATGGTTACAGTGACAGAGGAATGCACACTATATTTATCAAATCGCCAGAGAAGGAAGCAAAGAAATGAAACCAAAAAAAAAAAATGAAAATAAAACAAAAAACAGAAAAAAAAACGTTCAGGATCAAACCCCCCGAGTGAAGAAGAGAGTTTCAGTTACGTTAAGCGATTCACCAGCACCAGGTGTGAAAAACAAACACGCCCCCCACCGTCAGGCTTATTCCAGCTGTTTTATCTCCTCGTTTCACTGCAGCTACGGAAGCTAATTAATGACAAAATTAAACAAATCCAGGATTTAAAGAAGCAAAAGTCTGGATTATTTCAGTTTAAGATCTAAACTAACTCACCGTCTGACAGGTTTTAAAACTTTATCTGATTCTGTCGATCTCTTCTATCTCACTTTTCATGGATTTTAAAGTTTTGGCACAACTTAAACTTAAATTCAAACCTGTCTCTGCTCGTTATGATTTAACATTGTCATTAAAAACCCTCCAAGTAACTTTCACTCTGAGGTCACTGGTGGTAAAAACCTGAAATCCTCAAAAAAAACAAAAAAAAACTGGGATGCTGAAGCCGACAAAGCAAAGCGACCATTACTCTGCAACACTACTCACTTCCAGTAAATGCTTTTTTAAATTTTCTTTATTTAACGTTATTTAAGAGCCGACCTGTCCGACTTTTAACAGCAACAGTATTTTAAAGCACATCTACGTCTCCGCACTCGTCGCACTAAAAACCTCCGACAGAAACAGAACAAAGACACAGAAACAGGAAAAAAAAAACTGTGAGAAACCAAAAAAAGTGAAACGTCTTGTAAAATGTAAAAAGTAGAAAAGAAACCTTACGATGATGAGTTTAAGAAACATTCTCACTGGTCTTAGTTATTGATTCCCGCCGTCGAGCTGCTGCCGCCCGACGGCTCCTTCATTCAGGTGTGTTAAAGTTTACATTAAGAAAGTTAGACTCAAATGAAGCTTATTACGGTCGTAGGTCTTATTATTAGTAGTAATATTATTATTATTATTATTAATAGGTGAAATTAAACACAGGTTTATTTTTTAAACAGTTTGTTATACACAAGTTATACATACAGTTCAAAAGCACCGCGGGGTAACGCTCCGACGCACCGCCGCTTCCTTGTTTTTGGCGCTGCAGGAATTAGCCAGCACCCGGCAACTCAACAGAACACTGTAATTCATCTACGTTTTATCACCGACTAATTACAGTTAATTCACTTTATCATTGTTCAGTGCAGAGGAAAAAAACGTTCAGCTCAGGGTGACGTTTGTTTTGTATTGTTTGTAATGTGTTTTCAGCGGCGGCGGCGTTTTCAGAGCTTTACCCGGCCGTGGTCTCAGTTTTTCCCCGTTACAGAGGGATACACGTCATCTTGCAAAGACAAGGCCTCGCAAAAAAAAAAACTGAGGATGGACCCAAACAAACAGGAACTACCTACAACTTCCCCAACAAATGAACAAAACAAAACGGAACGGAGACGTTGGGGAGCGAACACGACCCACAGAAGGCAGTAGTCGACGAAGAAAGAAGAAGCCGGGTGATGGAGAAGGAGGAGAAACAAACAGCAGGAGATAGAAAACACAAATTATAGCAATAAGAGTAATAAAGTGGGGGATTCTGGGAACTCCTCTACGTCGTCGTCATGTTGTCGTCATGGTATTGTTGTTGTTCAGCGGCAAAACTCTGGTTGATTGGATGAAGCCTGCAGACCCCTCCCCCGCCTCCTTTCCTTCACTCACATCTGGATTCGTTGTGTTTCTTTTTTTGTTTTGTTTTTTTCTCAGCTCAAACAGACTGAAGCAAGGACACAAGTGTATGTGTGTGTGTGTGTGTGTAAGAGTGTATGTGTGTGTGTTGGAGCTGGAGCTCTGAGCCGGACCGGACGGTTGATAGGCACAGAGTGGAGAGTTTTGGCTCGGAGCTTGCATGCTGGAGTCACGCCTTGAGAGGAAGAGGAGGAGGAAGAAGAGGAGGAGGAAGAAAAGGAATAGGAAGAGGAAGAGGAAGGGGAGGAGAGGCGACTGTTTGGGATTTTATTTGACAAATCAACTGCTAACGCTGCGACAGGAAGAAGGAAACGTTGATACAAACTGTTTCATCTTCTTCACTTTGATTGATTAGACATTGAATAATTCATCTACTAATTATTATTAAGTTTCCACAGCTTCAGTTGCTCTAAATCAAAAAAGTCGATCAGCTGACGTGAACATATCTTCAACGAAATAGTCAACCAGAGATCGATCGATGAGGAGGAGCGACCGCAAACAGCACCAGAGGAGGAAGAGGAGGAGGAGAAAGAAGAGGAAGGGGAGGAAGAGGAGGAGGAAGAGGAGCGTCTATTTCTTCTTGCTGAACAGACTGAAGCGTTTCTCCTTGTCCTTCTCCCGTTTGCCCGGGCTGGACTCGGCCGTTGCCGAGGCGACGGCGGCCGGCAGCGTCTGGGCGCGTGCGGCGGGGGCGGGCGTGCTATGGCTGCTGGGCGTGACCTCCGACCTCTCTCCGGCCACGGCCGCCGAGATGGCCGAGATCCACGTGTTCATCTCCTCCTGAGGAAGAGGAGGAGGAAGAGGAGGGGGAGGAGTTAGCTGGACGCACCTGGAGCCCAGGAGGGGGCGTGGCCAAAACCACCGAGCAGTTACAGGTGGTTTATAGGACGAATCTCCTTGTTGTTTACAACTACTTCCGGGTAGAAAACCAGCATGAGAACAATAGTGACGGACGAGAGTTTCGCTATATATCTAATTTTTCATGTCACTATATCACTGTTTAGACTAATCTGATGTTTGTAAAGTCTATAAAACCAATGATTGGACAAACATTACTATTTCTGTGTGCACATTTTTGTAATTAGTCATGGTTATCATAGATTAGCTGGGCTAACGGTTAGCTACCTGTTTAACTTTAATAACTCAGTGACTCAATAAACGCTCCATGAAAAAATATTTTCTCCAGCGGATATCTGAGTTACAACATGACTGAGCTAACTGGAGTAGTTTCATGTCGTGTCCCACAACGGGAGGGTTTTAACAGCTGACGTCCTGGTGTTAGCTTAGCTACCGCCGTTAGCTTAGCTACTGCTGTTAGCTTAGCTACTGCCTTTAGCTTAGCTGCCGCCGTTAGCTGTCCCTGTCAGCTGAGCCACTGATGCTTTCTAGACACTGTGATTCCCCCAAACTGAATAAATACAACACATAGCAACACAAAACACACACACAGAAATAGTAATGTTTCTTCAATCATTTCAGATTTGTCTAAACGGTGATAGGGCGTGAAAAATATGATACATATAGCTAAACTCTCGTTCGTTACTATTGATCTCATTCAAATTACGTGCTGTTTTCTACCTGGAAGTAGCTGTAAACAACAAGGCGATTCGGTCTATAGATCAGCTGTTTCACTATGACGTCATAAACAGATGATCAAACTGTCTTATAACTATTTATTATCATTTTAGCTCTGTGCTGTTGATAAAAGATAAAACTTAAAGGTAAAACTCTGCTGTGATGTCATAACTAAATAAATATCTAACTGTTTCTGACAAATAGCAGAAATGTTCAATTAAGAAAAAAGTGACTTAATGATAAATTTATCAAAAATACACTTCAATAAATGTAATGAACCACTGATAAACTTCTGTTACATTAAACACACATTTAAATATCACAAATTAAAACATTTTTTCTGAATATTATACTATTTTTTACAAAAAAGTAAAATTAAAAAATCACAACATTATGTTACATTTAGTAAAAGTAAGCACGAATGCAATAAATAAACAAAAAGACAAAGAAACTAATAATAATGATAATGATAGGATGGAATTAATTAACAACAACATTTTTTTATTTTTTACTTACGTCATCTTTGGCTTGGAAGAGATACTCATTCCCATCAGTAATCCTGTGGAAGGTAAGGATGCATTAATAACAATAATAACAACACTACTACTACTACTACTAATAATAATAACCAGACTGTACATGTGATGTTAAATCAAGTTAAATATGTGATTGCTGTTCTTCAGTCCTGTTTTTTTAAACCTGTATTTATCAAACTAGCAGCTTTGAGCAGCGGCTGAATTAGCCAATAGAAGCTGTCGTTTACGGTGACATCATCAAGACACAGAAGAAAAGTCAAAAACATGACTTTTCTGCAGATAGAAGAAGTGCCGACTCCTCCGACTCCTCCTGACTCACTTGAGTTTGAAGACGTGCTTCTTCTTCTTGTAGTCCAGTGCCACCTCACACACGGCGTCCTTCAGGCAGACGGGGATCTCGCTGTGGTACGGGATCCCCTGGGCGGCGCTCTTCTGGTCCTTGTAGAAACCCATCTCCTGCTGGTTGATCACACAGTACACGTTGTGCCACGACCTGCAGACACAGCGGCAGCGTAAAGTCAGCGTTGTGATGTCACAAAGTAGTAAAACGCTCAGTAATTCTTTAATTTACAGGACGCTACCTACGTGATAATGTCAAGAAATAGCCAAGAAATAACATTTAATTGCATCATGATATCAAGAAATAGCCCAATTTTGTAGCAATGTCAAGAAAAACCTTAATTTCAAAGTAATGTCAAGAAATATCCTAGATATAACAATTATTGCATCATAATGTCCAGAAATAGCCAAAAATTAACAATGAATTTCGTCATAATATCAAGAAATAGTCCAATTTCGTAGTAATGTCAAGAAATAGCTTAATTTCACAGTAATGTCAAGAAATATCCTAGAAATAACAATTTATTGTGTTATAATATCAAGAAATAGCCTAGAAATAACAATCAATTGCGTCATAATATTAAGAAATAGCCTAGAAATAACAATCAATTTCGTCATAATGTCAAGAAATAGCCAAAAATTAACAATGAATTTCGTCATAATATCAAGAAATAGGCCAATTTCATAGTAATGTCAAGAAATATCCTAGAAATAACAATCAATTTCGTCATAATGTCAAGAAATGGTCCAATTTCGTAGCAATGTCAAGAAATAGCTTAATTTCATAGTAATGTCAAGAAATATCCTAGAAATAACAATTTATTGTGTCATAATGTCAAGAAATAGCCTAATTCCGTACTAATATCAAGAATTGGCCTAGAAATAACAATTTATTGTGTCACAATGTCAGGAAATAGCATAGATATGACGGTCAATTTCATAGTAATGCTTTGAATTTTTTGGGAAAGGCCAGAATTTTCCTCCACCAAGTCTTTGAAACTGATTTTGAGTTATTTTTGGACTATTTCTACGCAATTGATTGTTATTTCTTGACTATGTTTCTCGACATTACTATGAAATTGACCGCTATTTCTAGACATTATGAAGCGATTAATTGTTATTTCTTGGCAATTTCTTGACATTATCACGAAATTCATTTTAAATTTTTGGCTATTTCTTGACATTATGACTAAATTAATTGTTATTTCTAGGATATTTCTTGACATTACTATGAAATTAAGCTATTTCTTGACATTGCTACGAAATTGGGCTATTTCTTGATATTATGACGCAATTAATTGTTATTTCTAGGATATTTCTTGACATTACTTTGAAATTAAGCTATTTCTTGACATCATCACGTAATTAACGGCCTGTAAACTAAAGGGTTACCAAATGCTCATGTATTTGTACTACTACTTCCAGTACATTTAAAATCGACACCTCAGTACAGTGAACATCTGTCCCACCTGCTTGAAGCCTTCTTGTTATGCCCCTCCCACTCATGCTTGCGGTGCAGGAAGCCCTCCAGCTGGGACGTCGGCGCGTCCTGCTGCTGCTGGCTTTTGGCCGGCAGCGTGGCCGCCTGGCTGGTCTTGCCCTTGCGGGACGCCCCGGGAGACCCCGCGGGGCTGGGCTCCGACACGCCGTTCACCACCTCCCCGGCGCCACCGTCCACGTTGTCCTGGAAACAAGAGGGGGAGGAGTCAGAGCAGAGATGTGGAAGAGGGAAACCTGAAGATCAGCTGAGACACACAGAAGCTGCAGATCAGAGTTATCAGAGCAGCGGCAGCATGCAGAGCAGAGCAGCTTCTACACATCTGGACGCAGCTTCTACACATCTGGACTCACTGTTCACAACTAGTCTGAGATTTAAAACCCGGTTCACACGGACAACTACCAGATCCTGACCAGCAACAGCAAAAACCATCATGTAAACACTTCTACTGATATCTAACAATATGGGAACACTGACCTAGAAACTAAAGCTACATACAGTATAAAGGTAGATGTTTGTGTTAAAGTTCCTTCAAAATAAAGGTAGATGTTTGTGTTAAAGCTCCATACAGTACAAAGGTAGATGTTTGTGTTAAAGTTCCTTCAAAATAAAGGTAGATGTTTGTGTTAAAGCTCCATACAGTATAAAGGTAGATGTTTGTGTTAAAGCTCCATACAGTATAAAGGTAGATGTTTGTGTTAAAGCTCCATACAGTATAAAGGTAGATGTCCATGTGTAGTGTGATTATAAAGCAGCTCTAGGTTCTATATTAATACTGTGAAAGTATCAAAGCCTCAGTCCACAGAGAAATGCACACAGCCTGTATTCAGAAACTGAGCCTTAAAACCAGCCGTCAGGACTTCCTGTCACTTTGTGATGTCACAACTAAGCCCCGCCCCCTCACCACCTGTACTGGACCCACCATCCAACAACAACTTGCAGGATTTTTAGTTTCTCTGAGTGTTTTATTCTGAAATCTGCTCTGTTTTCTATTGGATCACTTTGGAAACTACACTGAGGTGGTTTTTAGATCTTCTCATGGATCAACCCTTCAAAATAAAACTACAACATGGAGCTTTAAATCTTACGTCCTTCCGTCTTCTCTGGAACCACTAACACAACTTAACCTCTGACTTCAGCTGCTTCGACCTTTTAATGCGGCGTTATTTTAAAGCACTGCAGGATTTAATCATGTGAGCTCCACTTCTGATTAGACAGACGTCTGCACCACTCGCTCTGATCATGCACAGATTTCTGCAGGTTTTAGGACATGCAGAAATTGATCACTACACCACAACACAACACACAACACAACATGGCCGACAGTGTGAAGACAGGGAGAAGGGGGAGGAGCCAGCAGAAGGAGGAGGGAAGAAAAAGAAAAAACACACACAGAAACAAAATCCCACAAACAATTATCCACAAAATTGCTTGGAACATCATTACTGGGCGTCATTATTGATGGATGAGGGGAGGATGCGATTGGCCTAGTATCAAAAAACAGATTTTATTTTGTTTTCCACACCACACCCACTCCAAGCGGGATGTTTTATTACCCCGTCACTGAGCTCTTCAGGGAAGCTGGAGGAGGAGGACGATCCGATTTCCTGGGAGCGTTAAGAACTGAAGAGCGGTTCGAGCTGGACCGATCCGGAGGAAGCTTTAGTTTTAGAGTTTAGAGAAAAAAGACCTGGACCGACCGCTTTAAAGTCACAGTTTTGTCTTTTTTTAGTTGCAGCAGCTCTGAGAAGAGCTGGACCGACTCACACCGGTCTGGACCAGAACCAACAACCAATTGAAGACTTAAAGTATTTTGTAGAAATCCTGCTATCTCTAACTTTCTATCTGGGTGTTTGGGTTTGAATCTTCAGCCTAGAAAGACCTTTTTTACCAACCTCTGACTCAAACTCTTCAGATAAAAATCCATCTATTTATGAATCTCATCAGAAACCGTGTTTATTAATAAATTAGTTTAGATTACGTCTAATTTCAGAAGGATAAAACAGGAGACTGGTGAAGCCGGCACAGATACTGTTTGGATTAAACTGGATTTTAGCTCATTAACTGTTCACAACCAGAACCCAAAATCCAATTTATAAATAGACGTCATCCGCTGTCCTAAATGTTCAATAACCAGCCTGTTTAGATCACATTGATATGTGGCAAATTTGGTTTCCTGTCGAAACATCTGTAATAATCAATAAAAAAATTGTCTGGTTTTGTCTTGTCTTGTTCGAGCTTCATTAAAACCCACCCTAACACTGCTAAAAGACTGATTAAAATGTGTTTCATTAACACAGTGTACAAGAAATGACCAAAAAAATGAAATTAAAGGAATAGTGCACCAAATGAAATTCAGAAAAAATGAAATTCAGTCATTATTGCCCAAGGCAAAATCAATCCAGGACTGTTTAGGCTGTAAAAATGTCCTAAATGAGGTAGTTTCCAGTAAACTCTGGACTATCTCCCTTCAGGACACTTGGATTGCAGTGGACGAGCAGTGTGGAGGAATATTAAATGGTTTTTGTGTAGTTTTATGGACGTTTTTGTGTCAGTCCCTCTATTACTCTCATATAAAGTTTTGGTTGGACTAGGAACCGGCCTCCCAGGTCTCCAGATGCACTTTGAGGAATAAAAAACTACTCTGGAGTATTCATCAGCATGAGGGGGAGGCAATAATGACTGATGAATTTAATTTTTTTGGTGAACTATTCCTTTTATAAACATTGTCTGATCAGCTTTATGTTTAATTTGACTCTTCTCCTATGAAGCAAGTTTTGTTTTTTTTGTTTTGTTTCTAATTAACAACTTCAGGACTTGACAGTTTGTTCTGTAGAAGAATAGACTACTACATAATACAGTATATGATATATTATATAATACACTTTGTTAAAAAATAAATAAATATAAAGCCCCAGGATGAAAACCGGTGAAAAACATGAGATGAAGAATAAAACACTGACATAAAATGCAACTGAAATGCAAATAATGATAATGGTGATGATGACAATGGCAGCATGCAACAATGAAAACACACCGACACCGACACCGTGTGTGTGTGTGGACAGAAGTCATAACTACACAAGGATAAAGATGGAGGGACAGAGTTTATTGGAGGAATGTGTGTTAGTGAAGGAACGAGTGAGAGGAGGAGAAGAGGAACAATGAAAAGGAAAAACAATGATGATACAAAAACAGCGACACAGAGGTCATAACTGAGTCAATATAATGAGGACACACACACACACACACACACACACACACACACACTGGGACGGGTGGTGATTCTGATAAAAACACAGGGAAACAGTTTTTACATGAAACTGTGGAATGATCTGAAGGTGATGTATGAACATGGAGAAGAGAATTAACAATAAACAACTTCCTGCTGCTCTGAATAATAAATATTATGAATTGTTATTAATTCATTTTCATTTGTTTTTAACTATTTTACATCAGATATTCTTCTTATTTACATTTATTAACGTTAAGATAAAACAATCAATCGGGGGGAAATAAACTCAGATGAACAGAAATCACAGATTCCTCCTGTTAAATGAAGGTTTACATGTAAAGATGTGTGTGTGTGTGTGTGTTGTTACATGGACGGAGTGTGTGTCGTACTGTATGTGTGTGGCGGGTGTCACACATACTACACTCCCTGAGAAACGATATGAGGATGGTGACGATGAACTATGGGATGTAAAAAAAAAAAAAAAACACACCTGGGTCAGGTAGAAATAAAATAGATTTTTGGCTTTTTAAAGGACGAAAAACTAAACTAATGATTTTTTTATTTTTATTTTAAAGGGATAGTTCAACATTTTTGGCAAATTGGCCCATTGCCATAATCCCTATAGTCATAGCAGTAGGTTTGTTATATTACTATAGTATTACAGTTGTTTTAGAGGGAAATTCATGCAAAACCGCTGATGCGTGTTGCCTTCAGGGACAGTTTTTCATCAAGCAGTATCTGTATTTCCCTCTAAAACAACTCTGTGTGGTAACGTTGTGTTATTATCTCATAGCGTGGTGAATGTGCAGGTCACAACTTTGTATTTTATTGTGTATTTGATGAGTTTGATGAGGGAAACCAAGAAATCCCATAATGAGCCTCCGTAGCGTAGCTCTGAGCAGCTCACGGCTCTGCTCCGCCGTTCTAAAAAATAGCTTGCACCGACAATTAAAGGTAACAAACCTACTGCTATGACTATAGGGATTATGGTAATGGGCCAGTTTGCCAAAATGTTGAACTATCCCTTTAAATATAAAGGGAGTTTGTCTTGGTACATTGATTAAATTGAGTGTTGTTTTGATTTTCTATAAAGTAGAAACAGTTTATGAGTGGATTAATATCAGTGTGTTGTTTGTGTTAATGTGTTAAAGATCAAACTAAGATCTAAAGAGCGTAAAATCTTTTATTTTAAGACAATAATAGTAAGACGTAATTCACCTGTTTGTTCGTCTAGAGGAGAGAATTTACTTTTACAGCGGTTTTTCTATTTCTTTCTACTGTTTTTGTGTGAATTTGTCTCAATACGCAGACGATGAAGAATTATAATCTTTAAAAGAAAGTGGCTTTAACACCTGGTTGGTTTGTTTTCCTCTCAGGTGTTCATGTTCATGAGTTTATAAATGATGACGTAAACTAGAAGAAGCATGAGGAGCTGAGGGGAGAGGATGACGGGGGAGTCGAGCTGAGAGAGACAGAGGAGGGGGGAGAGAAGTGGGGGGAGGGGGGGTGAGATCACAGGTGTGGCTTGTGTGTGTGTGTGTGTGTGTGTGTGTGAGTGTGAGTGTGTATTTTGTCGTCCCATACATCACATTTACACTCACTCACTCAGTCAGACCGACACATTTAAACGTCACTGAACATTTTCATTAACAGGACTCTTTTTGTTTTCTACTCAAGTTTAGAAAAAAGGTAAAACATGTTTCTTCTTATTATTATATTATTATTATTATGGTCTGTTTCTAATTTATCATCATGTAAAATAAATACAAAAAGGAATGTGTCCAAGTTTATCTGAGGCCAGATTTGGATTCAAGTGTCTGTGTGTGTTTCCACCTGGATCTTCTCAATGCTTCTTTTCTTTTTTTCAGCTCTTATATGATAAATGATTAAAGGGATAGTTCCAACATTTTGGCAAATTGGCCCATTGCCATAATCCCTATAGTCATAGCAGTAGGTTCGTTACCTTTAATTGGAGGCTCATGGGATTTCTTGGTTTCCCTCATCAAACTCATCAAATACACAATCCAACAACTCCACAACGCTCTGGTGGACAAGTTGTGAGCTGCACATTCACCACGCTATGAGATAATAACACAACGTTACCACACAGAGTTGTTTTAGAGGGAAATACATGCAAAACCACTGATGTGCGTTCCCATCGGAGACAGTTTTTCATCAACGGTCTCTGAATTTCCCTCTAAAACAACTCTGTGTGGTAACGTTGTGTTATTATCTCATAGCGTGGTGAATGTGCAGCTCACAACTTTGTATTTTATTGTGTATTTGATGAGTTTGATGAGGAAAACCAAGAAATCCCATAATGAGCCTCCTCTGTAGCGTAGCTCTGAGCAGCTCACGGCTCTGCTCCGCCGTTCTAAAAATAGCTTGCACCGACAATTAAAGGTAACGAACCTACTGCTATGACTATAGAGATTATGGCAATGGGCCAATTTGCCAAAACGTTGAACTATCCCTTTAAAATATCTGGATTAATCGTCAGGATTATAATTGAAAAACATCCTCATTAATAAAACAAGAAGAGGATCCAGGTGAAGACAAACAGCAGGTGTGGACTTAGACCTACAGGTAAACTCTGACATCAGAGTCTTAAAGGTGCAGTACATGGAATGAAATCAAAGGTGAGACCTAAAACAAACTCATTTAAACTTTAAATTTCCCATCAGTCCCTTTGCTTCCTGTCTCCTGTTCCTCTTATTAAAGAAAAGAAAAGGTTGATTCTTATTAAAACTAATCAGACTAACATCATCTTCAAAAACAGAAAAGCAGCTGTTCGTTAATTCAACTTATTAAATCAGAAACGATTAACGAGTGAGGAAGAGGAGCAAACGATAAACGATAAAGAATATTCATGTGGAGTGAAGAGGAAGAGGTTAACAATTGTGTTTCTTTGTGTTAAGAGGTTTGGGAATGTGTGTGTGTGTGTGTGTGTGTGTGTGTGTGTGTGTGTGTGTGTGTGTGTGTGTGTGTGTGTGTGTGTGTCAGGGTGCGGCCGTGGCCCTGCGGCTCTGCAGCGTGCTGCTGTATTGTTGGTAGGCAGGTGAGCGGTAACTAACCCTGGGAGACTCCTGGTCGGACGGCAGCCCGTTCTGAGACACCGGCTCACCCTCCCTAAAAACACACACACACACACAAAAACAGTTAGAGTCACTATGCATTAACAACACACAGGACAAACTGATCACCTTGATTTACGAAAATGGCTGGCAGCCAATGAGTTAATAATAAATCAGTTAAAAAAAGAACTTATTATGATAATGACTATTATTATTGGCACTATTATCATCATTATTAACATCATCATCACTGTTAGGCTATTATTTTGGAAATCAACTACCTTTTTGCACCGTTCACCTCCTGCATAATTTGTCCTCCACATTGACCTAAATGCATTTTCTTGAATTCTATTGGTCTCAAAGGTATCACCAACAGAAAGGGCACCAAAAAGTTAGTGGGAAATGACACCTTAAGTGTTTTTCTACTGTTTGGTTCCAGCGATAGGCATTTTTGAATATTATTGGCGGCCATCTTGGATTTGACCTCTCCCGGGCCTCAGAGGTCAAATCTGACTTCCCTCCCGATCTCAAAATAAACCTCATGGTATAAACTAACTATGGTAGAAGTTTCATGTTTCTTTCAAAAAGTGCACAATTTTCATGCTTAGCCGCTGTGCTATTAAAACTCTTCTATCTGTCACAGAGCTCTCTATCGAACATCACCTGTCTGAATCTAAATTTCATTATCTTTCTTTTTTTTACTTTAAAGGATAATTGCTGTTTTTTACAATCTGCAGAGATGGACAGAGTACTCCACCCCAGTACTTCAGTAAGAGTACAAATACTACTGGTCAAAATTTACTCCGTTACAAGTAAAAGTAGCTCAGTCGACATGTTACTCAAGTAAGAGTAAAAAAAGTACTTGCTTTTAAAGGTACTTAAGTATCCAAAAGTACATGCTTTTAAATGTACTTTAAGTAAAAGTAAGAGTAAGAGTAAATTTATTATTTTTCACATCAATGAATTACTACAATTTTTTCTAAATGAATTTAAGGAGCTTTTAACTCTTGTTTGTGAGAATGAACTCTTTGAAAGCAGCTGCACTGATGTGCTGCTTTTAGGGGTCATAAAATACAATCATTTACTCACCCAGATAACTTTGGTGTCATTACAAGTCGTTCCGACGAAATTAGGGCGTCTGTTTGTGTAAATGTCAGGCTTTTATTTTGAAACTAAAAGACCGAATCATATTGTTTCCAGACAAAATGAATCACCTGTTACTTATAGTTAAATTCTGTCCAGTGGTTTCTACCTGGTCTGACGAGGTCATGAATTTTCTCCTCCACGTTTCCTATTTTGGGAAGTTTCTTTTTTTATGTGTGTTCACGTGCGTTTTAACGTCACTAAACGTGTTCATGACAAACAGAGGAGGAAGTTGCTGCTTGTGCACAAGACGGGACTGAAACTAAAAGCTAAAAAAAACCTCCTGGTGTTTGATCTGTGGGAACTTCATTCTGACTTTTAGGAATTAATTCAATAATTAATAGTTAATAATTAATTAAGAGGATTAAATTTAGATGAAGGATGAGGAGACAGTCGGTTTAGCAGCTGTTCAAACCTCTGATCATCTTCTCTCATGTGATTCTGCTTTTTCATGAACTGTTGTTTATCAATCGCCACAGATCCACATCACATCTGTAACATGTGTAACATCTGTAACATGTGTCTGGTTTATAGAAACACACTCTCACCTCTGCTGAGCGGCAGCGTCTACGGCCTGAGCCTCCGTGGGCGAAGGTTGTCTCCTCTTCTCTTCTTCCTCTTGCCTTCTTCTCACTTCCAGTAACTCCATCTGGACGCACAAACACACAAAACACACGTTATTATTTTAAACACCCGACGCATCAACCTGCTCTTGCGCCACGATCCTCGCATGTATGGAAGCAAATCTGTCTCATAATCCAAATGAAAATGGATTCACAGAAACGTTTTTCATTTTCAAAATATAGCTGCATGTATATACTGTATAAATAAAATGAATAATCAATAATCCAAACTGCATTTTCATTTTCTTCTCCACTCCTGCTCATTCTGTGACTTTATTAAAATGATAAAGATAAAAGTGTCTCTGCACTTTTCAGAAAGCGTCGGAGCAAACTTCCAAACATTTGGATAAACTGACCACAGACCGGGGATCTAGACGGTTAATTTCTCGCATGAAAAAATATAAAAGGACAATTCCGGGCAAATTCAACTCTGGGCTGTATGTTCCTAACATTTCAGGTCTAACAGAAGGAATCTGAAGGTTTTCAGTTTAATGTCTCCTGTTTTGCGGTAGTTGTGTCTGTCCCGCATCGCCACGGCAACGATGAATGGGAGCGGATTGAAGTTCTGCTGCTTAGGCTGTTTCCATCCCTCAAAGCCACAGACAGCGTCAGATGGAGACTCAAACATGCAGCCAGAAGTTTATTTACTTCAAGCAAGTCCAGAGTTGATATTCCTGTGTTTATGACAGAAACGGGAGCTTCCCACTGCACCTGAACACACCGAACAAACATGTCGGCAAAACAGGAGCAGATTCCTTCTTTTAGGTGATAGATAAAATGTTAGGAAAATACAGCCCCAAGTTGAATTTGCCCAGAATTGTCCTTTAAAATATACAGAGTGACACATAAACATCGCTACAACATCTTTTAGCTGCTTTGTCACTGTCGCTGTCGGCCAATGACGTCACTCTCCTGCACCGCATGGGATTGATGTATGGAACAACTTTTTGCAGGGAGAGCATGAAAACACAAAAGCATTTCTCTGTTTGGTTTTTCTTTTTTCATTATGTCATAAAATGTGCAACCTAAAGAAGGAAATGAAAATGCAGTTTGGATTATTTCTTAATAGTTTCATTTATGAGTCAAATATTGCAGCGATGACCTTGAAATGAAAAAGCAATCTTGCTAATGCATTTTAATTTTCAAATTTGACGTTTCAAATTGAATTTTGTTGTTTGAAAGTGACATCTTACAAGTCGTTCAGATGAAATGAGCTCCAGCCGAGAGCCGCGTATATCCATATAATGTGAGTCTAACAGGGCAGCAGAATGCAGCCTCTAAATAACACATTATCTGCAGAGAAACTCCTTCATTTCACCAATATTTAGTTGTGATAGGCTAGTGCTATTCCCCTCTGAGTAAATGTAAATGATCGTATTTTATGCTAGAAATAAGATTGTAAAAAGCGGAAAAAAACTGAAATTCTCCTTTAAATGTCCTTTTCTTTATCATTTTAATGAAGTCACAGAATGAGCAGGCTTGAAGAGGAAAATGAAGATGCAGTTTGGATTATTGATTTTATCAAAAAATTGTCAAAAAATGCAGCTTTATTTTGAAAATTAAAAAACGTTTCTGTTAATCCATTTTGATTTGGATTATGAGACAGATTTGCTTCCATACATGTGTGTGTGTGTGTGTGTGTGTATGTGTGTGTGTGTGTCTCACCGTGGTCAGCCTCTCCAGCGCGGCGAAGCGTTCCTCCCAGGTGGCGGCCGACTTCTCGAAGGCCTCGTGGCGTTTGATGAGCTTCTCCACCTCGTCCACGCTCTGGCCGATGCCGCTGCCCGACAGGTACGGCTCCTGGCCCAGCAGCCAGGCCTCGGCCACGCCCGCGTCCCGCGAGAACTGGTGCACCTCCAGGACTAACACACACACACACACACACACACACACACACAGATAGACACACACACACACACGTTAACAGACATGAATCCAGGTGTTTGTTCATCCTGTTTTACTCCAGACGGGGAAACTCACCCAGTCTCAGCCACTCCCATCTGTCCTCCCACTTGTCAATCATATCTTTCCTCTTGTCAGTCAACTGTAGCAACTTCTCTTTAATCTGAGGAGAGAAATGAACAGACAAAATGTATTTATATAAACATCACGAGCAGCTTCACAGATTCAAACGAGTGTGTAAAAACAGGACTTTCATCATTTTAAACCTCTTAAAGGGATAGTTCAACATTTTGGCAAACTGGTCCATTGCCATAATCCCTATAGTCATAGCAGTAGGTTCGTTACCTTTAATTGTCGGTGCAAGCTATTTTTAGAACGCCGGAGCAGAGCCGTGAGCTGCTCAGAGCTACGCTACGGTCTGGTAACGTTGTGTTATTATCTCATAGCGTGGTGAATGTGCAGCTCACAACTTGTCCACCAGAGCGTTGTGGAGTTGTTGGATTGGATCCGCCGTTCTAAAAACAGCTTGCACCGACAATTAAAGGTAACGAACCTACTGCTATGACTATAGGGATTATGGCAATGGGCCAATTTGACAAAATGTTGAACTGTCCCATTAAAAATCCCTCTCTTTGCTCTGGTGGAGTTGATATTTGTTCATCGTTAACAACTGAGGTCAAAGGTTGGAAATAAACTCCACACGCTGAAGGACGTGGGTGAAAACATAAAACTAAAACCTGCAGACAGAGGAGAATCTGCAGTGTGGAACTTGAATCCAATAACAGACGACTGTCCCTCATTAATAATAATGTGTATAATAAAACCCTATCTGTGAGTCTGTGAGTGGTCACCTCCTCTGCAGCGTAGTGCTTGCGGGCCAGCAGCGCCTTCCCCAGCTCGATGCAGGAGGTGAAGCTGTCGTTTCGGGCGTCGATCTCGGCCTTGATGCCCTGGTGGTTGTTCATCAGCAGCTCCACCGACGACACGTCCCTGAACACAACACGGAGAAGACAACTCATCATCACTATGAAGTCTTTGAATGTCCTCATTCTGTATTGTACTGTATGTACTGTAGCCTACTGTGTTTATTCTCTGTTATGTTTTTAACTTGTGTTTTTTATTCTATGCACATCTGTGAGCACGTCAAAGATGATTTCTGCTTTTTGCAAGGGACAATAGGAGGTTTTTCTAATTCTGTTTCTGATCAACAGGCCGACACCATGGAGACAAATATCTGACTCTGGTGATCTTCTTCTAATCTTTCTCAGTGTTCAGTGAAGCTTCAGTCGTCTGAATCTAATAAGCCGCGTTTCCACTACATGGTACCGGCTCGACTCGACTCGACTCGGCCTTTTTGCGTTTCAATTACGTAAAAGTATCTGGAGCCTGGTACCCAGTACTATTTCTTTAGTACCTGCTCAGCCGCGGTTCCAAAACGGCTGAAGCGGTACTAAAATGTGACGTGTAAACATTGCAGACCGCTGATTGGTCAGAGAGTCGTCACCGGCGGCCGCGGGTCATCAGATATCACCACATTTCAATAAATAAATGTTTTAAAATGAACAAACTATGCAAGTCTGGTCGCTTTTCCACTGTCGCTGTCCCCCCGCCCCTCCCCTCCCCTCCTCTCCCCTCCCCGTCTGGCCATGTGGGTTTGTTGACAACGAAGCCGGCGAAAAATCAATACGGAGCGGTGGATAACTTTATCTAACACATAGGATGTTACGATGTGTATAGCCTACCGTATGTGTAGTCTTAACTAAAGTTACAGAGCTGGATTGTGTGGCGGTGCAGCAGAGAGGAGAGGAGAGCTGGGACACCGGGGGGGCGGTGGCCATGGTAACGGATGTTGCCAGGTTGGTTTTCAGCCGTGAGAGGCCAGGTGAAGGCAGAGAGCCTCCGCTCTCACTGTAACAAGTCACAAGTCGAGTCGAGTCGAGCCGGTACCATGTAGTGTGTGATGAGTTAATAAAAAGTTCTGATTCAGATCTGAACTGAAGCTCAGTCTCCTGGGAAACTTCACTCATATTATGGTCTGTTATTACTTTTTGTTTTTAAATAAACACAAACCTAATGGGAGGGACGACTTTCAAACACCAAAACTTTATGGACAACAACAACTGTCTGTCTCCTCCTCGTCCTCCCTGTCTTCTGTCCTCTCCTCTCCTCTCCTCTACTCCTTTCCTCTCTCCTCCCTCCTCTCCTCTCCTCCCTTTCTGTTTCCTCCTCTCCCCTCTCTTCCTCCTCTCTCCTTCCTCTCCTCCCCTCTCGTATCCTCTCCTCCCTCCCGTCCTCTCTCCTCTCCTCTTTCCTCTCCTCTCCTCTCCTCTCCACTCCTCTTCTCTTCCCTTTCTCCTACCTGGGCTTCTCCTCTCCTCTCCTCCTTCCTCTCCTCCCCTCCCCTCTCCTCCTCCCCTCCTCTCCTCCTCTCCTCTCCCCTCCTCTCCCCTCCCCTCCCCTCCTCTCCTCTCCTCTCCTCTCCCCTCCTCTCCTCCTCTCCCCTCTCTCCTTCCTCTCCTCTCCTCCCTTTCAATTCAATTCAATTCAAAAAACTTTATTGTCTGTCACAGGGACAGAAAATTGTCATCAGTTTGGGCTCAGTCCTCTCTTCTCCTCTCCTCTCCTTCCTCCTCTCCTCTCCTCTCCTCTTTCCTCTCCTCTCCTTCCTCCTCTTCCCCTCCCCTCCCCTCTCATCCTCCCCTCCCCTCTCCTCCTCCTCCTCTCCTCCTCCTACCTAGGTTTCTCCTGCGCCTCTATCAGACGGATCGTGTCCTCCATCCACAGCATCAGGTCTCGCACCAGGCTGAAGAAGCGGAACTTGTCTCCGGTGTCGACCAGCTTCAGCCGCCGGCCCTCAGCCGCCTCCAGGAGGTGCTTCCACGCCTCCAGCACCTGGGGAGGAGGAGGAGGGGGAGGAGGAGGAGGAGGAGGAGGAGGAGGAGGAGGAGGAGGAGCAGGAGGAGGAGGAGGAGGAGGAGAGAGGAGGAGGAGGAGGAGGAGGAGGAGAGAGGAGGAGGAGGAAGAGGAGGAAGAGGAGAAGAGAGGAGAGAGGAGGAGGAGGAAGAGGAGGAGAGGATAGAGGAGGAGGAGGAGGAGGAGGAGGAGGAGGAGGATAGAGGAGGAGGAGGAGGAGAGAGGAGGAGGAGGAGGAGGAGGAGGAGGAGGAGGAGGAGGAGAGAGGAGGAGGAGGAGGAGGAGGAGGAGGAGGAGAGACAGAACACAGCAGCAGAGTTCAGAGCAGAGGAAACCAACACACAGAGATCAGAGCTGGTTTAATCTGATGAGTCATTATAACTGAACCAGGAGGGAAATCACGACTCAGCAGCAGCGACATCCATCTAACCACGGGTTCAAAACAAAACAGCGCAAACGTACAGTATGTGCAGGCTGCAGATGCAAAAGCACCGACCAAGTCTGAGGGGAAGAGGGAAGGATGGGGGGGGGCAGGGGACAACAAGGAGCTGCAGCTTCATCGTCTCTGGGAGGAGAGAGTTATTTCATCTGTCAGGACTTTATTCACTCTTCTTTCAATGGATAATCTTCATTTATATATGTCCTCTCCTGCTCTAATCCACCAGGATTCAACTGGAACTTTTGGATTTTTTTGTTCAACATTTTGTCAAATTGGCCCATTGCCATAACCCCTATAGTCATAGCAGTAGGTTTGTTACCTTTAATTGTCGGTGCAAGCTATTTTTAGGGAAATACAGAGACTGCTTGATGAAAAACTGTCCCTGAAGGCAACGTGCATCAGCGGTTTTGCATGAATTTCCCTCTAAAACAACTCTGTGTGGTAACGTTGTGTTATTATCTCATAGCGTGGTGAATGTGCAGCTCACAACTTGTCCACCAGAGCGTTGTGGAGTTGTTGGATTGTGTATTTGATGAGTTTGATGAGGGAAACCAAGAAATCCCATAATGAGCCTCCGTAGTGTAGCTCTGAGCAGCTCACGGCTCTGCTCTGCTGTTCTAAAAACAGCTTGCACCGACAATTAAAGGTAACGAACCTACTGCTATGACTATAGGGGTTATGGCAATGGCCCAGTTTGCCAAAATGTTGAACTATCCCTTTAAATATTTTATTGGCAGCAGCATAATCATGTTTATGTTTTGAGTTAGTGTTTTGGCCTGTTGCTCCGCCCACCGCTCTGTCGACCAATCAGCATCATCCAGGATCCCAGTTCAAATACTGAACCACTGATCTGAAATTCCTGGAGAAACGTCTGAACTGCTGCACAGCGGAACGACAATAAACTTGATTTGATTTGATTTGATTAGATTGAAAGACCTCACTATGACTCTCAAAAAGCAGAAACAGAACCAGGATCTGCAGAGGAGGAGATGAGTCTGAAAGATGGAGACGACTGAAAGCGGAGAAGAAGAACTTGAGGACAGATGCTGGAGTGGCTCATTTCCTCCTCTTTGAACTTTTTGCATAATAACCAGTTTTTTTCCCCAGTGCATCCGCTTCATTTCCTCATGTTACGATATCGTTGATGCTACGGAGGTCTGAGTAAGTGTTGGGGGAAATTTGACTGCAGCAACAGTCTCACATACATCTCCTTTAAAGGTCCAGTGTGTAAAATGGAGGTAAAACCGTCACATCTAGCGAACAGATTCTAGATCGCAGCGCTCACTCACTCGCTCGCTCCCGTCGGCAAAGTGACGGTGGCCTCCGAGGACAAAACAACATGTTTACCAGGACTGAGACGACTGGGAGTATTTCAGGAGCATGGAGCGACGAGGTGAAGATCTAAACCATTACGATATACTGTATATACTGTATCTGCTGTTTCCTCCTCCTTCTTCTTTCCTTCCTCCTTTTTCTTAATTGGTTTATTTATGAACATGAAATTCTTGAAACGCGCTCTCTGATGGCGACGCTCTCTAAAGCAAGACCTTTGCTATATGTAGATATAAAAGAAGAATTATAAGGCTACGGACACCAATCAGATTTTTTTTAATAGCGATTTTACACTTATACTAATATATTCATGGGTAGTATATACAGATTTTAACAATAAACTTTTTACAATTTTTACACACTGGACCTTTAAGTCTATGTGTTTTTGCTCAGTGCAGATAATTGCAAACTGAAAAACTCTGAGCATCGACCACCACTCGCCTTCTGCTGCGTTTTTAGCTGCGACGACTCGACGAGCTGCAGAATTAAAACACAGCTCAGCTCGACTGCAGCCACGACAGTGTGAGGAGAAAGAGGAGGAGGAGGAGGAAGAGGAGGATGACCTTCCTCCATCCTCTCTTCTCTCTCTCTCCATCGACTCTGAGACGCTGCTCAGACAGATGGACGCACGGCTTTGTAAAGACTTTACTGCAAGCAGCTAAAAGCCACTACACTGAAGCAGCCAACAAAAACATTGGATTGCACCGTCGTTACTGTGCAGCCATTACAAATACTTTTAAACAATGCATTAAATTAACTGAATTTAAGTTAAACCTACTTTTTTTTTAGCTTTCATCTCCATCAACTGTTATTTGCAAACCACTGGTAGCGTTTGTTTTCAGCTCCTGGGGTGGGTGGAGTTTACAGCTCATTGGTACCAATGCAGTCAGGTTGGGTTCACTTTGTGTTTTTATGCAAAAAATCCACCCACACATCTGATTAAAACGACAAAACCAAACCCTCCGAGTGTTTGCAAATCAGCAGCTCAGCGACTAAAACGACTAAAATGTCTCTGAAGCCGATCGACATTTTAGTCGGGACAGGAAAACAAAAAAACAACTCTAAAACTGCAGCCAAAATGAAGAAGACTGATGCAAAGCTGATGTTGTCTGGTAAAACGGAGTCTCACCTCTCCCTTTCTCTTCTGGTGGACAGAGGGGGGGCGGGGGGGTGCAGGGAAACGGACATACAGGGAATGGTCAAAACACAACGCCATCAAAAACACTCAGTGCTTCATCATTAATCAATCAATCAATCAATCAATAAATCAATCAACCAACCAACCAACACTGTGACTGTCAGAGAGGCCGCGGCTTCATGGTGTCGCTACGCCGACACAACGCTTTAGATTTAACACCAACCAGTTTATGATGCTAAACTGATTTTTTTTCTTTTTTAATTTGGTTTGAGGATATTAAACGTCTATCATGACAGGGTTTTATGTGTCTGGATCTATTCAGGTGTGTTTAGTCAGGACGTGAAGTGAACTGAGATCTCGCTGAACCACAGTCCATCTGCACCTCCTCCTCCTCCTCCTTTTCTCCTTCACCTGTGAGTAGAGTTGTTCCCATTCTGATACCAGAATCAGAATCGCCTCTAATCTTGTCGACAATGTTAGAAATAATTAAAATGTATTAAAGGGACAACGAGGAGTTTTGGAAAGTGAAGTGTTTTCACTACATTTCCCATGAGCCTCCACGTGCACGGTGAAATTCTTGGACCGGCGCAAGACGGACGAAAGCGAATGATGCCAGCTAGCGATTCGGTGGTGTTATTCCCATAATGCCGGGCAGCGTCCAGGAAACCGAAACTAGGAAATGCTGGACGAGTCGACCACTAAATAATAATAATATCAAAATAACTGTAAAGACAAAACGATATATTTATCTAAAATGGATCCATTAACAAGTGTTAACGTAGATTCATCCACATTAATACGAGTTTTACGACCAAATACAAACTCCACGTTGTCCCTTTAAATATTATTATTATCAGAAACAGGAATGTGTTTCCCAGTTCGTTGTGTTGGCTCGGCGACGGTCGAACTAGTTTATAAAACCAAATGAGAAGCGCTACAAATAACCCTCTCTGTTGTTACAGTTTAGCGTTAGTCTTCATGGAAACTTGATGCTCTGTCGGCGGTGTGGCGTTTGGACCCGAGTGAAAACAAATGTGTGTATGAGTTGAAAACTGAAACAAGGCATCTCTGTATAAACTGGTATGTGTGGAAACACCCACTGTGGCCGCAGTTCTTATTTATTCCTAGATTTATATCTGTTGTTTTTCATTGTGTCTGAAAGTTAAATGTCTTTCTTCTGGGTTGAACCTGAACCAGGCCGTACAACAATAATAATCATCATGTAACATCCACGCAGGCGTCATCCTATAGTAAATGTTTTCCTCTTTCTAACACACTGGTATCCGTATGGGAACAACTCACTTCACGTCGTGTCTGAACACACTGATTCAACCTGCAACAGAACCACTTACACAGCAACAAACCTCTCACTGCTTTAGGAACAAAGTGTTAATTAATTCATCAGATGGAAGAGGACGAGATAAAGTTTTAACGAAGCTGGAATGTCCACCTTAAAACACCGGGGAGGGGGGGCAGAAAAGGTCAAAGGTCAAACATTAAGATCAGTCTGTGGGTTCTTTAGCAGTGGGTGTTTCCTTCATTTTGACCATGCCCTGTAAGGTTTTACTCTGTTTATTGTATTTAAATCAATATTAGAACTGTAACAGAGCTAAAAGATGTTTGTCTCCTCTCTCCATCTGAGCCCTGACTGACTGACTGACTGACTGACTGACTGACTGACTGACTGACTGACTGACTGACTGACTGACTGACTGACTGACTGACTGACGGACGGATCAGTGATCGCCACCACCAGAGCAGAGTTAGTGCAGCAGCAGTGCAGCATGCATGAGGTCAAGTCTTTCACATTAACACCAGCGCTGGGTCCAGATCAGCTCAGAGCCAAACAACAATAACAACAACAACAACAACAGAAGAAAGAAAGAAAGAAAAATCTTTAAAAAAATGTTTTTGCACGTGAGCGAAAAGCGCTGAGATTTCCTGATTGTCCTCAAAGTAACCTGATCCAGCCCTGCTGTGGTTCAGCTCTCACCTCTCCTTCTCTCTTCTGGATGTCGTCGGCCTTGTCTCCCGCGTAGGCCGACTGCAGACGGACGGCGTCTTCCTGCAGCTGCCGCACCTGAGACAGGAGATAGGAGACAGGAGATAGGAGATAGGAGACAGGAGATAGGAGATAGGAGATAGGAGATAGGAGATAGGAGATAGGAGATAGGAGATAGGAGATAGGAGATAGGAGATAGGAGAGAGGAGAGAGGAGAGAGGAGAGAGGAGAGAGGAGAGAGGAGAGAGGAGACAGGAGACAGGAGACAGGAGATAGGAGATAGGAGATAGGAGATAGGAGATAGGAGATAGGAGACAGGAGACAGGAGACAGGAGACAGGAGACAGGAGACAGGAGACAGGAGACAGGAGATAGGAGACAGGAGACAGGAGACAGGAGACAGGAGACAGGAGACAGGAGACAGGAGACAGGAGACAGGAGAGAGGAGATAGGAGATAGGAGATAGGAGACAGGAGACAGGAGAGAGGAGAGAGGAGATAGGAGAGAGGAGAGAGGAGATAGGAGAGAGGAGAGAGGAGAGAGGAGATAGGAGATAGGAGATAGGAGGTAGGAGAGAGGAGATAGGAGAGAGGAGAGAGGAGAGAGGAGATAGGAGATAGGAGAGAGGAGATAGGAGAGAGGAGATAGGAGAGAGGAGAGAGGAGGTAGGAGGTAGGAGATAGGAGGTAGGAGATAGGAGAGAGGAGAGAGGAGATAGGAGAGAGGAGATAGGAGATAGGAGAGAGGAGATAGGAGATAGGAGGTAGGAGAGAGGAGATAGGAGAGAGGAGAGAGGAGAGAGGAGAGAGGAGATAGGAGATAGGAGATAGGAGGTAGGAGAGAGGAGATAGGAGAGAGGAGATAGGAGAGAGGAGAGAGGAGAGAGGAGATAGGAGAGAGGAGGTAGGAGGTAGGAGATAGGAGGTAGGAGATAGGAGAGAGGAGAGAGGAGATAGGAGAGAGGAGATAGGAGATAGGAGAGAGGAGATAGGAGATAGGAGATAGGAGGTAGGAGGTAGGAGGTAGGAGAGAGGAGAGAGGAGATAGGAGATAGGAGGTAGGAGATAGGAGAGAGGAGATAGGAGAGAGGAGAGAGGAGATAGGAGAGAGGAGATAGGAGAGAGGAGATAGGAGATAGGAGAGAGGAGAGAGGAGAGAGGAGAGAGGAGGTAGGAGGTAGGAGGTAGGAGATAGGAGATAGGAGAGAGGAGAGAGGAGATAGGAGAGAGGAGAGAGGAGATAGGAGATAGGAGAGAGGAGGTAGGAGATAGGAGATAGGAGATAGGAGACAGGAGACAGGAGACAGGTTCAGCTGGTTTTCATCTGGTTTCTGTGCAGCGTCCATCAAGTGGCAAAGGAAAGTTCAGAAAACAATGTGGAGGTTTGTTTTCTTTCTACTGGTTCTTGGAATAAATCACTGCACTCGTCACCAGTGTATGACAAGGTGCCAGAAAACCACAAAAAGTGTAAAAAAAGGAAAGTATCTGCACACATGGATGAACTTGCATCATCCTAGTTTCCTTTTTCCACTGTTTCTAGAATTAGACGCCCTGAACGCCACTAAAACAACACTTCAAGTGCATTTTATCAAAACTGTATTTGTTCCAACTCAGGTCCAGACTAACTCGCTTTTATAGGAGCACAGTGGCCACAGAATTTAACATTTTGGGAAGTGTACACTGTAAATCCACTTGCAAAATAAATATTCACATTTTCCTTTTCATTTATGATCCTCACACACATTAACCTGACACCTGTAATGACAGATTACAGATTCTTTGAGTCGGCAAATTTACTGGTTGCACGTGTGCAAGGCAAGCAGATGAAACATTTACTTGGACTGTTTCAAATTTTAGGGGCAAAATTCTGGAGCCCTGCAACTCACTTAAACCTTTATAAAATCTATATACGATGTGATATTCTCATCTACTGTGGTAGAGTTGTGGTCAAGGAGCTGCTGATGCATTCAGGGGCATCTGTTTACAAAGAGTCACTGCTATCATGGTGTTTCCCACTGTGTGAACCGGAGGATAAAAGGCAGAACAGCCGTCACACTGGAGTTTTATCCTCTCCACTGAGACCAAGATGATACACTGAAGCCCAAAATTATTCAAACCTCCGTCAAATACAAGGAATTTGTTAATTATTTCTGTCACAGATCAGTATTTCAACTCAGATTTGACATAATTAGATAGATAGATACATAAAAAGAGAAATTTAAACCCCATCGAGAACCTATGGATGGAGTTTAAAAAGCACGAAAACCCTACAACCTCAAAACTTTTGCAAAGGAGGAATCCAGGCCAGGTCCAAACTTCCTGCAAGAAACTTTTATGTTTAGAGGCTGTGATAAGAAAGAAGCGGTTTGCAATTGCAATTGATTATAAGACGGGGTCTGAATATTTTTGGTTTTCACTCTGTTAAAGTTGTTTCTTTACACGTCATGGCTTCAGACTTTCCTGCATGTCCCATTCATGTCAAATTTGAGGTGAAATTCTGATTTTGTAACTGAAATTATTAAGAAATTATTTGTATTTGACAGGAGGAATAATACATTTGGGTGCAAATGAACATAACTTATTGCTGTTGTTGTTTTATTCCGGTGTCGGTCTGTTACCTGCGTCCCCAGCGCCTGGATGTCGTGTTCGAAGGTGGTGTGCATCCTCTGCAGCGTCTCCACGGTGTTCTGGTCGCGGCCCAGCTCCTCGGGCAGCTTCTTGTGTTTGTCCAGGATGCGGTTGAGGATCTCCTTGGCGTCGTGGTAGAACTTGTGCAGCTCGTAGGAGGCGGCCAGGATCTGCGTCCGCGTGTCGATGAGCTCCAGCAGGTCGGCCCACGCCTCGTTCAGCCCGTCCTTCCACTCGGCGATGGTGGCCGCGTCGCCGTGGCCCGTGTTGATCAGCTCGTCCGCCAGGCGGTTCACCCCGTCCACGCGCTCCTGACCGATGTTCCCGGTGTCACGGGCAAATTCTCTGAAGCGCTCCTGAAGCATCTGGAGGAGGAAACACACAGGAAGGAGGAGGAGGAAGGCTGTAAACTGATACCAGTCTGACACGACATGGGAACACTGATGGTTAAAGGGACAGTTCAACATTTTAGCAAATTTTCCTATTGACATAATCCCTATAGTCATAGCAGTAGGTTCATTCACATGGTACTTTCGCTTTTCCCTCATCAAACTCATCAAATACACAATCCAACAACTCCACAACGCTCTGGTGGACAAGTTGTGACCTGCACATTCACCACGCTATCCACTAACATAAAGTAATTCAAAATATCAATAAAAAAGTATTTAGCAAAATAGGAAAACATGGTATATTTATATGTATAGTATGTTGTATATTTTTATAGATATATATGTGTTATTATAATGTGTAAACTGCAGAATGAATCTATATGCTGTATGCTGATGAATGTATATGCAATATGATATGAAGTGTAAGTTGATTGTGAAATAGTGTATACATATATAATATGTAGATATGGATGCAATATGGTTTAGTATGTGATTAATTACTATAAACAAAAAAATGGATAAAGCACAGTAACAAAGTGGAAACGCTCACTCTGATTTTGTTTTGTTAGGTGAAGCATATTGCTCACTTGTTTTTTGTATTTTCTTTGTTTTTAATTTTTTTTAATATAATGTATCTGTTATTATTGAATGTATATTTGATACTGTTGGACCCCAGGAAGAACAGCTGTGGCTTTGCTGCAGCTAATGGGGATCCGGATAATAAACTAAACTAAAACGCTATGAGATAATAACAGAACGTTACCAGACAGAGTTGTTTTAGAGGCAAAATATTTTGGATGTTATTTTATTATATTTCATCATTATTATCAATTAGTATTATACTATCATACTGATGTATCGTTATTTTTGGTGATATTTTGATTATTATCATACTGTTATAGGACTGCATATATACACTGTTGCGTTGTTAATTTTGCTGTTATTTTGATCATAATGAAACAGAGAGTGGGAGTCGGAGTTTTTTTACTTCCTCCTACTCCTTTTCGAACACGTTAACATGTAAGAAACATAAAACATGAATGGAAAATACCACTACTAGTAATACTACAGCTATTGCTACAACTAACGATAATAATATAATGTTCAATTTCAGCTCAGTGAAGCTCTTTAAACACTTTCTTTCTCTTTTTATATATACTTGTGCTTCAAATCATATTTCTAACCTCATTCACATTATATTAAAGTTATGGAGAGCGATAAAAAGGTGAAAAAATTTGGCACACTACTGCAACCAATGCAAAAAGTTCATCTGCAGCCCTGTTGTACATGATTATCTCATAACGTGGTGAATGTGCAGGTCACAACTTGTCCACCAGAGCGTTGTGGAGTTGTTGGATTGTGTATTTGATGATTCTCTGCCCCGCCGATCTCAAAACAACATGCACCTATAATTAAAGGTAATAATGAACCTACTGCTATGGGGTTATGGTGAGAGGAGGATCTGACTAAAATGTTGAACTATCCCTTTAAAACAACAGCGGTGGTACTGACGGTGACGTGCTCGTAGTCCTGTCCCAGCTCGTGCGACCCGGCCACCACCTCCCTCTCTGCGATCCACTGCTCCAGGTCGTCCACTTCCCTGTTGAGCTGGAAGAGACGGAAGCGCTCGTCCAGTTTCCCGCGGCGTTCCTCGGACAGATCCTTCAGGCCGGCGTACAGCTTGTCCACCTGGGACTGACGCATCCCGATGCGCTCGCTGCAGGAGGAGGAGGAGGAGGAGGAGGAGGAGGAGGAGGAGGAGGAGGAGGAGCCACACACACACACAAGAATAAAACTTTATGTCTGAAGATGTGAAACTACAATCTGAAAACGTGTGAGCTTTAAAGGGGAACTAAGTGCCGTTTTTTACAACCTGGACCTTATTTCTAGCATAAAATCCGATCATTTCCTCCCCCAGATAACTTTGGTGTCATTACAAGTGGTTGTGATGAAATGAGCTCCAGCCGAGAGCCGCGTATATCCGTCCGTACACTGCAAAAACTCAAAATCTTTCCAAGAATATTTGTCTTATTTCTTGTCAAAATGTTTAATTTCTAGTCAAAACTAATCTCTTTCCACTTAAAATAAGACTCATCACCCAAAAATGAACTTGTTTTTAGATCATTTTCACTAGTTTCAAACTAATTTTCACTTGAAATAAGTAGAAAAATCTGCCAGTGAAAGCAATTTTTTGTGCTTGTAATAAGAAAGAAAAACTTGCTCCACTATCAGATTTTTCTACTTATTTCAAGTGAAAATCTGCTTGAAAGAAGGAAAAAGTGTCTAAAAACAAGCTACTTTTAAAATGTGATGAGTCTTATTTTTATAATAATGAGATTTGTTTTGACTAGAAATGACATTTTGACTTGAAATAAGACAAATATTCTTGGTAAGATTTTTGAGTTTTTGCAGTGTATAATGGAGTCTACAGGGCAGCAGAATGCAGCCTCTAAATAACACATTATCTGCAGAGAAACTCCTTCATTTCACCAATATTTAGTTGTGATAGGCTAGTGCTATTCCCCTCTGAGTCCGGGGTTAGCTGTTATCAACATCCGGGGTCTGTAGGTTGACCTACTGACCTCTGACCTGGATGATGTCATCTCTGAGCTTGTTGCTAATGCTAATGCTACGGCTCGTTTCCACGTGTTTCCGACTTGTCAGAACAAAATGAGCAGCTGGATGAAGTTCAGCTTCCACAGGCTTCCTCTCCTCAACCTGGACTCACTAAAGCTCCGGCTGGTTGAGATAAAAATGGACCCGAATGCCGAAGCAGAATGATTATTATCAGAATGAGCCGGGCGGCGCTCAGAGATGACATCATCCAGGTCAGAGGTCAGTAGGTCAACCTACAGACCCCGGATGTTGATACCAGCTAACCCCGGACTCAGAGGGGAATAGCACTAGCCTATCAGAACTAAATATTGGTGAAATGAAGGAGTTTCTCTGCAGATAATGTGTTATTTAGAGGCTGCATTCTGCTGCCCTGTAGACTCCATTATACGGATATACGCGCCTCTCGGCTGGAGCTCATTTCATCACAACCACTTGTAATGACACCAAAGTTATCTGGGGGAGGAGATGATCGGATTTTATGATAGAAATAAGGTCCAGGTTGTAAAAAACCGGTTGAGGTGTCCTGACCTGTCGGGGTGTCCCTCGGCCACCAGGCCGCGGCTGGTGCTGGACAGCTGGTGGACGGTGTCGGCGTAGTCCTCCACCGCCTGCTCCAGGATCTGGTGCTTCTTCAACATGGCCACTGAACTCTGCTCGTCCTGAGAGACACAGGCACAATATGTCTTAGAATAAAAAAACAGAAAGATGGAGACAGACAGAGAGAGAGAGAAAGAGCTCAAAGGAAATAACAGAGACTGAATAAAGAGCTGAAGAGAGTGAGGAAAATTAAAGAGAGACAGACTCAGTAAACAACAACGACAGTGAAACATGAAGGAAGAGAAACTGAGGATTGGAGTTTTAGTTGAAGAAAACGTTTCCCATCAAAACTCAGACTCACGGTTTACAGACCGTGACCTTTGATATTTATATTTTTCCTCCTCAGCTACAAAGAAAAGATGATTTGATGTAAAATCTAAAGCATATTTAATGTGAACAAAGTTTGAAGTCTCCTCCCACTGTCGACACTGGTGACACCAAGTTGTTCACATGGTTTAACACAAGCAGATACTTTAGTACAACTATTTGAATTATCTGGAACTTAGTGAATTATGTCACAGAAACCAAAGTGAGAGAGTGACAACGGAAGCGTATTGCATTCACTTGAATAATAATAATTTTAAAAAAAACCTGTTTTTCTGAGTAATTTATTTTTTGGGTTGTTTTTTTGAATATTTTTTTCAGTTTTTTGAGATTTCAAAATCCCCTGAGAAGATCCCACCTGAGTGACTCTCTCTGAGGTGGAGTTCTGTAATAACAGGTAGTTTCCTTTCAATATAAATCTGAATTTACTGGGAACACAGTGACAATAAGAAACGTGAGTGGGGTTTTCCTTTGAAAATCTACAATGTCTAATCTATTTATCGTGGAGCATATCCATGGATGTATCTCATGGATCTAAGATGTAATAGATCCATGATGAAGTGGAGGCTTGACCGCAGCGGTTAAATGTTACTTGCAGGTGGGAGCTTCTCGTGGGATTTTGAAATCTTATTAAGTCAGAAAGAAAATTACCCTGAAAAACAGAAAAAAAAATATTCAAAAAAACAAACCAAAAAATAAATGACTCAAGTGAATGCAATACGCTTCCGTAGAGTGACAGAGAGACATTTGTGGTTTAAAAACCACTGAGACAAGAGACCAAGACCTTTAAGATGTGGTCTCTATTGCTACAACACTAGACTTTAGTAAAACACAACCACTTCACACTCAGATTGAAGCAGAGAAAATAACTGAAACCACTAGACTGTTTTTAAGTTATAAAGAGTTATAAAATAAGAGAAAGTGTAGATACTGACCAGGAGAGACGCAGCAGAACCGACACAGAAACACAAACTGAGGAACTGGCAGGTGAAACAAAAGTAAAAGCAAAGTAGAAAAGAGGAAGTTTCTGCCCCACGGGGCAGCGGGTCCCTGAACGCACCTTGGCCTTCTCCTCCGACATCATGTAGAGCTCCTGCTCGCTCATCCAGGCCTCGGCCTCGGCCGCGTCGAAGTAGTACTGCTGCGCCTCGTGGGCCTCGCTGAGCCGGCCGTGCCGCTTCTCCGTCTCCTTACGGATCTGTTCCCATAGCGACTGCAGCTCGCCGAGCCGCTGGCGGATGGGCTCCGACGGGCCGCCGTCCTCGCGCAGGACGTGCTGGCTGCGCTCGAAGATGTCGTCGAAGCGCGGCTGGTGGCCCTGGATCTCCTTCTGCAGCGTCTGTGGAGGGATCACTGATTATTGATCATTGATCATCGATAGTCATCGTTTATAAACTGCTGCTCAGTAAGAAAAGCAGCTTTATTTATGTAGCGCATTTGATACCAAGGGGCAACTCTATGTGCTTTACATGAGTAATGAGTAACTGGAAAAAAACAATTTTTTAATATAAAATAACTCAGAATAGTAAAAATTGTTCATAGTTCAACATTTTGGCAAATTGGCCCATTGCCATGATCCCTATAGTCATAGCAGTAGGTTTGTTACCTTTAATTGTCGGGATTTCTTGGTTTCTCTCATCAAACTCATCAAATACACAATCCAACAACTCCACAACGCTCTGGTGGACAAGTTGTGAGCTGCACATTCACCACGCTATGAGATAATAACACAACGTTACCACACAGAGTTGTTTTAGAGGTTGTGGAGTTGTTGGATTGTGTATTTGATGAGTTTGATGAGGGAAACCAAGAAATCCCATTAGCCTCTGTAGCGTAGCTCTGAGCAGCTCACGGCTCTGCTCCACCGTTCTAAAAATAGCTTGCACTGACAATTAAAGGTAACGAACCTACTGCTATGACTATAGGGATTATGGCAATGGGCCAATTTGCCAAAATGTTGAACTATCCCTTTAAATATACAACTAAAAGCAAGGACAAAAAAAAAAAGAAAAACAAACAAACATACAGTATAAAATAAAATAAAAACTAGACTAAAATAGTGTTTAAAATATGAGTTTGATTGATTTGTATTAAAACAATTAAGAGGAAAAGTAACTATGGGGAAAGTTGGATGTTTTTTACTTCCCCTCCTTCAGTCATGACTCTTGTTTTTCTTGACTTTTCTTCAATGAACTTAGGTTTTAATGAGCTGTGTGTGTGTGTGTGTGTGTGTGTGTGTGTGTGTGTGTACCTGGTTCTTCTTGATGAGCAGCTGGACCGTCTGCAGGTTGTGTCCGTGGTCGGTGGACGTGGCCAGAGGCATCCGCTCCTCCACCCACAGCTGTAAAATAAAAATCATGTTGAGTTGCACAGCTGCACTTTACTGTATCCTTATATTATATTATATTATTCTATTCTCCTAATTATCATTTCTGTATTAATTATTCTATTCTATTGGAGCTGCTTTTACACAATTATTTCCTGCAAAGGATTAATAAAGTACTATTCTATTCTATTGTTGTGTTACTACTGCTGATAATATTGTGTCTAATAGACAAACTACTAAAGGTATAACCCTATCCGGATTATTATTACTCATCAGAACTGCTAATGATGCTATTGCTGTTGCTATGACTACAGCAGCAGGTGTAACCATCCCAAAAGCTGCTGTAAATGTCACTAATGTTTCTAACAAAATAATGAAATTGTTTCTGCTGGTTTCTTATACTGATGCTACAGCTACCACCACTACATCTACTGACGCTGCTGCCACTTTTTCCATTCACTCCATTTCCTCACCTGGTTGTATTTATTAAGTTTTTCTCTTCTACATAATTTATCCTTGTGCATTTTTTTTTTTTTTTTTTTTTTTCAAAGTATATTTTTTGGCTTTTCATGCCTTTATTCGATAGGACAGTTGAGAGTGTGACAGGAAATGGGAGGCAGAGATGGGGGGAATGACATGCAGGATAGGGCCGTCCGACGCGGGACTCGAACCGGGGCCGCCTGCAGCGAGGACTATAGCCTCAACACATGGGGCGGGTGCTCTACCAACTGAGCTAAACACCGCCCCTATCCTTGTGCATTTTTACTTTGCTCAGTTCATACAAACTCTACATTGACTTGTTTTCATGCCCATCCATCCACACTGTGCAGCATCTCCGACCAACGCTGCAAAAACTCAACATCTTTCCAAGAATATTTGTCTTATTTTTATTTACTTGTCAAAATGTCTCATTTCTAGTCAAAACTAATCTCTTTCCACTTAAAATAAGACTCATCACCTAAAAATTAACTTGTTTTTAGATCATTTTCACTTGTTTCAAACAAATATTCACTTGAAATAAGTAGAAAAATCTGCCAGTGAAAGCAAGTTTATTGTGCTTGTAATAAGGAAGAAAAATGGTTTCTACTTATTTCAAGTGAAAATATGCTTGAAAGAAGTAAAAAGTGTCTAAAAACAAGCTTATTTGAAGTAAAATGAGATTGTTTTGACTAGAAATTAGATATTTTGACTAGAAATAAGACAAATATTCTTGGTAAGATTGTGAGTTTTGCAGTGAAACAACATGTATATATCGTTTTTTCTCTATAACAGCACGTCATTTTGTTTTTAGATACATTTTTGTACATAGAGTCTTTATATATTTTGTTTGTCTATGCTGCTGTTGCAAGTGTCAGTGCTTCTGATGATATGAACTCTTGTACTTCTCCTCTTACAGTAGAGTACTGCTGCTCCTGCTAGTGATACTAACACTGTAGTATTAATACCTGCTCCTCCCACTCCTACTTCTCCACTACCAGTGTTCAGGACTTCCCCTTCGCTTCTACTCACGCTTCCTTTTTCACACTCTTCAGTCAATTTTTTTTGTGCACATGCGTCGTCCAGTTTCAGTCAGATGAAGGCGTTTACATGCAGAATTCATCTGACTCTTTTTGTGTTTACTTTATTTTTTCTTGTTGTTAAATCTTTGCATATTTTTCGGGGAGGTATTTTGTATCTAAGCCCAGATATGGATTTAACTTCTCCTACTGTTCTTGTTTCATTTCTGGTTTTGTGATTGTACTTGATGATTTTTATGGTGCAAATAAATAAAACTAAAACTAAAACTCATAAAACCAGTTTCTAATCGCATCATCTGGGTGTTTTAGTCGTTTCTGGTTCAGTCCAGTCTGAGTCGGACCGACACGTTTACATGAACTTCAGTCGTCCAGTTAAAGTCGGTTTAAAGGAATAGTTCACCAAAAAAAAAAAGAAAAAAGAAATTCAGTCATTGTTGACTCCCCCTCATGCTGATGAATACTCTGGAGTAGTTTTTTATTCCTCAAAGGTCATCTGGAGACCTGGGAGGCCGGTTCCTAGTCCAACCAAAACTTTATATGAGAGTAATAATAGCGACCGACACACAAACGTCCATAAAACTACACAACAACCATTTAATATTCCTCCACACTGCTCGTCCACTGCAATACAAGTGTCCTGAAGGGAGATAGTCCAGAGTTTACTGGAAACTACCTCATTTAATACAATACTCTAATACTCTAATAATTCAATCCAGGACTGTTTAGGCTGTAAAAATGTTCTAAATGATGTAGTTTCCAGTAAACTCTGGACTATCTCCCTTCAGGACACTTGGATTGCAGTGGACGAGCAGTGTGGAGGAATATTAAATGTTTTTTGTGTAGTTTTATGGACGTTTTTGTGTCGGTCCCTATTATTACTCTCATATAAAGTTTTGGTTGGACTAGGAACCGGCCTCCCGGGTCTCCAGTTGTACTTTGAGGAATAAATAACTACTCCGGAGTATTCATCAGCATGAGGGGGAGGCAATAATGACTCAATTAGTTAGTTGTTTTATGCCACTTTTTGTTGTAAACGTTGTTTGTTGATGTTTTTCTTCTTCTACTTCTATTTCTTCTTTGCTTGGATGTAGGTATTAATATCTAATTTGTTAATGAATTCTTTGTAACAAGGGGTAGACAATATAAGTTTGCTTCTTTCTGCCCCCTTTCATTCAAGAGTTACAGTATTGTCATTATTTTTTATGAGTTTTATTTAATTTTTTGTTTTTATGCTCGATAAATGAATGAAATAAATAAATAAACTAAAACTAAACTAAACTTCATTTCATTTTTTGGTGAACTATTCCTTTCCCTTCCCTTTCCCATTATGGAAACAGTTTATAAGAACCTGATAGAGGGCATTCTAACTTTTAACATGGCAATGTGGTACGGTAATCTAAATATTAAAGGAAGAAGCAAGCTGCAGAGAATAGTAAACCTTGCCTCAAAAA
>NC_140921.1:3003425-3025925 GCF_045865225.1 Trachurus japonicus | reverse complement strand
AATCGATTTCTGACTATTAACGATTATCGAATTGATTTTAGATTATTGCCGATTACTGTTTCTCCATTTGACAGTAACATCAAACTAAAAAAGGCCTGGAAGGACACGGGTTAACGGGTTAACGGGTTAAAGGGTTAACTCGGGATCATGAACCAACACAGTTAGAAATCTGAACACTGAGGAGGAACAAAAACAGAAATCTACCAACTTGTTGTTGTTGCTGTATGAGTTGTTCACTTCCTGTTTGGAGTTTTGTTCACGTTTAGTAGAAGCGAAACCGTCAGATTGAAATTAAAATTGATCCTCAGGAAACTCCCAATATTTACTGAAGGTATTCCTGTTCCTGGAGGCTTTAAGCTGTAGAAATGTAGAAATGTACTACATGTGTGAAGTCCTGAAACTGCAGCAACTCTTTGCTCTGTATGCACGTGTGTAGATATGTAGATATGAACGCATGCATGTGTATGTATGTGTGTGTGCGTGCATTCATGTATGCATGTGTATATGTATGTACAGTATATGCATATGGAAGCATAGGAGCATTATTCCCTGTATTTATTTTCTTTCTATGTGCTTTGTAAGGCTCCTGTATTTTTCTTCTGCTTTAAAGGAGCATTATCGCAAATTACAATTCTTTGTTCAGCCACTAGATGGGGCCGGTGGTGCAGCGTATCTGAGTAAACATCCTACATAGCATGTTGTTCAGGAGCGGCCGGGCCGGCTTGTCTCATGACAAAAAGATATTCTGTATTTGCTCCACAGACACTACACTGTTGGCTATATTTTGTATACATGTAGTTATGGCTCCCCTCGACCTATTTATTGCATATTTCAGTTTTTTTTTTTTTGCTATTACTGCTATATTTGCGATAATGCTCCTTTAAGTGTCTTGTACTGTAAGCCCCTCTGGTGTAAGACACTATGTTGATAAAAAATAAACTAAACTAAACTAAACTACTTAAGTAGGAGTAAGAAAGTACTTGAAAGAAATAGGAGCTCCTGGAGCAGCTACTGAGTCCCTGCTGAGTAACCTCTGATTTATTAGTTTAATAATCAGTGCATGAATGTGATCAAATACACAAAAATATAAAATGGCAATGAACAAATTCAGATATTCCCAAAGAGCAACACTAACCACAGTCTTAGTGTTGTTCTTTTGACAATATCTGAATTTGATTGGTGAAATGCAGTCGCGTGAAAATAAACAAATATGTGCGATAAAAAGAAGTAGCGAGCAGAACGTAGCTCAGTATAACGGAGTAAAAGTACCGCTTCCTCTCCACAAATATACTCAAGTTAAAGTAAAAAGTCCAGTTGATCCAGGAAGTGAAATGTAAGTTCTCACCTGTTGCTTCTTGAGCAGGATGTTGACAGACGTCAGGTCTTTCCCGTAGTCGTCGGACAGCAGCTGTCCCTCCAGGCCGCCCAGCCACTTGTCCAGGTCGGCACAGCTCTGTGTGAACAGCTCGGCCTTGTTGGCATCGAACAGACACTTGGCCTTGGTCTGCGTGGTGGACTCCAGATCCTCCCACATGCTCTTCAGAGAGGCCAGCTTCTCCTTCACCATGGCCTCGGTCTCCGGCTTCTCCGCCATCAGCGTCTGTCCGTCCTGCAGAGACAAACTGCTGTTAATGCTCTGAATGAAGCTGCCTCACATTATAGACAGTAGATAGTAACGATACATCCATCCAACGACCAACCAGCGTCCATCCAGAATGAAACGTTTGAAACATTTGTTGGGGGAAACCTTTATTTTGAAATTTTCCACCGGAATAAGTGGCAAAACAGCCAGAAAAAAACTTAAAGGGACAACGAGGAGTTTCTATTTGGTTATAAAAAAGTCTCATATTAATGTGGATGAATCTCCGTTACCACTTGTTAATGGTCCATTTTAGATAAATCTATGGTTTTGTCTCTATGGTTATTTTGTTATTATTAGTGGTGGTGGAAATGCTGGGCGAGCCGACCAGCGTTTCTTTACTTTCGGTTTCGTGGCGAGTCATGAGAATAACGCTGCCGAATCTCCGTTTATGGTGGGAACTACGACGGTATGTGATCGTCTTCCAACCTCTGACTTTAATTCTTGATGAATGAAAACATGAGTCTGTCTTGCTCCGGTCAAAGAATTTCACGGTGCGGAGGCTCATAAATGTAGTGAGAAAACACTTCGCTTTCCCAAAACTCCTCGTTGTCCCTTTAATTGAATTTCCACTCTGACTTTGCTCTATTTTATGATTTTTAAAGTGTAAAGTGTTTTTGAGCATCTGTAAAAGCACTTACAAATAAAATGTATTATTATTATTATTATTAGGGCCACGTGGCAAAGCCTACTATAGAGTTCTCAACCGGTCCGACCCAACATGGCCCTTCTAAAGGTGCATTCACACTGGACCTTCTATTTTTGTCGCTGGCGACAAGTTTACATATTAAGTCAATGTCAAATTGAAAAATCGCTGGGGCTCCAAGTGACAGCGAGGGACCGAGAGATTTTTCGCTCTGTCGCTCGAGATGAGAAATCCCAACTCTCTGGCCGTCAGTTGCTTGTCGCTCAGCGCTGATTGGCTGCCGTAATCTATGCGTAACTAACAACTAACCAACAACTACTGAAATCATGGAAACGTAATACAACTCCACCGGTCCGGCAGAGCAAAGCCGGCTTGACGTTGTACGCCACTTGTGTACCAACACAGGAAGCAGCAGAATCGTGTTGAGGGACAAGAAATCTTTCCTGCTGGCGGCCATGAGGCTTTTAATGATCAATAATGTGCAATAAGTTGTTCTTATTAAATCTGTTTTATTTAATAGTTGTTGTTTTCTTTTGTGTCTGTCTGTATTTAACTTCCTTCATGGATCGATAAAGTTTCCTGAATTGAACCGGGCTCCCACCTTGTCGATCTTGTCCAGCCACTCCTTGTTGGACTGCAGCTCGGCCATGAAGGCCTGGTGCTTCAGCCACTTGCTGTGCAGGTTTCTGGCCTCGTCGTACGTCATGTCCTGAGCCGTCAGCATCTTCTCATTGATCCACAGGGAGAGCTGCACAACACACACACAGATACACACACACACACACACACACACACACACACACACACACACACACACACACACACACACACACACACACACACACACACACACACACACACACACACACACACACACACACACACACACACACACACAGACACACAGACACACACACAAATAGACTCATCTCATCTTCTTCAACACAAACCTCAGCTGGTAGTTTGATAAAGTCTGAAGTCAGATTGTGAACTCACCTCCTGACAGTCCTGCAGGAACTTCTGCAGGTCTCTGTTGTCCTTCAGCCTCATCAGCAGGTCGTTGGCGGCCGCACGGTTCTTCTTGTGTCTGAGCAGCAGAAAGCAACACAATCAGTCAAAGATCAATTCATTAAAATCATCATTTATTCTAATTTATTTGGTACAATTCAATTGGGGCGGGGAAAAAGGATTCATGTAAGAATCACGATTCTTACAGTTTTTTTTGTTGTTTTAGAGGGAAATACAGAGACTGCTTGATGAAAAACTGTCCCTGAAGGCAACGCGCATCAGCAACAAACAACTCTGTGTGGTAACGTTGTGTTATTATCTCATAGCGTGGTGAATGTGCAGGTCACAACTTGTCCACCAGAGCGTTGTGGAGTTGTTGGATTGTGTATTTGATGAGTTTGATGAGGGAAACCAAGAAATCCCATAATGAGCCCCCGTAGCGTAGCTCTGAGCAGCTCACGGCTCTGCTCCGCCGTTCTAAAAACAGCTTGCACCAACAATTAAAGGTAACGAACCTACTGCTATGACTATAGGGATTATGGCAATGGGCCAATTTGACAAAATGTTGCACTATCCCTTTAAAGACTGACTCGCATGTGACGTGCATTTTTTGGGGGAAATATGGCTCCCCCTGATATAATAGTCTGTAGACATCATCATCATCATCATTCAACTTTTTCACATGTCTGGTGTTAAAAAAACAAACTAGAAATCGGTGATATCGAAGAATCACAATCTGAATCGAATCGGCAGCGAAAAAAAAATCCTAAAAGAATCGAATCTGGAGAAAAAGCAAATCGTCCCTGAACCGAACCGTCGGTCTCTGACCTCTGGTCGATGGAGTCCACTTTCTCCTGGATGCGCTCCACGTTGATGTTGCCGTCGGCGACCAGGCGGCGGCCCGTGTCCACCACGCTGCTGATCTTCTCCTCGTTGGCGTCCATGGTGGTCATGAAGTCTTCCTGCTTCTTGATGGCGGCTTCGGCTCCCTCCAGGGTGGTGGGCATCTCAGTGTGAGCCAGCACGTACTCCTGACACACGGGACACAGCAGGAGGTAGAATATTAGTATCATTTCATTATTAGTTTGGTTTTATAATGAAATATCTCCGACTTTTTGTCATTTTACTGTTCCTAAGGTCAGAACAGAAATGAGGAAGAAAGATTTTAGATTTTCTGCTCCGAGTACATGGAACATTTTGCAGTTCTGGTATCTCTCAATGTATTCAAATCAAGTCCACTATAAATTCCATTACATCCAGGCTTCAGGAATAATAATAATATTGAAAATTCAATTGTATTGGTATTCTTTGTTTTTTGTCTATGATTAATGTGACTGTGTTGAAACTTTATGTGCTGCCTCTTGGCCTGGTCTCTCAATGGGACAAACCTGGTTAAATAAAGGCTCCACTGCTGTTTTGCAACGGACAATAAAGTTTTTTCTGATTCTCATTCTTGTTTAGTTTTTTTCTCATGGTAGTGAGTTAAAACAGAAAACATCCATTTGAACTGTAGGAACATTTTGCTGTAATGAAGCCTTTCCACCACATGATGGCAGACTTTAACCTACATAAAGAAACAAACCGTCACAAACTTCATGTTCAATGTCTTTAAGTGTCTTAATTTGTCTGGGTGACATTTCAAATCAAAGCCGTTCACAGATTCATCATCTAGGAGTTTTTCCAGCTCTGCTTCATTGGTGGATTTCACCACCCGATAAATCATTTTCCAGGACAACTTAAGCTTTTCCAGGACATTTGACTTTTTTTCCATGACTGGAAAACTGGTCAACCATTTTCCAGGTTTTTCCAGGACGCTATTTCTATTTTCAATTGGCAATTAAAAATAATCAAAAACTGAAAAAGTGACAGATTATTTTGTTTTTTTGTTGTTTAATCTAATACAATAACGAAAACCCAGCCTTACATTTCTGATCTGAGCCTATAAGTGAAATATGAAAAACCAGACATTATTTCGTTTTCTGTGTTTGATTAAAAAACAAAATAATCCGTCACTTTTTCTTTTTTTGATTTTTGATTGCCAATTGAAAATAGAAAGAACGAATGATGCACGTATTAGTCCTGTGGCCCGTTTTTCCATTTCGTATTTTTGATCTGAGCCTAAAATTTAAATATCAAAAACCAGACATTTTTTCGTTTTTTGTGTTTGATTAAAAAACAAAAAACAAAATAATCTGTCACTTTTTCTTTTTTTGATTTTTGATTTCCAATTGAAAATAGAAAGAACGAGTGATGCACGTATTTCTCTGCTGCGGGGACAAGAGCGTCCTCCTCCTCAGAGACTGAGGCTGTGAGGCTGTGAGCCGAGGCCGAGGACGGGGGGACGGGGGGACGGGGGGACGGGGTCTTGTACCTGGTTGTTGAGGAAGGCCTCGGCCTGCTTGGTGTCCCTCAGGAACATCTGGTAGGCGTGGGACTGGGACAGCAGGTTCTGCCGGTTCTCCCACATCTTGTGCAGCTCGTTCCAGCCGGTGTCCAGCGCCTGCAGCCGTTGCCGTAGGAACATGTACTGGGCGTCCGTCTGGCCCTGCGTCACCATCTCTCCCATGTCCCTCATCTTCTGGTAGTCCTCCTCGTAGTTGCGGATCTCGTTCTTGATGCCCTCGTGCTGGGCCAGCAGCTTCTCGGCCTCGGCCAGCGTGTTGGCCACGTCCTCCGAGGCGATGGCCGTCTGCGTCCTGGACAGCCACGACTGGAAGTCGTCCAGCTCACGGAGGAACTGCTGCAGCTTGCTGGCCTCGCCCAGAGACTCCTCCCGGTTCTTCATCGTGTCCTGCAGAGACAGAGACAAGAGACGGTGAAGACGCCTGAAGATCCTGATTGGACGACGCTCTCAGATTTCAGATTTTTTTTTTTTTTTTTTAAGGGATAGTTCAACATTTTGGCAAATTGGCCCATTGCCATAATCCCTATAGTCATAGCAGTAGGTTCGTTACCTTTAATTGTCGGTGCAAGCTATTTTTAGAACGGCGGAGCAGAGCCGTGAGCTGCTCAGAGCTACACTACAGAGGCTCATTATGGGATTTCTTGGTTTCCCTCATCAAACTCATCAAATACACAATCCAACAACTCCACAACGCTCTGGTGGACAAGTTGTGAGCTGCACATTCACCACGCTATGAGATAATAACACAACGTTACCACACAGAGTTGTTTTAGAGGGAAATTCATGCAAAACCGCTGATGTGCGTTGCGTTCAGGGACAGTTTTTCATCAAGCAGTCTCTGTATTTACCCTGTATTTACCTCGAAAACGGCTCCGTTTCGTAACGTTGTGTTATTATCTCATAGCGTGGTGAATGTGCAGCTCACAACTTGTGCTTGTGCACACCCTGAAAAAATTAAATAAGTCTATATTTCAAGCTTGTTTTGTAGCCAAAGCTTCTCGAAGCTCCTCTTCCCAGTTCATCAAATTTGGACGAACCGGGAAGAGGAGTTTCCGCTACAAACAAGCTTGAAATATAGACTTATTTAATTTTTTTCGGGACAATTTCTCATTTCGGGGCTTCAATACAAGAGGGACATTACATACGAGCAGCATGGAGGTATTTGGATGTTTTTTGGTGTGTCTTTTTGTTACCAAGACAGTTGGTATGCACTGCTACGCCGAGACCCCCTGTAACTCAGAGAAGCCACGGAGGACTCTGAAACTTCTGAAATTTCAATTTTGGGTGAACTATCCCTTTAAATCAGTAAAGAAAAGAGGAAGACACCCCGGTACCTTCATCTCGTCCCAGACGCCGGTGATCTCGGCCAGTCGTCCCTTGATGGCGTCCGACTGCTCGGGGTGTTCGGTTGCTAGGCGCTCGGCCTCCTTGCCCAGGTCGCCCAGCTTGTCCTCGATGGCGGCGAGGTCGCGCTCCATCCCCGTCAGCTTCCTCTGCAGCGCCATGACGCCCGCCAGGTCGTTGCCCAGCTCCTGGGTCGACTCGATCACCTGGACGACAGAGAGAGAGAGGACGAGAAAAGAAAGGGGGACAAGTTGGACATTCGGCCTTTTGCTTTGTGCACACCCTGAAAAACAAAAGGTGCTATCTGGAACCAAAACGGTTCTTTGGAGCGATGCCATAGAAGAACCTTTTTTTTTTGTCAATTTATGTGTTACAAGCAAGTACAAGAACAGAGCTGTTGACTGTGCGACATTCCTTTTTATTACATAGATTTAGATATTTCACAGATATCATATAGATATTTCATAGATTTAGGTATTTAGTAGGTGAATAGATTTTTAAAAAATTAAGTAATTATTTGCACAATTTTCTGTAATTGATCGATTTATCGATGAATTAATTGCAGTTGTCCACTTAAGATTGACGCTTATAACTAATGTTTATCTATGTCAAATCATCCAATTAATGTAGAATAAACACAAAGGAAGACTATTTTAATGGCTTTCTTTAAACTTTCAAGACAGTTTCTCTCCTGTGAAGAACAGATTTGGCACAAAAAAAGGCACCTTGCTTATTATATCCTCCAACAGAAATAATAACAAAACCCGTTAAAGGTTTAACATTAATCGTCAAAATTAACGCATTCACTTTGACAGCACTTGTATTTAGATATTATACAGACATTTCATAGATTTAGGTATTTAGATATTAAAGGGATAGTTCAGCTGTTTTGAAGTGGGGTTTGTATCAGCAACAAATGCCCATTAAGTTCACTGGATGCAGTAGAAAGGTCTCTGCTCCCCACCACTGAGAAACACATGCTGTATCACTCATACAACCCCACTTCAAAAAAGCTGAACTATCCCTTTAAATAGATATTATGTAGATATTTCATACATTTTATAAAAATGGATCAAAAACAATCAAGCTAAAAATTCAGACTACATTTACTTAACTTATGTATAACAGGACAGTAGAACAAAGTCACAAAATACATTTCTAATAATATGATATAATAATAAGTCTTGTCTGAACTTTAATAACCCGTGTTGTGTTATTAGAGTCCAGACCAGACGGTGAGTGTGTGTGTGTGTGTGTGTGTGTGTGTGTGTGTGTGTGGTGTCGGTACCTTGGTCTTCTCCTTGATCCAGGACTTGGTCTCGTTGCACTCCAGGTGGTAGTTCTGGACGCCCAGAGCCGAGTTCAGACTGTCCTTCTTCTGGTCCACCAGGTCTCTGAACTGACTCCACCTGCACAGGGGAGCAGGGAAACCATCAGCTACGACATCCCATAATACTAAACCAAACCTCTTCCTGAGACTCACTTTAATCATATGGCCTTCTCTGCTATTAGTTTAGTTTTATTTCACTTACTGATGCTGGATGTTTCACTGGCTGAATTGTTTTATTATTGTTTAATTTATTGTTTTTAATTTATTGTCTGTTGCTGCTGTATTTATTCTTTTACACCTGGGATTGCGACCAATTATCTATCTATCTATCTATCTATCTATCTATCTATCTATCTATCTATCTATCTATCTATCTATCTATCTATCTATCTATCTATCTATCTATCTATCTATCTATCTATCTATCTATCTATCTATCTATCCATCTATCTATCTATCCGGTTGTTTAACAGACGACTGATAGTTTTAAAAGGGGTCTCATAATTTACCTTTTTTAAAAATCTTTTAATCTGTAATTGTTTCTTGTTTTTATTTTGATAACAACTGTTTTAACTTCTCTTGTTTTATTAAGACTACCTGTAGCACTTTGAGATTTTCTGTTACAGTAAAATGTAAAGTGCTTTACAAATAAAATGTTTTATTATTACTATTGTGAAACACCCTGTAAAGGTGCTATATAAATAAAGTTATAAAGCAAGAATTCACTTTGGTTTTCATGTTTTCATGTTTCTAATCTGAATAAACCTGTTTTTATTTCTATTCATTCTGAAGTCAGGTCTCCGTTCTGCTGTTTAGTCTCCAGTTTAATCCCGGTCAGATTACCTGGTGTTCAGTTTGTCCTGCTGGGCTTTAATCTCCTTCTCGCTGGGATGTCCACTGTGGATCAGTTGCCTGGCAATCTGGTTCACCACGGCAACCCTGGACGCCTGGTTGTTCATCTCTGGCTCCAGATTCTCAAACCTGAAAAGAGACGGAAAACATCAACACCAGGAGTTTCCTTTTTTATTCTCTTCTTGACTGTCAAACCTGGCGCCAGTCACTTCAGTCCTGACCTGAACTCTCTAAACACTTTCATTATTGTTTATTAACAGATTTTCTTGTCCCTTTAAAGGGATAGTTCAACATTTTTGGCAAATTGGCCCATTGCCATCATCCCTATAGTCTTAGCAGTAGGTTTGTTACCTTTAATTGTCGGGATTTCTTGGTTTCCCTCATCAAACTCATCAAATACACAATCCAACAACTCCACAACGCTCTGGTGGACAAGTTGTGACCTGCACATTCACCACGCTATGAGATAATAACACAACGTTAGTTGTTTTAGAGGGAAATACAGAGACTGCTTGATGAAAAACTGTCCCTGAAGGCAACGCGCATCAGCGGTTTTGCATGAATTTCCCTCTAAAACAACTCTGTGTGGTAACGTTGTGTTATCATCTCATACCGTGGTGAATGTGCAGGTCACAACTTGTCCACCAGAGCGTTGTGGAGTTGTTGGATTGTGTATTTGATGAGTTTGATGAGGGAAACCAAGAAATCCCATAATGAGCCTCCGTAGCGTAGCTCTGAGCAACTCATGGCTCTGCTCCACCGTTCTAAAAATAGCTTGCACCAACAATTAAAGGTAACGAACCTACTGCTATGACTATAGGGATTATGGCAATGGGCCAATTTGCCAACAATGTTGAACTATCCCTTTAAAGTTAAGTTAGTGGTGTCCTCACCGGTGCTGCACCACCTCCAGGTCCTCCAGCTTCTCGGGGATCTCCATGCTGTTGAGCCACTGCTCCTTCTCGTCGATCCAGACCTCACAGGCGTTGGCTTCGCTCAGCATCTTGTAGAGCGCCAGCGCGTCCTGCAGCGCCTGCTTCCTCAGCCGCGTCAGCTCCGCCACCTCCCTGTAGCGCTCCTCGATGCCCGCCAGACGGCTCTGGACCTGCGGGCACGGACGGACGGAGCAGAGGTCAGAGGTCAGAGAAGCTAGTGTTGTAGTCAAGACCACCTAACCCGAGACCAGACTATACTGAGACCAAGACTTTGAGGGGCGAGACCAAGTCCAAGACCGAGACCAAACTATAGAGACCAATTATAGTCTATTTGTCATATTGAAAAATAAATGTATTGGTAAAGCCAACTAGCCTGCAGAAGTACTTAACCCTTTTTACATGGTGCTTTCAAAAGCAGCAACGATGCTGTTACAACCAATGCAAATTACTGCAAATTAGTATTGTATGCATTGCATTTTTCATTCTTTATGGCAATGTTGTATGTATCGTCCCTGTTAAATAAACATTAAAATAAATAAAAATGTATGAAGAACATATCAACACTTGAAAGGTGATTCTCTGATGAAAAAACAAACAAATAAATACTGCAGCCTACATGATTTTTTTGTTGTTGTTGTCATTTTTCCAAAAATGATTCAAGTCTCTATCTCTCCATCATAAATATTGAACATGTTTAATATTTACGATAGCGTAGTAAAAGCCATAAAATATTCGGCTGATTTTTTGTCCTTGGGCGGAAGGAGGGAACTCGGGCCAAAATCAGACAGCTCATCTTTATGTGTGTGTGTGTGTGTGTGTAGCTACAGCTTAAATTAACTGGGAAGAAAAGACGCTCCACTGAGTGGGGCGACGTCAAACTTTTACCATCACCTGGAACGAAAACATAGATAAATGTGGGCTGAATTAGAAAATTGAATGATTGATGACTTGATGACACAACCGGTGTCTTCCTTTCTCCCTCTTTTTCTCCTCTCTGACACGTACAGCAGGTGGCAGCGTCAACACTTTCAAAATAAAAGACCGTATTGTTACATTTTAATTCTGGAAGTTGTTGCGGTTTAAAAAAAAAAAAATCACAGCAGCTCTAGTCTCGGCTGGTCTTGACAAAAAATCCCGAGACCAGCTCGACCGAGACCGAGACAAGACCAAGACCATTCTCGAGTACAATAACACTAAGAGAAGCTCCAGAGAGAGAAACCACGAGCAGAGAGAAGATGGGAATGATGATGATGATGATGCAGCAGCGTCACCTCCTCTGAGTTGGCCTTCTCGGGCGGCAGCGTGCGCGACTGTTCGTGCAGCGCCTCGATGACGGGCCGGTAGCTGGCGATCTCCTCCGCCACGTCCTTGTGCTTCTTCACCAGAGCCTGAGTGGAGAACTCATCATGGCCGACGTCCACGCTGGAGACGATGCGCAGCACGTCCAGCATCCAGGTGTCCATGTCGTCAGCGTCCGCCTGAGGAGAGAGAGAAGGTCCAGTCACAGTCAGAAGAGTCATATTTTTGTTATTTAAAATTGATTTAAACATATAAAAGACTGTGGTAAATGCTCGTATTTAAAACAACGAGACAGTTATCTTGATATGATATAGTTAACTCAACCCATTTCCCTACTGTATGTATTTGATTACTTTTCCCAGAATGGGTTAATACACTTTAGAGCTGCAACTAACGAATATTTTCATTATCGATTAATCTGTTGTCTGATTATTTAAACCATTAATCGATTAGTTGTTTGGTCAATAAAATGTAAAAAAAAAAGTTGAAAAACATCAATCGGTGTTTCTCAAACCACCAGACATCGTCCTCAAATGTCTCGTTTTGTCCACAAACCAAAGAGAGACTCAGTTTATTGTCATAAAGGAACAAAGAAACCAGAAATATTCACATTGAAGAAGCTGAAATCAGAGAATTTTGACTTTTTTCTTAAAAAACTACTCAAACTGATTATTAGATTATCAAAATAGTTGACGATTAATATAATCAATTATTGTTCGATTAACAATTAATTGTTGCAGCTCTAATACATTTACATTCCCAAATAGCATGTAAGAATGTTCCTGTCTCTTCCAACATAAGTTATTAGCAACAAGCCCATTCTGTGAAGCTTAGCGGTAAAATAAAACCTATGTATTAATCTGTACTAAGTAAATGTCTTTATATTTTTCCCAGTATTTGCTAATATTCTTAGCCAGATTTCATGGTTCAGCTCACATCCTCGTCCTTTCTTCCAGACAAGTCTCAGATTTTTGACAGATATTTTTCTGTAACCCATTGCAGATTCAGAATATTAACATTTAATATTCTGTAAACAGCTGTCATTGTTTTGTCTTTTCTGCAGCTGGATGAAGGAGGAAAAGTAAAAGTGTAGAGGACCTGGAACTGGTGCTGGTTGCAGGCCTCCTCCAGACGAGCTTTACGCACGGCAGAGAGACGCTCCAGAGCCGCCCACTGCTCCTGTACAGAGAGACACAGAGACAGAGAGGGAACAATTAACAGGAAGGAAGTGGAAACTTTATATTAAGACGTAAACTCCAACATGCAGGTTTATCCTTTCTTGAGTGACTGATAAAAACCACAAACATTCAAATAAAGAAATCCGGTATTTTAGACGAAGGCGCTTCAAACTGCCGACTCTTTTGTCTATAGGAGGTAGAGAGGTGACAAACTTCACAATATATATAAAAATATATAAATTCTGGTCAAATAAGGACTTTTTGTGTAACTATAAAGCAATGTTATGACTTTTGCAGACTTGGATTTTCTTTTTTTGTTTTTTGTCTTTTTGTTTTGAGGTAATGTAGGAGATTATTTTGTTATATGTATTCAAGTGATATTATGTATGGATTATTGAAGTTTTTTAAGTTTGTTCTTTCGTATGTTGTCATTATCTTGATACTTTCGTTAAATTTCATGAAATATCAAATCTGTGAACAATTAGATATGAAAAACTTGGTTATATTCTGGTTTTATCTCTCAGAGCATGTAAAACATACTAGAGGTTACTCTGTTTCAAAATAAAAGCTTTTGTATTCAGTTGTTAATAATTTCCACATCAGATGACGATAAAATGTTCCAAATGTAAACAGTTCCAAATAGTAACAGGTTAAAAAGGTCGAGGTCTGAGTGTCCTCAGTTGTAGCTACAGATCTGATAAAAGTTTTTTATGTGATAATTAACCTCGGTTGTATCGACTGAAACTGGACAAATGAAGCAGCAGCTGTTTGTTGAAACGACCTTGAAATACTTTAATACTTTTTACAGCCTCAAAGTTACAGAGTACACTGCAAAAACTCAAAATCTTACCAAGAATATTTGTCTTATTTCTAGTCAAAATGTCATTTCTAGTCAAAACAAATCTCATTATACTGAAAATTAGACTCCTCACGTTAAAAAGTAGATTGTTTTAAGACACTTTTTACTTCTTTCAAGCAGATTTTCACTTGAAATAAGTAGAAAAATCTGATAATGGAGCAAGTTTACTTTCACTGGCAGGTTTTTCCACTTATTTCAATTGAAAATTAGTTTGAAACAAGTGAAAATGATCTAAAAACAAATACATTTTCAGGTGATGAGTCTTATTTTACGTGGAAAGAGATTAGTTTTGATTAGAAATGAGACAAATATTCTTGGAAAGATTTTGAGTTTTTGCAGTGTAGAGACAGATTTCAAGCTGAAACTCTCTGTGCATGTGCAGATGTGTGTGTGTGTGTGTGTGTGTACAGGTGTGTGTCGTGTATACCTGGATGTCCTGGATGCGCTCCTTGATCTTGTCGGCTCCAAAGTGGTTGTCGTTGACCAGCTGGTCTCCCGTCCTGATGGTCTGCTGCAGGTGAGCGGCGCGCCCACTCATCTCGTCCTCGAAGGCTTTGTGCTGACTCAGCAGTCGCAGCGCGCCCGTCAGATCCTTCCCATAATCCTCGGAGGAGAGGATCTGCTCCTTCTCCCTGATCCATCCCTCCTGCAGCACAACACACACACACAGACACACACATGTTCAGCGTCACATCGACCCAGGACAAACTCTGAACGCGTTAAAGGTACATTGTGTAGGAGTTCTTCCCATCTAGCGGTGCGGTTGTATATCACAAGCAACTCAGTCGTATTTTTCATGCTGCATTCACCTGAAATTGGGCGGACGGACGACAGATGACAGCCGGTGCACGTAACGGCATAAACAAGCCTCTATGTAAACAAGTGGTCCGTCAGCACGAGGCAAAACAATACACGTGACAATATGTTGTCATGGCGATGTGGTGTTGTTTTACCGGCTTTCTCTGGACTTCTGTGACTAAAATGACGTCTGGTTTGTTAGCGACGGCCGTCTGCCCGACTGCAGGTGAATGCAGCATCAGTGTAACGCTCCATTCCTCCTCACTGCGTTACCACGGTGACTTTTCACAGACGCCACCTCCACCTGAGGCGACAGCTCCGGTGTCTCCACTGAGTTTCCGTGGTTTCCTACCATCACTGAACGTAGAGCTGTTCGATTTTGCCCAAAAATAAAATCTCGATTTTCTTCTCTGAAAAATCGATTTCCGATTACGATTACAATTTTTTTGTTAAATGACAAACTATTTCATGTGCTGTTTGTGTCTTTTTAAATGGACCTAATGGACCGTGAGAGCTGTAACTGTGTAGTGGAAAAGGGCCGTTGGTCTTTTTGGCAACAAAATCCTCACTGGTCTTAGCAAAACGCCGACATACTTGTTTACAGTGTGTGGGAAGGCAGCAGTCATTACCATAATTCAGCGCAGCCCAGATTCATGAACGGGGGCTTACCGTAATTACCCTAGTCAGAGTAAAAAATCGATTTTTACGATTTCAAAAAATCGATTTTTACCATTCCAAATAATCGCAATTACGATTTTAAATTGATTAATCAAACAGCCCTAACTGAACGTAAAAACATGGCGACACCACATGGCAGCAGCACCGAGCTTACCCGCTCCATGGAGATATGAATGATATGAACGGCAAATTCAGAGCTGAAAGGAACACTTCACTTTGTTGATGGAGGGGGGGATTACTGGTTAATGAAAAACAGACTTTTGAATGAAATAATCGATTTTCCTGAATAGATAACAGGAGAAGTTACACAATGTCCCTTTAAACACCGGTGATGGTTTCTATAGAACAAACCTCTTCAGCCATTTCCCAGAAGAACTTCCAGAGGCGGCGGGATTCCTCCAGACGAGCTCGCCGCTCCGCCGCCAGCTGGCTCAGCTCCTGGTAGCAGAAGTCCATGTGGGAGACTCGGTCCCGGATGATCTGAGGGTCGCATGGTTTATAACCTGAGGAGGAAGAGGAGGAGGAGGAAGAGGAAGAGGAGGAAGAGATGAAACCACGAATGTCTGGATCAGTTTTTAAAATATTTTTTACAAACATCTGTCTGTCTGTTCCGTCTGTCTCACCCTCGGTGTCGTTGGCGAACTTCTGTGCGTTGCTGTTGACGTTGCGGACGCGGTCGGCCTGGATACCGATGTCGGCCTCCACCAGCGCGTGTTTCTGCAGCAGGTCCTCCACCCCCAGAAGGTGCTTCCCATAATCCTGAGACAGCAGCAGCATCTAGAGAGAGAGGAGAAGAGACAGAGTCAGGACTTCCTCTTCTTCACCAACCAGACCACCAGCAGACTTCTGTCTAGTGCTGCTAACGTCAACCAAAATTATGATGAAATATCGTTGTCATGGACCTTTATCATCTGACAAAACAAGACGAGACGCAACGTAAATGGTCTGAAATATATAAAGCAATATTGTTGACGGATAAAAATGAGACTAAATGTGGTTTACGAAATAAAAACTCTGCCAAAATGTCTCCTCATTTTCGTTGACCGAGACGAGACGAAATAATGTTAAGTTGCGTTATTTTTGAGAGAGAGAGAGTGTGCAAAGTGGGTTTTTTTCCCAAAATATCTGCTGAATCTAGTGTGTAGGAACTGAAAATAAATATGTGGAGCAGCATCTTCCAGTCTGGACTGGATGTTTTCTTGAGTCTATAAGGAAACAATATAACCATGTAAAATTTGGTTTCATCTTTACTATACTAGGTAAATATACTATATTGACTGGGTTAAATAGAATTACTTTACTAAAAAGAGCTTTAAATCATTGACTAAAACTAGGTTATTCTGACTAAAATAAACTAAAATGCTTCAGTTTTAGTCGACTGAAACTTGACTAGACAAAAAAAGAGAGAGTTTAACGTGACCAGTGTTAATTTTGTCAACTAAAACTTTAATGAAAACCTTTCGTTGACGACCCTTTATTCTGTGACTAATTTGTAACAAGAACATAAATTTAAAAAGTAGTGATAACAAAAGCAAAAATTAAATCTCTGTTCATTATGAACTGACAAGTAAAACGTGACGAAAAAGCCGACGCTGGATTACAACCATCCTCAAAGTCTGGATTGTTTTCCTTTTAAAAACAAAATTAAAAATTCCTGTCAAAATTAACACTGAACGTGACTAAAACTAATAAAAACTAAAATGACAGTTTGACACAAAGACTAAAACTAGTTTAGTATGACATCACAGATGCATAGATTTGTATTCATTGTATTTACTGTAACTGTATTTATATTATTGATGAATATTTGTTTTGTATTTTGTGCTGTTCTGAATATGAATTGCAATGTTGTGGTGCATATATATTTAAGTATTGTGTAAAATGCTTTGGCAAAAACAAATCTCTGTTCATGCCAATAAAGCAAATTGAATTGAATTGATTGACTAAAACTAAAATTAAAACATTAAGACATGGTGTGACCTTCATCTCGTCCATCCAGTCCATGATGTAGAGCATCTCCTGATTTTTGTCACAATAAACACTTTAAACTGATCGTGGACCCATGCAGTTTAGTTTTTGGACGCGTCACAAAAGAGCTTTAAGTTCCTCAGTGGCTGAAGTTTGTTGAAAGACAGCCACAACAAAAGCTAAAACAAAATCTCTGTTCATTACGAACTGATGAGATGGATTACAAGCATCCTCAATGTCTGGATTGTTTTCCTTTTTAAAATGAAATTAAAAATTCTTGTCAAAATGAACCCTGAACATGACTAAAACTAATCAAAACTAAAATGTCTGGAACTCATTTATCATATTTTTGGAATCAAGACCTGACTTACTAACTCCTTAAATTGTACTCCTTTCAAGTAAGACGATACCCTTTTATTTTTATTTTATTTTATTTATGTTGGTTTTGTATTATTATACGCTTTTGTTGTCTTTTTAATGTTACATACAGAAATACTATCCTTTTCCTTTAAAAAAACAAAACAAAACACATGTATAGATATATTTTGAATATACTGCATGTATGTTTCTATCTATTTTTTTTTATATATATATATATATATATATATTTTTTTTTTTTATTATATATATATATATATATATATATATATATATATATATATATATATATATATATATATATATATATATAGGGAGAGAGAGAGATTTTTTTTCTTTCTTCATTTTTCCATCTTTTTCTCTCACTTTTGCCTATTTATTTCAATTGATTATGTAAAAATTTTAACTAGAAGACAGGCAGATGTACTGTATATTGTTTTTGTGTTTCTGTTTTTCATTTTTCAAAGGAATTTTTCTTGCTGTTTAACTGATGGCTCCAGTTCAGGGTTGGGGGGAGGGAGGGAAATTGTGTAAAGACTAAAAAATCAATAAAGATATGTGTTTAAAAAAAAAATGTCTGACCTTCATCTCGTCCATCCAGTCCATGATGTAGAGCATCTCCTGGAAGACTCTCTGCAGGCCGAGGTTGAGCTCCAGCCTGAGCCGCCGCGCCTTCAGCAGCTCCAGCAGGTATTCCCACAGCCGGATCACGTTGTCCTTCCTGGCCGTGATGCGTTTGATGTCGTGGTAACTCTCGGCCTCCAGCTCCTTGGCCACGGAGACGACGGCCTGCACGCGCTCCTCGTAGGCGGCGATGTCCGTCTCGATGGCCTCGTGCTTCTTGGTGGCGGCTTCCACGGCCTGCAGGTCGAAGCCGAAGTTATCCTGCAGGAGAACGGAGAGGAGAGACGGGGTTAATACAGGAACTTCAACCTGTAACTTCATTTTATTTAGAGATCGAAGCTGGTCGTTGTGTCTCTGCACTGCAAAAACTCTAAATCTCACCAAGAATATTTGTCTTATTTCTAGTCAAAATGTCATTTCTGGTCAAAATAAATCAAATTATATTTCAAATAAGACTCATCACAGTAAAAAGTAGCTTGTTTTTAGACACTTTTTACTTTTTTCAAGCAGATTTTCCACTTGAAATAAGTAGAAAAATCTGATAGTGGAGCAAGTTTTTCGTCCTTGCTTTCACTGGCAGATTTTTCTACGTATTTCAAGTTAAAATTTGTTTGAAAGAAGTGAAAATGATCTAAAAACAAGTTGATTTTTAAGTTATGAGTCTTTTCTTATGTGGAAAGAGATTAGTTTGGACAAGAAATGAGACATTTTGACAAGAAATAAGACAAATATTCTTGGAAAGATTTGGAGTTTTTGCAGTGGAAGAAAAACTTTCTCCACTATCAGATTTTTCTACTTATTTCAAGTGAAAAATAGTTTGAAACAAGTGAAAATGATCTAAAAACAAGTTCATTTTTAGCTGATGAGTCTTATTTTAAGTGGAAAGAGATTAGTTTTGACTAGAAATGAGACATTTTGACAAGAAAAAAGACAAATATTCATGGAAAGATATTTTTTTGTTTTTGCAGTGTCCGTTACCTGGGAGACCAGCCGCTGGTTCTCGCTCAGCCACGTCTCCCTCATGGCGGCCTTGCGGTCGAAGCGCCGCGCCAGCTGCTCCAGCTTCTCCTGACGAATCAGCTCCGTCCTCAGCGCCAGCTCACGCTCGTGCTCCGCCTTCTCCAGACGCTCCCACGCCTAAAACAAACACACAATATCAACACAACTGCAACAACACACATAAAAAACTATTATTCATTTAGTATTTAGTGTTATTTTTCCACGATTTTAAAGGGATAGTTCAACATTTTGGCAAATTGGCCCGTTGCCATAATCCCTATAGTCATAGCAGTAGGTTTGTTACCTTTAATTGTCGGTGCAAGCTATTTTTAGAACGGCGGAGCAGAGCCGTGAGCTATGAGATAATAACACAACGTTACCAGACAGAGTTGTTTTAGAGGGAAATTCATGCAAAACCGCTGATGCGTGTTGCCTTCAGGGACAGTTTTTCATCAAGCAGTCTCTGAATTTCTCTCTAATTGTTGTCGGTGCAAGCTATTTTTAGAACGGTGGAGCAGAGCCGTGAGCTGCTCAGAGCTACGCTACGGAGGCTCATTATGGGATTTCTTGGTTTCCGTCATCAAACTCATCAAATACACAATCCAACAACTCCACAACGCTCTGGTGGACAAGTTGTGACCTGCACATTCACCACGCTATGAGATAATAACACAACGTTACCACACAGAGTTGTTTTAGAGGGAAATTCATGCAAAACCGCTGATGCGCGTTGCCTTCAGGGACAGTTTTTCATCAAGCAATCTCTGTATTTCCCTCTAAAACAACTCTGTCTGGTAACGTTGTGTTATTATCTCATAGCGTGGTGAATGTGCAGCTCACAACTTGTCCACCAGAGCGTTGTGGAGTTATTGGATTGTGTATTTGATGAGTTTGATGAGGGAAACCAAGAAATCCCATAATGAGCCTCCGTAGCGTAGCTCTGAGCAGCTCACGGCTCTGCTCCGCCGTTCTAAAAACAGCTTGCACCGACAATTAAAGGTAACAAACCTACTGCTATGACTATAGGGATTATGGCAATGGGGCCAATTTGCCAAAATGTTGAACTATCCCTTTAAATGAACCACCGGACGTGTGTCAGTGGTTGATGACATCACCTTGTTGATGTCAGAGATGAGTTTTCCCTCTCTGGGGGTGTAAACCTTCTGGTTGTTGGCTCTCATCTTGCTCTGGATGGTGAAGAGAAGAACCTCCAGGTTTCCTTTCTCTGTGAACCTACACACACACACACACACACACACACACAGACACACACACAGACACACACACAGACACACACACACACACACACACACACACACACAGTTAACAGGTGTGTAAGCGTCATAGATCTTTAGATTTGGCTTCGTATCATCATTCAACATGTTAATGTGTTCATTTGTGTCGCTTATCCACAAGAAAAGACAAAAAATTAAGTTTTTTATTATTAAAATTGACTCATTTTTTCATTTTTTTTCATCTTTTAAAACAAACGTCCATCCTCATCTTTTATTTCTGCTTCTGTTTATTTAAAACTAAACTTAAAGAAAGTTTGAATCTTAGTTTTTCAGTTTGTTCTTTAGACAACAGGAAGTTATCGTTACTTTGTTAACAGTTTCAGCGTTCAGAGTCTTAACAAACCACAAACCAAAGTTAAATCAGTAGACATAATCAACTTTCACAACATCTAGTTTGAATCCGTTTCTATCTCCATGGTGACAGCTGCTGCTGCTCCTCCCAGATGAGTCGGGATGTTGCTCAAACTCTGAGGTCAAGTTGTTTACATGGTGTTTACTGGTGTTGTTTGTTCACTAGTGGATTGAAAACATGTCAGATAATGAACCACAGTCGCGTCTCCACCCAGCTGAGGTTTCTCTCCAATTATCAAGTCGTGTATCATTCAACTGTCGTGTCTGATCGGCTGAATGAGCTGTGAGCTGCTCCGCTCTGCAGTCAACTACAGCTACTAGTCAAATTTATGTTTAAATATGTAAATGAGGCAATATCTAATTAAATATGCGCATATATTTCCAGAACATTAATCTGAACAATGGATAAAGCCCCCTTCATTTGACACATTAGAGTCAGAAGTTTTTACAGAGAGGATTTTGGATATCTCTTTTTATCACTCTGTAAATGAGAAAATACTGTCACCAGCCCTAAAAAAAAATCAAATGTCTCCATGTTTTTAGTAATAAAACGTTGTATAAATGAGGCTGTGAATGATATATCAACAATCCCCTCTGTACAAACCTTCAGAATATAGAAAGGGATCAAAGTGGAAGGTTTGGTGTCTGGAAGTGCTGCTGAAGTGGAGATTTCTAGCTCAGAGTCTGAGTCTGAAAAACTCTTTCTGAGAAAACGGCCTTTAAAGACTTGGACTGTAAAATTACAGAGATTGTTGATGTAAATCCTACTTTTATGATTGGTTGCGGATACAGAGGAAATGACAATGTTTGGACCCTACATCCTTGTTCAGGAGAGAGAGAGCTTTACAATGACACCTGACATGACATGGATCAGACTAACTTTTAGTGAATTTAGGAGAAATCTACTGACCAAAGAGACAAAATGAAGTAAAATAAAAACCGTAATGTGGATTTTCTACCGTTTCTTTCGACTTTTTTGAAAGAATACATGCTAAGAAGGAGAAATAGCCCAAAATCTCAAAATTGATGTGTTTTTTTAACAGTGTTTTTGCCCTTAGTGTCTCTCCTTAAATTAAATAAAATAAAATAAGATCAAATAAATGATCCGTGCTGAGTGGCAGTGAGTCTTGAAGGTGTAATGATGTGGATGCTGTCGTGGTCGTGGTGCGTTCACTGACTTGGGCGGTTTCTCCACGGTGCGGTAGGTGTTGAAGGCCTGCAGCTGCTGCTGGACGCCCACCAGGGAGTTGGCGAACTTCCTGTTGTTGAGGATGATTATGGTCTGTTCGATCCACTCCAGCAGGTCGGACGCCAGAGACTCGTACTTCTCGATCATCTTCTCCGTCTCGATGGCGTTGTCCAGGACCTGGAGGACGAGGACGAAGACGAGGACGAGGACGAGGAGGACAACATGTGTAAATAAGCCCATTTTCCTTTTCTTTTTTCTTTTTCATTTTTTATGCACATTTGTTTTGGTTTTTCTTGCACCTTATTGAAGTGCAAGGTTACACTATCACTATTATTATTTTGCGATTTAGTTGTTACAGTCAATTTTGTACTGTCTCTATTGTCAATTAATGAGTCATGTTTCTTAGTTGTAACTTGTATTCTTGTTAAATAAACATTTGATCACAAAAAAACATGTGTAAATAACAGATAGAATAAACACAGAGAACAGGACGTGGTTGTATCCTCACCTTTCCGATCCTCTTGCCCTCGACCTTCAGAGCCTTCATCTTGGAGAAGTAGTGGTAGTAGGTCACCACGTAGGTGATGATGGACTTCTCATCGGGATGGTCCACGCTGATGTCTGCACACACACACAAGCACATACACAGTCACTTAGATATGTGATTTACAGTGTGTGTGTTAATTCAATTCAATTCAATTTCCTTTTATTGTCATCGAGCGATAA
>NC_140921.1:2985456-3003325 GCF_045865225.1 Trachurus japonicus | reverse complement strand
CACGACGACATTTAAAAGAGATTAAATAATTATACAAAGATTATCTAAGAGATGTAGAAAAAAAGAATTGAAAGAGGTAGGTGAAGTAGAAAAATATATAAATATGTAAAAACAAGTAGGTGATCTACAAGTGCTGCAGTGACAGAGTCTTTTTTTGTTTGTTTTAAAGTGATAGTTCAACATTTTTGTCAAACTGGCCCATTGCCATAATCCCTATAGTCATAGCAGTAGGTTTGTTACCTTTAATTGTCGGTGCAAGCTGTTTTTAGAACGGTGGAGCAGAGCCGTGAGCTGCTCAGAGCTACGCTACGGAGTGCTCATGGGATTTCTTGGTTTCCCTCATCAAACTCATCAAATACACAATCCAACAACTCCACAACGCTCTGGTGGACAAGTTGTGACCTGCACATTCACCACGCTATGAGATAATAACACAACGTTACCACACAGAGTTGTTGTAGAGGGAAATACAGAGACTGCTTGATGAAAAACTGTCCCTGAAGGCAACGTGCATCAGCGGTTTTGCATGAATTTCCCTCTAAAACAACTCTGTGTGGTAACGTTGTGTTATTATCTCATAGCGTGGTGAATGTGCAGCTCACAACTTGTCCACCAGAGCGTTGTGGAGTTGTTGGATTGTGTATTTGATGAGTTTGATGAGGGAAACCAAGAAATCCCATGAGCCTCCGTAGCGTAGCTCTGAGCAGCTCACGGCTCTGCTCCGCCGTTCTAAAAACAGCTTGCACCGACAATTAAAGGTAACGAACCTACTGCTATGACTATAGGGATTATGGCAATGGGCCAATTTGCTAAAATTGTTGAACTATGCCTTTAACCACAAATGTCTCTGTCTCACTTTGGTTTCTGTGATGTGATTCAATAAGTTCCAGATAATTAAAATAGTTGTAATGAATAAAGTATCTGCTTGTGTAACCGTGGTAACAGCCTGGCGTCACCATGACAACAGTCTCACCCTCGGGGTCCAGCAGCTTGGTGAGGCCCAGGTGCTGCTCGGCCAGGTTGAAGGCGTTCTGCAGGTTGTAGTGAGCGTTTGATTTCTTCAGCTTGTCGAAGTCGATCAGGTCGGGTCTGAAGACGACAAACATACACAACAAACAACCATAAACAAGACATTAAACTGTAACTTTCACTTTATTTATAACAAACATGGAATAAATTATTTCATTTTCAGCTCATTTCTTGCTTCCCAAGGTCGGACACACACGGGGTTAAAGGCTCAATGCTTCAATTAATCATCACTGAGCGTCTCTGAGTTTGTGTGTAAAGTAGGGATGCACCGAATATTCGATAACCGCATATATTCGGCCGAATATTGTTCCCGTAGCAACGCGCCTTTTAATGAATCATTTAAAAACCAAACACCCTGAACAGCATCAGAGCCAGTCTATTCTCTGACAGCATGCTGAGTACGAGAGGGAGAGACGGCTGCAGCAGTTAAAACGAAAGCTCCTCGTCCCAGCATGTCGCCCACTCCGTCCGTGGCCGACGTCTTTTAAAAACAGTGTTTCCCAACCTTGGGGTCGGGACCCCACGTGGGGTCGCCTGAAATTCAAATGAGGTCGCCTGAAATGTCTAGTAGCCTAATTGATGAATTTAAAAAAATCTGACCAAGAAAGCTTAGGAACCACTGTTTTAAAAGACACTTGGGTTTTTTTTTAATGAAGCCTACTTGCATAGATGTTTCAGCACTCACAATGGGCCGATATAGGCCTAAATGAAAAACTTTATATAACTTGTTGTGCTTTTTTGATGAGCAACGGCAACTGGAATATTCAAAAACTGTCAGAATAGTCAATAAACATTTACTTTCTTTGAAAATTAAGTTTAAAAAAATATTTTATTTAAAAACTTTATAACCACTTCCGGTATTATTCGGTGTTATTCGGCCAAGCGTTTTGATTTTATTCGGTATTCGGCTTCTGCCAAAAAATGCCATTCGGTGCACCCCTAGTGTAAAGTCTCATCAGCTTCACTCGGTTTGAACGTGCATAAAGAAGAAATGTTTACAACAGTGTTAAATATCAAGAGGTTTGAGGCTGAGTCTGCTGACCGGTCAGCTGAGACGCTCAGCTGGTTAAAGACGAGACTGTGCAGCCAAGCACAGAGGAAACAGTGTAGAGGAGGAGGAGGATGAAGTCACTGTGTAGATTCATTATTTATTACATCTTATTCTCATGACTTATGTTCTGTTTTTCACTGTGAAGCTTCACTACAGATGTTTCATCTCTGCTGCTCTAAACTAAACACTAGATGCTGCTAGATAGTGTTGTTATATCTAACAAATGTTCATTTCTAAACAGGTCAGAGGTGAAAGGACGGACGACGTCTACATCATCTACAAGATACAACATTCATCTATCACATTTTATACTTCAGAGACGATGTCTAGTCATAGTATTATCAACTTAATCAATTATTGTGACTTGGTTTTAATGAATCAATGAGACACAGAAGAACTGAATGAGGCCACAACCACAGAAACACAGACTGAAGATCATCGTCTAGTTTCTCCGTCTTTACCCACTTAGTTTTATGTGTTGCTCTGTTGGTGTTTCCTTCAGTTTGTCTTTATATATGTGTTTTATATGCTTATATTAGAGAGATAAAGATTAGTGATAATATATTAGAATAAATCCAGCTAAATTAACTTATATACACTGCTCAAAAAAATAAAGGGAACACTTAAACAACACATCTTAGATCTCAATTAATGAAATATTGCAGTTTAAAATCGTTATTCAATATATAGCAGAGTGTGTTGAGAACAAAATAACATAATCAAAATGATCATCCCAGGTTGATTTCACACGGGTGTGATATACTTGGAGTTACAATGTGTTGTTTAAGTGTTCCCTTTATTTTTTTGAGCAGTGTATTAACTTCTTGTATAGATTATAATGACAAGGAAGCTTGGTAGCTAATTTATGAATAGGGGTGGGAGTAAATAAGTTTTACTTCTTCCCACTCCTTTTCAGATATGAAAAAAAAAAGAAATCAAATGTGTTGTCTTTGTAAAGTATTTATTTGTTATGTCTGTCCATTAATGTATTATTTCTTATTTCTTTTAACATGTCCGAAATAAACTGAAACTAACTAACTAATCTGTGTCTAAAGTTTATACATCTAGTATAAATCTAATTCAACTTTTGATAAAGTCTTAGGAGATAAAAAATTCAGTGTATTTCAAGGCCTCTGCGTGATGCGTTCAGGTACCGACCTGTGTTTGTGGATGAGAGCGTTGAAGGCCATCCCGTCTCTCCAGCTGGTGCTGAAGTTGTGGATGTTGACGTTTGGATATCTGGACAGGAAGGAGGACATCACGGTCACACACACTCTTACAATCATACACACACTTTAATTTAATGCCCCAGGGGCTGATGGGAAATGTAGTACTATAATGTCCTGTAATAACGAGTCTCTCTCTCACCCTGCCGTCTTCATCTGGCACCAGAGCAGCAGAGCGTCTTTAGCCGACTTCTTCTCCTTGTTGTCCTCCGTCTCCACGCTGATGTCCTGGATCTGAGACACACACACACACACACACACACACACACACACACACACACACACACACACACACACACAGAGTTTGAATTTCCAAGCTTTATCAAACTGTCCACACAGGTCAGAGGTCAACCTGTCCAGCCTGTCACAAATAACTCGAGTCGGGTCGGACCACACGCTTCCTTTTTTTGGCTCAAGGGGGTCCCCAACTTTTTCTTGACATTTTACCACTTTTTTCTAGAATTTTTTTACTTTTTTAAAAAAAAACTATTATTATTATGTTTTTTTTTTAAAGAAATTTTTACCGCTTTTTCTAGAATTTTTTTTACTTTTTTCTAAAAACTATTATTATTATGTTTTTTTAAAGAAATTTTACCACTTTTTCTAGATTTTTTTTTACTTTTTTCTAAAAACTATTATTATTTTGTTTTTTTTAAAGAAATTTTACCGCTTTTTCTAGAACTTTTTTACTTTTTTCTAAAAACTATTATTATTTTGTTTTTTTTAAAGAAATTTTACCACTTTTTCTAGAATTGTTTAACTTTTTTCTAAAAACTATTATTATTATGTTTTTTTAAAGAAATTTTACCACTTTTTCTAGAATTTTTTAACTTATTTAAAAAACTATTATTATGTTTTTTTTAAAGAAATGTTACCACTTTTTCTAGAATTTTTTAACTTATTTAAAAAACTATTATTATTATGTTTTTTTTAAAGAAATGTTACCACTTTTTCTAGAATTTTTTTTACTTTTTAAAAAAAAAACTATTATTATTATGTTTTTTTAAAGAAATTTTACCACTTTTTCTAGAATTTTTTAAACTTTTTTAAAAAAACTATTATTATTATGTTGTTGTTTTTTTAAGAAATTTTACCACTTTTTCTAGAATTTTCCTAAACTTTTTTTTTTTTTTTCCCACTTTTTTCTAGAATTGTTTTGGAGAAATCTTACCACTTTTTTTCCCCAGAAAATTCTCTACAATATTTCCCAAAATTAACACCTTTGGCCCTGATTTGAACGCACATTGGCTTAAAAAACTAACGTTCTTCAGTCTCAGAACAAACATTTGTGTATTTCTGGTGTTTTTTTCAGTTTGTTGATATTGTAGTGTATGCATACCGCCACATTAGATTGGCAGTGGTGGACAGTAACAGAGTTTGAATTTCCAAGCTTTATCAAACTGTCCACACATATATGACACACACACACACACACACGCAGACACACCCTCTGCTCCATTTCACCTCCTTCCTCCATCTCAGGATTTAAAACCACTAAAACACTTCTTTTTTAATCCTTGCGGCTTAAAAACATCTAAATCCTTTTCACCCGTTTTCACTGCTGTTCGCTGTCCCCGCTGATGACATCATCATCATCATCATCATCATCATCATCATCATCATCATCACCATCATGACACGACACAACGACCCCGTCACTCAGAGTATTTGTGTTTTGGCTGTAAAACATCTCGTCATTAAACCGACGCTGCGTTAATCTGTGAGTTTTAAAGTTTTAAAGATTCCAGACTGTGTCACATCTTTAGGATTAATAAAGAGTGATGATGTCACTTTATAAAAACTCTGTGTGGAAAAACATCGAGGAGATTTGAATTTTAATGAACTAGGAAGATGATGAATCATCTGGATGAAGACGAAACATCTTCATCTGAACATTATTCAACTTTAGAAGCTCCAGCTTTAATTAACGTTATGGAACGAGCTGCAGGAGGATTTACTGTACCACCGACTGAACCAGTGAGGGAAGAGAAGAGAATCTATCTGCTCTTGTGTTTGTCTCGTGTAATTTGTAATTTGTACATTTTTATGCTGTCTAATTGGTGTTGTTTGTGCCAGGTCGGACTCGTTTTTAAATCTCAGTGAGTTTATCTGGTTAAATAAAAGGAGAATTAAATAATAATCAGCACCGATTAAACTTCTAATAAATAAATGTCCTTCTTCTTAATTCATTACTTGGGTAAAAAATACACAAATAACTTGAGTTGGGTCGGACCGCACACTTCCTTTTTGTTCAGCCTTGAGAGGGTTCAAGGGGGTCCACAACTTTTCTTGAAATTTTACCACTTTTTTCTAGAATTTTTTAACTTAAAAAAAATAACTATTATTATGTTTTTTTTTAAAGAAATGTTACTACTTTTTCTAGAATTTTTTAACTTAAACATTTTTTAAAAATTATTCTTATGCTTTTTTAAAGAAATTTCACTACTTTTTCTAGAATTTTTTAACTTAAAAAAACTATTATTATTATGTTTTTAGATTTTTTTTAAAAGTTTTTTTTGAGAATTTTTTCCACCTTTTTCTAGATTTTTTTTAAGAAATCTTACCACTTTTTTTTCCAGAAAATTCTCTACAATATTTCCCCAAATTAATGCCATTGGCCATAATTTGAACGTACATTGGTTAACGTTCTTCAGTCTCAGAACAAATATTTGTGTGTTTTCTTCAAAATGTTATCTAATGGGGGTCCGTGGTCTAATTTGTGTCGATTTAGGGTCCTTGATGTAAAAAATTTTGAGAACCACTGCTGTACAGGAGACCAGAGTCTGTTTGAGGCTTTTATCTGATATTGTAGTGTATGCATAACGCAACATTAGACTGATGTTATTTAATCTTTCAGGAGGTAAAACAGAGAAGAGAAGCGTCTAACCCTGTTCAAGGTGAACAACAAGAATCCGACTCTGTTTGATTAATGAAAGTGAATAAAAGTGAATTAAGTGAATAACAGCTGACAGACTTGGTTCTGGTTCTGGTGGTGGTGTTCCTCTCACCTGGAAGCGGAGGATGATGGTCCAGATGAGACCGAGCGTGAGCCGGTGGTTCCCGTCCACGATGTCGTGGGAGCCCATGTTCTCCAGGTGGACGCGCTGCTCCTTTAAGAACTGCAGCGCCTTGTCCACGTTCTCCAGACAGTGGATCCTCATACGGCCTTTAGTGGGTTTGGGCTGGAACACAAACACACACAAAACACAACAACACAGGTCAACAACAACAACTGTAAAAAAAACCAGGAAGCGTGAATGAACGGCTTCAAACATGAGGAGGAAGAGGAGGAAGAGGAGGGAGAGGAGGAAGAGGAGGAAGACAAGAACAGCTGCAGACACAGCTGAACGCCTTCAAACCGACACACTTTGTTATGATTGTGTTTTGTGTTTTTTCTAACTATGATTTAAAAAAAACAACTTCTACTGGACGTTATTCACATGATTCATATTGAAACCAGGGTTATTAGAGTTCACTAAAACTAAAACATAATTTAGTAACCTGAATTAAAAATAAAAATGACAATTTTTCCAAAAAATGAGAACTAAATAGTACAATGAACAATGCAACACTAACTAAAAGACTAAGACTAAATAAAAACTAAATAAAACTAGTCAATGTCTCAAAAATAAAACCAAATTAAAACGGAATTAAAAAAAGCAAACTGGTAACACTTTATAATAAGTACACACTATTAAGCATTAGTTAAGCATTAATAAACACTGAACTCTTAATTTATAACACATGAATACTCATTATAAACACAGTTAGTGCTTATCAATGATAAGTGTATTTATAAACTACTGATGTATACTGATGAGTATTTATTCATATGTTATAAATGATGAATTCAGTATGTCATGCTTCACTAATGCTTAACAGTGTGTATTTATTATAAACTGTTCAATTCAATTCAATTTATTTGATGAAGATGGACAGGTATGCCAGGTGTTATCACAGTGGACGCTTCTGTAACATTGTGTGTTGTAGAGAATCAGACTGTTACACAACAAACAGAAACACAACACTGCTCTGTGTAGATATTTATCTCTGTGATATATAATTAGATTAAAACCCCATAATAATAATACTACTACTAATAATAAATAACTATAAAACAATAAGAGATGATCCGTCCACACCACATGTTGTCCATCTTCACTACGACCAGGACCCGGTCCAACAATAACACTGCTGTCTTCACTTCTACACACACACAGCCGGGAGAGAGTTACCGTGGTGATTCAGGATCTGGATTCTGACCAGAGATATTTTGGACGCTTGTGTGTGTGTGTGTGTGTGCGGCGGTGGCAGATTTAAACCCACCCACACACACACACACACACACACACACACACACACAGAGCTGCAGTGTTGTGTTAGTGCAGCTCAGCAGCAACACAATCCTTCTCTCCTCCATCAGCAGCCGCTCGGTGCTGATGAGGCGGGAGTTTCCAGCATGAGGCGCTTTTTTTTTTTTGTTTGTTTTCGCTGTTTTTAGACTGAACGCTCACAGGGGGTTTTTCCTTAAAGGAAAAGTTCAACATTTTTGGCAAATTGGCCCATTGCCATAATAATCCCTACAGTCATAGCAGTAGGTTCGTTACCTTTAATTGTCGGTGCAAGCTATTTTTAGAACGCCGGAGCAGAGCCGTGAGCTGCTTAGAGCTACGCTACGGAGACTCATTATGGGATTTCTTGGTTTCCCCTCATCAATCTCATCAAATACACAATCCAACAACTCCACAACTCTCTGGTGGACAAGTTGTGACCTGCACATTCACCACGCTATGAGATAATAACACAACGTTACCACACAGAGTTGTTTTAGAGGGAAATTCATGCAAAACCGCTGATGCGCGTTGCCTTCAGGGACAGTTTTTCATCAACAGTCTCTGTATTTCCCTCTACAACAACTCTGTGTGGTAACGTTGTGTTATTATCTCATAGTGTGGTGAATGTGTAGCTCACAACTTGTCCACCAGAGCGTTGTGGAGTTGTTGGATTGTGTATTTGAACAACATGCACCGACAATTAAAGATGCTTCCATTTTTTTCTCTGCTTGGATGTAGGTATTATCTAATTTGTGAATTAATTCTTTGTAACAAGGGGTAGACAATATAAGTTCGCTTCTTTCTGCCCCCTTTCATTCAAGAGTTACAGTACTGTCATTGTTTATTTTATTTTTTGTTTTTATGCTCAATAAATGAATGAAATAAATAAATAAACTAAACTAAAGGTAACGAACCTACTGCTAAGACTATAGGGATTATGGTGAGAGGAGGATCTGACTAAATGTTGAACTATCCCTTTAAGTTTGGAGCAGCCTCAACACTCCCCCACCCCTCCGGTTGCCTCCCATGTTTAACTCCGTCATCGCTGTGAACTTAAACCACAAAAATATGAAAAATGACTCCTATTCTCTCAGAAGACATCTGGTCATGTCTTGTATATTTTTACTATTTCAAACTAATCCCATGAAAACCCCCAACACTTCTCCTACAGCCTACACCCCCCTCCTCCTCCCCCCTCCTCCCCCTCCTGCCCCTCCTGCCCCTCCTCCCCCCCAGAGACCCACAGCTCCATTGTTCCCAGAAAAAAACCACAGAAACAGTGAATCAGTGAGTTTTTACTGCGACATGAACTAAAACTTAAAAACATCAGCAACACTGCGGGAAAATATGTGGAGGATAAAAGTTCAGTTCACACTCAAATTTCTCATTACTTATTATTAATATATGAAATGAATCATGTGAGGATGAAGAGAACAATAAAACAATACAGTCGTGTGTTCTGGAGGAAAAACACCATGAAATGAAGTTTATATTAAGCAACAATTATCTTTCTGCGGGCCATGTGTGAACAATGTGACACAGTTCAGAGGAGGAGGAGGAGGAACACTGGGTTCAGCATTTAGACCATTTGTTGTAAAAAAAAAAAACTGTTATTCTAAAAAACAGGGGAAATGATTCATTTGTTTGTTGCATCATATGTTTTAATTTTCAGGTGCAGAAACTGGTGTTTTGATGTTTTTATGTTACTACGGATGGAAATTAGCATCTTGCTAATGTGCACTGTCTCATTCAAATAAACAAATAAAAGTAAAGTAAAGTAAAACCAGCGACACAAAAGACAGTGGAAGTTGTAATGTTTCGTGACGTTTTTTGATGTTCAATGTATGCTTTTATTTTGAAATCCAATTATCGGAAGTAGAATGTAACTGACTACAGTAACTGTTATCAAGGAGACGGAAATAAAGTACCAGTAGGCTAACGTTATCAATGGTTAAGGGTTAGGGTCTTTTTTATTCCTTGCATTCTACATCTATTCTGCTTCTTTTAAATATTTCATTTTATATTTTTGTATTTTATATGCAACAAGTACATAGGAATTTCACTGTAAACACTCGTAATTATATAAACTTGAATTAAATCTGCTGCTACTAGGTCAAATACGACTTTACTTGTATATTTCCAAGTCATGTCATGTTGTTTAGTGTGACATAGGTCTGGTATTATCTTCTACACACAAACCATATGGTGAGATTATATGACATCTGATTCATTATAGTCTCCGTATAAAGAAGTTTAAAGACTTTAATGCATCGATAGTGATAATAATAATCCTATGAAACCACAGTGGCCATGCTCTGCATTTAGCACAAAGTGTGAAATCCCTTCCATAGTTACCTGCAACAAAGCACTGACTTGCATTTTAAGTCCACACATACATCAGCTGCCTTTGCTATGTGCTGTCTCTCTTGCACTGACTATTTGACCATTTTTTATGAATGTAGGCCTACTATTATATCTTATTTATTTCTGTTTAGTCTGTTTTTAGTTTGTGCCCATTCCTTGCTTTTATATTTGCTTACTTTTTTATCTGGGACCTGGCTACAGATTTCGTTCTGTCATGTTTAACATGTGGAATGACAATAAAAGACTTTGACTTGAAATGTTTTGCAGATTTACATTTCAATAGGACGAATCTCCTTGTTGTTTACAACTACTTCTGGGTAGAAAACCAGCATGAGAACAATAGTGACGCACGAGAGTTTCGCTATATTTATCTCATTTTTCATGTCACTATATCGCCGTTTAGACTAATCTGATGTTTGTAAAGTTTATAAAACCAATGATTGGACAAACATTACTATTTCTGTGTGCACATTTTTCTAATTAGTCATGGTTATCAGAGATTAGCTGGGCTAACGGTTAGCTACCTGTTTAACTTTAATAACTCAGTGACTCAATAAACGCTCCATGAAAAAATATTTTCTCCAGCGGATATCTGAGTTCCAACATGACTGAGCTAACTGGAGTAGTTTCATGTGGTGTCCCACAACGGGAGGATTTTAACAGCTGACGTCCTGGTGTTAGCTTAGCTACTGCTGTTAGCTTAGCTACCGCCATTAGCTTAGCTACCGTTAGCTGTCCCTGTCAGCTGCAGCCACTGATGCTTTCTAGACACTGTGATTCCCCCAAACTGAATAAATAGCACATAGCAACACAAAACACACACACAGAAATAGTAATGTTTCTTCAATCATTTCAGATTTGTCTAAACGGTGATAGGGCGTGAAAAATATGACATAGCCTATAGCTAAACTCTCGTTCGTTACTATTGATCTCATTCAAATTACAGCTGGTTTTCTACCCGGAAGTAGAATGTAAACAACAAGGAGATTCGGTCTATAGGGGCGAGTGTGTGTCTGTTTAACTGTGTTGTGTTGTGTTGACAGTATGAACCAGTCTGGATGAAGAGGATCGAGCCTCTGTCTGGATGTGGAAACAGCCGCTGGCTCTCAGATTCCTGAAGCCCAGTCTGGAGGCGTTTTGGCTCCGTGTAAAAACCCTCAGAGTTACTCAATGACTTCTTTCACAACTCCAACTCCGCTGCCCCCCCCTCCCCCACTGAGATTCCCTCCATCACTATCAGTCTGTCTCTCTCTCTACTTCCTGTACCGAGGGTTGTTATAGCTACTTTATGTTTTGTGTGTTGTTTTATTATTGTGATGGATGTGAATCTCTGCTGCTTCCTGTCTGGCTGTGAGCTTGTGTTTTCTCTCTGCGTGTGTTTGACAGGCGGAGAAAAGAAAAGGCCGGAAGACCAAGGAGAGAGGAGAAGGAGAAGAGTTTGGCTCGTTGCTCTGGAAGTCACAAGGGCTGAGAGTGTGTGTGTGTGTGTGTGTGTGTGTGTGTGTGTGTGTGCGGTTACAGTAAGAAGATGGACAGAGAGACACACAAAGGGCAGCAGGTCCAGCTGTAATGTATTCCTCCCGTTGCCTTGGAGACGGGAGGCTGGCAGTAGCCTAACTGTTGTATCTCGGTCACTTTGTCAATCACTGAACCCACACACACACACACACACACACACACACACAGAACTCATATCCGTCATATTTTTTTTGGGTTTATCACTATCGGTGGTTTGGTTTATCGTTGTTGCTGTTGCTAAGTAGCCTAACGGAAGCGGTGTTTCTGTGTTTGCTGTTCTGATATAGTATCACACACAGCATTGTGCAACTTAAAGGACAATTCCTGTCAAATTCATTCAACCTGGGGCTCTAGTTTTCTAATATTTCAGCCATCGCCACAGCAACGTATAATCTAAACATTCATTCTGTTAGAGATGAAATATTAAGAAACTAGAGCCCCTGGTTGAATTTGACAGGAATTGTCCTTTAAAGGGATAGTTCACCCAAAATTGAAATTTCACTCATTATCTCCTCCCCCTCTTGTGGACTAAGGGCTGGGAGAAGTTTCAGAGTCCTCCGTGGCTTCTCTGAGTTACAGGGGGTCTCGGCGTAGCAGAGCATGTCCATATAACGGTTGCAAATGGATACCAACTGTCTTCGTAACAAAAAGACACACCAAAAAACATCCAAATACCTCCATGTTGCTCGTATGTAATGTCCGTCTTGTACTGAAGCCCCGAAATGCAAAATTGTTCCGAAAAAAATTTAATAAGTCTATATTTCAAGCTTGTTTTGTAGCAGAAGTATTTGGATGTTTTTTGGTGTGTCTTTTTGTTACGAAGACTGTTGGTATCCATTTGCTACCGTTACAGTTGTATGCACTGCTACGCCGAGACCCCCTGTAACTCAGAGAAGCCACGGAGGACTCTGAAACTTCTCCCAGCCCTTAGTCCACATGAGGGAGAGGAGATAATGAGTGACATTTCAATTTTGGGTGAACTATCCCTTTCAGGCGACTGTGACTCCGCCCACAGGTTCAGGACTTTTACCCTGAAGAAGTTGATTTAAAACATTTTTATGGACTCGTGTCATTAGAATAAAAAAATGACTATAATCAAACTATGAATTAAAATGCTGCTTCATGTTCTCTTTGCTATGAAAACATTTCTTGATTTAAAACGACACGTTTATCACAGTTCTGCTCTGACTTCCTGTTTCAAAATAAAAGCTCAGCCAGCCGATGACTCACCAGCCTCTCCCCTGACAGCACCTCCAGCAGCTTGATGAGCATGCGTCCGTCCCTCAGGTCCATGTACAGGTCTGTGATCCTGCAGGACACTCTGGACAGGTGGGAGTTCACCCACTTGGTGAAGGTCTTCTTCTGCACCGCCTCGCGCTCATCTGAGAGAGACAGAGAGAGATCAGTGGTTATCCAACAATAAACAAATACAGTCCAGAGTTGATATTCCTGTGTTTCTGACACAAACGGGAGCTTCCCACTGCACCTGAACACACCGAGCGTCAACTTGGGTCTCGACTCCGCCAGACTTTGAATTAGATCTAGTTTTACAAACATGTTGGCTTTATTATTATTACAGTAGAGTGATTGACAGTTAGTGTAGGGATAAGACAAGCCAAGCTTCTGCTTCATATTCCTTTTCCGACAGATTATCAACGTGTATTAATGTCCTCATACTGAGCCAGACTTCTAAGCAGGTGTATTGTTTGAAATATTTTTGTTATCTTAGTTTAATCAGAGGACCGGGGTTACATGAGTGACCTAACGTTTTATTATTATGTTTTCTAAATTTTTTTCCACAGACAGCGTCAGACAGCGACTCAAACATGCACCCAGAAGTTTATTTACTTGAAGCAAGTCCAGAGTTGATATTCCTGTGTTTCTGACACAAACGGGAGCTTCCCACTGCACCTGAACACACCGAGCGTCAACTTGGGTCTTGACTCCGCCAGACTTTGAATTAGATCTAGTTTTACAAACATGTTGGCTTGCTCTATCTGTTTATTGAGTCGTTGGGCGGCTTAACGCCATGACAACATACTTGCGACGGTGAAAAACATGACAAGAAGATGGCTTTGGCAAAGGAATCGTTTGAATCGGCGTTGGCATCAACTTTGAAAGAATTAAACTTGTCATTTTCTTTAAAAGTTGAGCCAGAAACTGCACTGAAGTCGTTCATTTAGAAGAAGGATGTATTTGGTGTTTTGCCGATGGGATATGGGAAAAGTTTAATCCACTGACGTCATCCTGCTCTTTGCTCTGATTGGTCGTAGCGCTACCCTATTGGTGCAGAGGCAGTTTGAAAGACAGCCTTCATCCCGCCCCCTGGATTGAGCCGAGGTCTACCGCTCGTTGCCAGACTAGACATGGTAATGATGTAGTCTGGCTTGTCAGGCTAGCCCCGAGTTGAATTTGCCTGGAATTGTCCTTTAACTTCCAGTATTCTGTTATGTTTATGTATGTTTCATATGTTTTATGTTTCATCTCGGCTATACAGTATTGTAAATGAGGTTACTTCTCAATATAATGTATCTCCGAGTTTAAATAAAGGTTACGATGATGGTGATGATGATGGTGTGTGTGTGTGTGTGTGTGTGTGTGTGTGTGTAAGGGAGAGGTTTCCTGTGTCTGACAAAGCAGACATAATCTAAATCACTGCTGTAAATAGTCACACCCACACACACACACAGACACACACACAGACACACACACACACACACTCAGTGCCGATGAGCTGCAGGCTGACAGCAGACACCTGCTGTCTGCAACACAACTTAGTTTATTTCCCACAGGTCGGATCGTTATTGTTACCAACACACACACACACACACACACACACACACACACACACACACTCTGGAGATATTGGAATCACAGCGTTTCCTCGGTTCAATCCCGGGTCAGTTGCCGTGTCGACCGAATCAAAGGAGGAAGTTGCACAACCTGACAGCAGAAGAGAGAGAGGAGAGGAGAGGGCGTGACCCCTACACACACACACACACACACACACACACACACACACACACACACACACACACACACACACACACACACAGCTGCTAAATGTGTGTGTGTGTTTTTACACTTGAGTGATTTGATTTCCGTCACATTTTTCTCTTTCGACAGCAGATTCAGATTCTGTTCTGTAAATATCTTTGAGCAGAGGAATCGAACCCGCGACCTTCTGATCAGGCCCCACTGGGCCAGTCAGTCGCCTCATTATAGCTTTAAAATGTTCGTTAGCTTTTATTGTAATTTTGTTTTTATTGTTGAGGAATTGACTAGTTTTTATTCAGTTTTTATTCTTGGTTTTAGTTTTTATTCAGTCTTAGTTTTATTCAGTTTTTATTCAGTCTTAGTTTTATTCAGTTTTTATTCAGTCTTAGTTTTTATTTAGTCTTAGCTTTTATTCAGTCTTAGTTTTATTCAGGTTTTATTCAGTCTTTGTCTTAGTTGTAGTTTTTATTTAGTCTTAGTTTAGTTTCTCAGGTTTTAGGAGAAAGCCTCTGTCAGACCTCTGAAGATGAACTTCCAAATTCCCTTTTAGTTGCATCCATCCCATAATGTTCCCATCAGTCCTCATCAGGTTCCATTCCCTCTTATCCAGCTGTGGGTCGTACTCCAAGTCGTTTTCTTCCTGCAGCTTTAGACATCGACAAGAAAACTACAACTAAGCTGCTGTTATCTGATGAAACTTTACTTTACTGCAGTTTAGCATCAAACCTGGAGTTTTTTTATTTTTTATTTCAGTTTACTAGATTATTTTTTCACTGCTAGTTTTAGTTCTAGTTTTAGTTTTAGTTTTAGTTGAACTATAATAACCTCAGACCAGTTAAACCGCTCTGAGCTTTGACCTTTTCGAAAACCTCTTCCAATCAGTTCATCTCTGAGCCGTCATCAACGTTTGTGCCAAATTAGGAGAAGAAGTTCCGCCTCATTGTTTCCATGACAATGAGACGGACGGACGACCAGAAAACAATACAGTACGTCTCCATCCGACTCAGAGAGAAAAAACTCAACAAAACAAAACAAAACTAACAACTGTAACAAAAATTAAAGTGCACAGTCAGAGAAAGCAGCAGGGCCGTTGCTAGGAATTCTGGGCCCACTGAAAGAATACTAAAGTGGGCCCCTGCCCCCTGACTTTTCCCCTTCACTGCAAAAACTCAAAATCTTTCCAAGAATATTTGTCTTATTTCTTGTCAAAATGTCTCATTTCTAGTCAAAACTAATCTCTTTCCACTTAAAATAAGACTCAACACCTAAAAATTATCTTGTTTTTAAATAATTTTCACTTGTTTCAAACTAATTTTCACTTGAAATAAGTAGAAAAATCTGCCAGTGAAAGCAAGTTTTTTGTGCTTGTAATAAGGAGGAAAAACTTGCTCCACTATCAGATTTTTCTACTTATTTCAAGTGAAAATCTGCTTGAAAGAAGTAAAAAGTGTCTAAAAACAAGCTACTTTTTAATGTGATGAGTCTTATTTTAAGTAGAATGAGATTTGTTTTGGTCTAGAAATTAAATTTGGACTAGAAATAAGACAAATATTCTTGGTAAGATTTTGAGTTTTTGCAGTGTTCTTTCTTAGATTACGTATGTATTATTATTATTTTTTTTTTAACCTTTATTTTACCAGGCAAATTGCTTGAGATAAAAACAATCTCTTTTACGAGCATGGCCTGGCCAAGAAAGCAGCAACAAGATAATATACACACAAAGAAGTGAGGACGAATATGAGAGAGAGAGAAAAGAGAGAGAGAGAGAGAGAGAGAAAAGATGAATGACGTCCAGAGTTCTACAGTCCGGCAGGGATATGGGGGGAAGAGAAGGAGGACGGGAGGGCTGTGTGGTACAAGGGGAGGCTGTATCATTATCATTTTTTATTTACTTTGTTTTGATGCTAATGCAGCATTACACTGCAAAAACTCAAAATCTTAACAAGAATATTTGTCTTATTTCTAGTTAAAATGTCATTTCTAGTCAAAACAAAATAAGACACATCATATTAAAAGTAGCTTGTTTTTTGACACTTTTTACTCCTTTCAAGCAGATTTTCACTTGGAATAAGTAGAAAAAATCTGATAGTGGAACAAGTTTTTCTTCCTTATTACAAGCACAAAAAACATGCTTTCACTGGCAGATTTTTCTACTTATTTCAAGTGAAAATTTGTTTGAAACAAGTGAAAATGATCTAAAAAAAAAAGTTATTTTTTAGGTGATGAGTCTTATTTTAAGTGGAAAGAGATTAGTTTTGACTAGAAATGAGACATTTGGACAAGAAATAAGACAAATATTCTTGGAAAGATGTTGAGTTTTTACAGTGTACTATGAGTATTAGTCAGGGTCTTATGCAAAAATAAGGAGGAATCAACTGTGTTTGACCCCTGGGAGTGAACACACACACACACACACACACACACACACACACACACACAAACACACACACACCTCCTGACTGTTTCATACATGCAGACACACACACTGATACACAGCCGTGACCTCCACAGCGCCGAGCGGGACAATGGCGTCAGTGTGGAGCGACCTTCAGCCGCGTTATCACCGTCGCCGAGGAGACGCTCTGAGACTTTCTGATACGAGACACGAGGACGAGACGTCGGTCAGCGAGCGAGACGACCACGACCACGACCGGACGGAGCCACGGACAACACACACACAGTCACAGTCAGAAGGAGCTTTTATTTTGAAAAGTCAAGTCATGGAGCAGCAGAGGAGCAGTCGCCACTTTTTGACCTTTTTCTGGATGTTTGTGTTATAAAGCTCCTTCAGAATAAAGGTAGATGTTTGTGTTAAAGCTCCTTCAGAATAAAGGTTGACATTTGTGTTAAAGCTCCTTCAGAATAAAGGTAGATGTTTGTATTAAAGCTCCTTCAGAATAAAAGGTAAATGTTTGTATTAAAGCTCCTTCAGAATAAAAGGTAGATGTTTGTATTAAAGCTCCTTCAGAATAAAAGGTAGATGTTTGTATTAAAGCTCCTTCAGAATAAAAGGTAGATGTTTGTATTAAGGCTCCTTCAAAATAAAGGTAGATGTTTGTATTAAAGCTCCTTCAAAATAAAGGTAGATGTTTGTATTAAAACTCTTTCAAAATAAAGGTAGATGTTTGTATTAAAGCTCCTTCAGAATAAAAGGTAGATGTTTGAATTAAAGCTCCTTCAAAATAAAGGTAGATGTTTGTATTAAGGCTCCTTCAAAATAAAGGTAGATGTTTCCATTAAAGCTCCATTAAAGCCTTAAAACCAGCCGTCAGGACTTCCTGTCACTTTGTGATGTCACAACAAAGCCCCGCCCCCTCACCACCTGGACCCACCATCCATCCAACAACAAC
>NC_140921.1:2932956-2980456 GCF_045865225.1 Trachurus japonicus | reverse complement strand
CGTCTCCAGAGTCGCTGAACCGTCACCTGGACGGTTCAGAGTGGAAACCCCCGACCGGCTCGTTAGAGGAAGTGAAAACGCTGCAGGAGCCCCAGATATAGTATAGGCATAAATATAATGATTAAAACATTATTAGGGTCCGGGCAGCGCAGCTGCCAGGACACTATTGTATTCCTAGGAATTCTTCTTCTTCTTCTTCTTTCTTTCTTTCTTCTTCTTCCAAGGAAGTCATACTTCCCATGGGCGAAAACTCACCAAACTTTGCACAAAGGTTCAGTCCCATGCCAGATTCACTCAACTCCAAGGACATGTGCCCCCCCCTCCCAGGGGGGGCACAATAAGCGTTTAAATTTAAAAATTTTAAAAATTCCTACCAAACCAACGGTAGATGCTACAGTGTTGAAACTTCACCACAATGTAGCCTCAATACTGCTGAAACTTTTGTCCACTTAAACTTATTACAAATTATGAAGTCCATCACTCTGTTTTTTTCAATAACTGTAAAACTTTTAAAATGTATCTCCTCCCACAATTTTTGCTCAATTGACACCAAACTTGCTACAGAGCATCTCCAGACAGTCCTCCACATAACTTGTTTCTCGGATTTTTGATTAAGCAAAAATTGAGCCTACAGTGCATGAAAACGTTTGACTGTAAACACTACTGTAAACATATACCATCACATTCTTGCTAAATACATTTTCAAACTTCCTGAAAAAAAATGAGAATATTCTGGAGTCATGGTTGATGAAGTTTGGCAAATATCAGAATTTTAATTCAAAAACTGAATTTTCTAGAACATTTTGAATTCTGCTCTCATGGGAACAACTGCAGTCAATGTGAGACTGGAATTTATAAACATCATATTTTCTCTTATGAAGCAAAACACTTATCATTAAAAACAAATCACCAACATTTCCATGCTGTCAAGATGCAATTTATGTATTATCAGATTTTTGTTTAGATGACTGAATTATTGACATTTTGACCATTTCATCACAACAGCTGCCCGGGCACTGGCTCACCTGAGTGGATAAATGAAGCTACACAGCAGGTCTCAGTACCAGCCAGTTAGCTCAGTGAGTTAGGAGCTGGTTCTCGGTGTCAGAGATTGTGAGTTCGAGACCCAGCGAGGGAGAAGATGATGATGATGACAGTTTGAAATGGCAGATGTCCTCAAGCTATTTTGCTGTCTAAATGCAATTTATGTATTAACAGATTTTTGTTTAGATAACAGAAATCTGCGTCCACAACAGCTGCCCGGACACTGACTCCCTGAGTCTATTTGAGAAGACACACACCATGTCTCACTTCCAGATAATTAGCTCACTGAGTTAAGCGCTGGTTCTTGGTGTCAGAGGTTGTGAGTTCAAGACCCAGCCAGGGTGATGATGATGATGACAGATCAAAATGTCAAATGTCCTCAACACGAAACACAAGACAATTGTCCTAATGGTGGCATCACAGCAAGCTTCTAAATTTAAAAATCCAAATAGCTTGGACTGGACCATCTGCGAAGGCTCCTAATATCTTAGACTCATAGTAGATGTTTGACAAATACATATCATTATTTTACCTCAAAAACTGATTTTTCTTTTTCTGCCTACACGACAGTGAATGGCTTACTCAATTTGTGAAGCCACTGTTGAACTGCCACTTGTCAATTAGCTCAGTGCGATAGACAACAGTCTTTGGTTCCCGAGGTTGTGGGTTCAATCCTCAACTGATGCAAATTGGACACTATAAGGACAACTGTCTTGTCTTCCTATTCTCCTGTTTGTTGCTCAGAATTGCCTAAATATGCCCAAAAGTAGCCCGGACCCGACCCATCGCTGCGCAGCAGCTATAATTGATTAATGGTTTTTAAAGGATAATTGCCTTTTTTTTTTTTACAATCTGGACCTCATTTATCCTCCGCATAATGGAGTCTACAGGGCAGCAGAATGCAGCCTCTAAATAACACATTATCTGCAGAGAAACTCCTTCATTTCACCAATATTTAGTTCTGATAGGCTAGTGCTATTCCCCTCTGAGTCCGGGGTTAGCTGTTATCAACATCCGGGGTCTGTAGATTGTTGCTACCGCTAATGCTACGGTTTGTTTCTGCGTGTTTCCGACTTGTCAGAACAAAATGAGCAGCTGGATGAAGTTCAGCTTCCACAGGCTTCCTCTCCTCAACCTGGACTCACTAAAGCTCCGGCTAGTTGAGATAAAAATGGACCCGAATGCCGAAGCAGAATGATTATTATCAGAATGAGCCGGGCGGCGCTCAGAGATGACATCATCATCCAGGTCAGAGGTCAGTAGGTCAACCTACAGACCCCGGATGTTGATAACAGCTAACCCCGGACTCAGAGGGGAATAGCACTAGCCTATCAGAACTAAATATTGGTGAAATGAAGGAGTTTCTCTGCAGATAATGTGTTATTTAGAGGCTGCATTCTGCTGCCCTGTAGACTCCATTATACGGATATACGCGCCTCTCGGCTGGAGCTCATTTCATCACAACCACTTGTAATGACACCAAAGTTATCTGGGGGAGGAGATGATCGGATTTTATGATAGAAATAAGGTCCAGGTTGTAAAAAAAAAAACAGCAATTCCCCTTTAATTGATTTTAAAACATTTAACATCTTTAAATCTTCTCTAATTCCAGCTTCAGACATGAACTTCCTGTTTGTCTCTGAGTGGAGACTAAATAACAAACCCAACACACCCAACGTGTCTCAGCTCTCAGACACAAATACTGATCGATCAATACTAGAAATAATCATTAGTCAGCGCCCCACGGCCCGACAGACACACACTGAACGTATCAGACATCTGTTTCCACTCGCTGAGGGTCACACACACACACACACACACACACACACACACTCTGACACACACACACACTGACACACACACACACACACACACACACTCGGGGCTCTGTTCACTCTCCCATGTCTGTGGTGTGTTTCCAAATCCAACCCAGTTCTGGGCCGTTCACGGTGGATCGCATGACATTAACCAAACACACACACATACACACTTATACACACACATTTACACACACATTTACACACTCTGACACACACACACACACACTCTGACACACACACACACAGGGTAATGGTAATATTGGGCGGCCTCCCTGCTCCTCCGGTGGGAGATCAGGAATGCAGGAATCCTGGAAGTGCAAAACTGGAAGTGTGTATTTTGATAAGGTTATATGATCGTGTGTGTGTGTGTGTGTGTGTGTGTGTGTGTGTGTGTGTGTGTGTCTGCTGAGGTAAAAGGCTTCATGTGTTCTCCAACAGAGCGGCTTTATGCCGGTGGAATGCTACGGTTAGCGTAGCATTCATTGTTAGCCTCATTGTTGCCGTGACGAATCGATCGATCTTTAGTTCACGTTCTGACAACAGCAACAACATGAACATTTTCTCTCTTTCTTTCTTTCTGTTTCATTTTCAATCATTTGTTTATTGTCGGCCTATTGATCATTGATTTCTGATTAAAAACACCAGGTTTGTAACTTCCTGTGTAGCGTTAAAATAAAACAGCTGGAGCAGATTAAACCTCCGTTTGTCACATTTTAACAAACTTAAATCAACATTTATCACTGTTTTTTGATCTTTTACAGACTAAACACTGAATTAATTCATCTAAGAAAGTGAAAATCAATTAAAAATGATGTGTATTTGATCATTTTACTTCCCATCTGATCAGTGTTGTGGGTCAGGAGCCTGCTATTAATCTTTATTGAATCTGATGTGATAACATTATATTTGAGGGCGTCGTCGAGATTAAATTAGTCTCGTAATTAAAAGATGATTCACAGCTCGGGGGTGAAATAGAATAAATAAACAACATGACCCACATTGAAGGGTTTCTAAAATAATATCAGAGTGTGTCATCCTGTTGTAGAACATCTGTGATTAAAATATTAAAACACAACCGAGCTGCTGTCGTCCTACACAAAGTCCTCTCGGCCAATCACACTCAAATGAATGGATGTGAATGAGACATTGTGTGTGTGTGTGTGTGTGTGTGTGTGTGTGTGTGTGTGTGTGTGTGTGTGTGTGTGTGTGTGTGTGTGTGTGTGTGTGTGTGTTTTCTTGGAGACGGAGCCAGATTGAGGAACAGAGCAGCATTGAGAGTCGGACGCTGAGCGAGCGGCGACCAGACTGTTGAAATGACTGAGGCCGTCTGTCCTGACTGACTCTGGGTCAGTTCAGCCTCAGCAGATCATCACAACCTCTTCACTCTAATAACTAGTGTTGTAAGGTGTTTCTGCTCCATCTGATCCGGTTGGTTCTGGTTTATGACATACTAGGCGGGTTTATATGGACAGTTTTAAAGTTTCAAATCGGTTTGGGAGACTGAACCGATTGAAAAAACATCATATAAACACCTCAAACCGTCTCAATTGTCATCATATTGCGGCAAATTGGCCCATTGCCATAATCACTATAGTCATAGCAGTAGGTTCGTTACCTTTAATTCTCGGTGCAAGCTGTTTTTAGAACGGCGGAGCAGAGCCGTGAGCTGCTCAGAGCTACACTACGGAGGCTCATTATGGGATTTCTTGGTTCCCCTCATCAAACTCATCAAATACACAATCCAACAACTCCACAACGCTCTGGTGGACAAGTTGTGACCTGCACATTCACCACGCTATGAGATAATAACACAGCGTTACCACACAGAGTTGTTTTAGAGGGAAATTCATGCAAAACCTCTGATGCGCGTTGCCTTCAGGGACAGTTTTTCATCAACAGTCTCTGCATTTCCCTCTAAAACAACTCTCTCTGATTGCAGCTTCTTCAATGTGAGTATTTCTGGTTTCTTTGTTCCTTTATGACAATAAACTGAGTCTCTCTTTGGTTTGTGGACAAAACAAGACATTTGAGGACGATGTCGTCTGGTGGTTTGAGAAACACTGATTGATGTTTTTCAACATTTTATTGACCAAACATCTAATCGATTAATCGTTAAAATAGTAGTAATAGTTGCAGCTATAGTATTAAAAGCTGTGAAAGTCTGAAATGAATCATAGTTTAGTTTGGGTCGGACCAGATTTCAGGTCTTTGGTTTCAGCTTTCAAACCTGTAAATTTGGTTCGGATCAAACAGACAAATCTGAAAAGTCCAGATCAGATGAGGACGGAGAGATAAAAACTGCTGGTGTGCTTTTATTTTGAAAACCCAACGTTTACTCTCTGATTGGACCTCGTCATCTCTCACTCACGTTTCTTTTTCCTCACAGGTTGAAACAAGACAAAACTTTTACTTTTACTTTTGCTGTTCCATCACATCTTCACTACACTATCATCAAACACTGAAGTTAAAAAGGAGTTTTAATAATAATTTATCAATAATAAAATCATCATCATCATCATCATCATCATCATCTTCGACTTGGTTCAGGATCAACTCAATACAGTCCAAAGTCTAACACACACACCTACAAATCACAACCACCACCTCACAACCAGCTACACACACACACACACACACACACACACACACACACACAGAGCAGCCAAGCCCATTTAGCATTTGCATTCCTGCTGCAGGTCATTACAACACACTATCGAGGCGAGATAAGATCACATTCTCTGATACACACACACACGCACACACAGTTGCACACAGAGTTTTCTTTACCTCACATAAACATGACACACACACACTCACACACACACACACACTCGCTCACAGACACACACACCTGCTCACACTGAATCTTCCTCTTTTATGGCTCTTTTACTGTCGATGCAGCTTTTATGTAATAAATGCAACATTCAAGGGCAGTTGGACGTTTTAGTGCTCGTGCATGTGTGTGTGTGTGTGTGTGTGTGTGTGTGTGTGTCTGTGAGTGTGTGTGTTGTTGGCCTGCTGTTCCTTTCACGCTCTGACAGCTGAATAAAGACTCTGCGGCGTCTTCCTGCTCTTTCTCTCTCTTCACAGTCCAGTTATGAAACCGATCAGCAGACAAACAGCCAGTCAGTACATGTAAACAATAAGTAAACAGTCTGTAAACAGGCACTTAACAGTCTGTAAGCAATCAGTAAACAATCAATAAACAGTCAGTAAACAACCATTAAACAGTAAAGAGTCAGTCACTCAGACCGAGGACTCGTTCCTTCTTCATCGCTGCCAAAATAAATCAACTTTCCTTCATTACAGTCAAAGTGTTAAGAGTTTGTTCACTGACTCAGATTCCTCATCCGTGTGTGTCTGTGTGTGTGTGTGTGTGTGTCTCACTGTGTGTGTGTAACTGTGTGTGTGTGTGTCACTGTGTGTGTGTGTGTGTGTCTCACTGTGTGTGTGTAACTGTGTGTGTGTGTGTCACGGTGATGCTAATGAAACAGCATCGTGGTGCGACAGACGTCCATCATCCTCATCATTAAACAGGTTCAGAGGGTTCAGGGTCGACAAGTTTCACTCACTGCAGGTATTATTAGCACCGTTAGCATCGTTAGCATTGTTAGCATCCAGACTGTGAAACTAATCAGAGTTACACCTGTTTAAAGTTCAGAGGAGGAGGAGGAAAAGAAGAAGAAATCCCCCGGGATGACGACGGAGGTTGGCCGGCCGAGCAGCTCTCCAGAGCGGCTGCTGCCTCTGTGGAGCTTCACTTCTCCGAAAAACATCGGAGCAAACTTCTAAACAGCCGTCATTTGGATAAACTGGCCGTATATTTGGGATCTAGACAGTTACTTTCTCACATGAAAAAATATTAAAACTTAATAAAGATACATAATTACAGCGCCAGAGTGGGAAATAAAACAGCTTTTCGTCTGTTTTACAGCTACTGCTACCGGTTAACGCGAAATGCATTCTGGAAAACTTGTAAACGGCATACTGCGGTGTGAACGGTGTCGGTCTGCTGAAGTAGCAGACTGAATACCACATTCAGTATGCAGTACACAGTACATACTAACGCAGTATGTAGTATAGTAGGCAGTACGGTAGTATGTGGTTTCAAAAACAGCCATATTTATTTCTTCTTCTGATCACTGAGTTTCTCCTCGTGTGGTTTCAAACCTCAGAGGAACTGATCAACTCATCTGAGGTTTGTTCACTTCCGCTTTTAACCATCTCAACCATCAACACACACACACACACACACACACACACACACACACACACACGATCTATGTTTATCTTTACTTTTCACTTTATAATGTTTCTCTCTCTATCTCTGTTAAGCCCCGCCCCCTCTCTCTCTCTCTCTCTCTGTTGTGAGCATGTGAAGCTCAGTCAAGTGTCGCCATCAAAGAACTCTTTCATCCTGCAGATGTGAGTGGAGAAACACAACAATACAACCACAAACACACAAACAACACACAAACACACAGTGACTTCCTCATGTCGACCGGTCCTTCAGGTAAGTTCGCCGCCGTCTGAAGGAACATGAAACATGGCCGCTCTGATTTCTCATCTCTTCCTGGAAAAACGTTTCACTTCCTGAGTTTAAAGAAACGACGCAACAACAGTTTAAATGTGTTTGTTTTGTGTGTGTTTTTTTTACCAAAACTAAACAAAACTCAAGAGTTTCAGATCGTTCGTTTTACTTCTTTCTTTCTTCTGCAGACTAAAATAAACATAAACAAGTGATGAAGAGGAGGAAATAAAAACTAAGTGCTACAAGTTACATCACATGGTTCATCCACTTGGCATCAATAAGCAGCACATAGAAGAAATATAAGTTTTTATAAAGAAGCTGCTGAGATTTAATATTATTTATTTCCATCCTCATTCAGTTTGATCCAAATTAGTTTTTCCTGCACGTTCCTGCAAATAATATATATTTTTATTTCACATATGGAGTTCAATAATTAACAAAACTGTGTTCTGAAGCTTTATCAGCTGTTAGATCAGTGGTTCTCAACCTTTATTGGCTCGTGACCACATTCTGACATCACAAATTTCTGGCGACCCGTCAATCAAGATGCACCAGCTCAGATATTTTTATATGCTGCATTTTATTTTAACTCGATTTATCCGAGAAAGTGAAAGTACAGAATACAGTTGTTTAAGATTGTGTATGGTGTTTTTAAATCATAATTTTAAAAAGAATGATAATTAGTTGAAAAAAATATATCCTCATCAGTAATTTTTTTTCAGGCGACCCTTATTTGAATTCCAGGCGACACCACGTGGGGTCCCGACCCCAAGGTTGAAAAACACTGTGTTAGATGCTAAATAAATAAACAGAGAGTTTATTTATGATATAACAGGTGTAGCTCCTGATGACGAAGGAGGAGGAGGACGGACTGCTCCTTTAATTTCACTAAGAGGATGGAGGGAGAGATGGATAGAGGCGGAGGAGGAGGAGGGAGGGGGGGGTGATGACAGCAGCTGAGCAGAAGCTCATGAAACATTGATGAGGAGGAGAAAGAGAAAGAGGAGAAGAGGAGGGAGGACGGAGGAGAAGGTGGTTTAGACACACACACACACACACACACACACACACACACCCTCCTCTCCGTTAATCCTCACACACACACACACACACTCCCAAACCACCGAGACCTCCTCTGATTGGCCGGCTCAGGACAACAGAGCCAGGAAGGAGAGGGGGATGCTGGGAGCTGAGGAGGAGGAGGAGGAAGAAGAAGAGCAGGTCTGTGGTTTGTTGTTGTATATTTGATGAGATCTCGTCGTGCTCTAACAGCCAATCAATTCATCTCCTCGTCGTGACATCACTGCCTCGTATGTATTTAAAGGAAAATCAACCATCGATAAAGGCAGAGTGAAGCCCCGCCCCCTCCCATCGACCACGTGTCTGAAAACAAAGGCTTCTGATCGATCTTTATGACTCTTGTTATGATTTATAGATCATTTATAGATTATATGAAAGCAAAGAGGAAGAAGAGAGCATCACAGGACCAATAAAGATAATAAACAGCATCAGATAATAAAGATTTAAAAGAAACCGAACAGAACCTGAGTCCAGTTCTGCTCCAAAAAACGTCTGACATTAAAATTAAAAGAGACGTGAAGCTTTAGAGCTGAAGATGAAGACAAAAATGAAAAAAACAAAACCAAACCAGCACTTTGCCTACCTCATACATGTTTCAGTATTGTCTAATGTGTTGTCTATTGTCTAATTGTGTCTTTTTATGCCTCACCGTAGCTTGTGGTCTGTGTAATTCTATGTATTTTATCACTTTTATGTTATGTGTATAGGGACTGCAGATGGAAATTAGCTGGGAGCTAAATCTGGTGCAACCACCTTTTCATTTTTTCCTGCAAATGATTAATGTAATTGCACATTGTCCCTTATTAAACTAATAAACTAAACTAAACCGGGGTTTAAAGACAAAGAAGCGACTGTGGAGGTGAAGAAAACAAAGCACCGGTTCAGTTTGGTTCTGCTACGGTGGCCCTGAAGGCTCAGTCTCACATAAGAGATGAATAAAGTCAACTAGTTATACTAAACTAATCATTAAATAACAGATTCAGTTCAATTAATTAAAAAAAGAAAAAACGGACGCTCCATCTGTCTAAGGTCATTACAGGTGCATTCTGGGAAATGTAGTCCAGAACATTGGCTCGGATCAACCAGGACAGAACCAAGATGGCTGCCGGAGCCGTTTATCAGTCAGGGCAGAAATAAAATCTCCCATGAGGCCGTGCAGCCGACGATCACTACGTTCGATTCCGCCTCTAATGAGGAGGGGGACGCCGCTGCTGCTCTCTCCTCCTCCTCCGTCTCTTCACAGACCGATTAGCCACCGACCACATCCATATTCATCTCCCCGCTGGGAATCGAACCGCCGCCGCCGCTGCTGCTCTGAACCACCTGAGCCACTTGAGAATTTACGACCTCTGATCGATCGACGCGTTCCTCTGTCTGAGCCGAGAGGAGACCAGCAGGTTGGAAAACATTACTATCCCATCACAGAGCGCTGATCTCCCCACCACAGAAACTAACACTTTTAAACGGTCGGAGATATTTTGGACATTACCACTGCACTGCTCTAATGTTTATTTTAGTAAAGAAATCATCACAACAAGGACAAAGTGTTAGTTTCTCTCTGTGATGGGATAGTAATGTGAGTGGCTACATGCAAAAACACAAAGTTTATACTGTTTATACTGTTCACTATATGAGTTCAGTGGTGTCTCTAAGGATTCCAGTCATGTACCAGAGATATCTGATTGTTTTCTGAGTGTTTGTTGTGGTTGAAAGAATTGCCCCCATGGGTTAGCGTTGTTGCTATCCCTAGCGCCGGGTAGCCATGGTAACTCTGGTTTGCCTGCATCAATTTTAGTCGCGATTTTTGCTCCCGCCAACACTGGGTGACCATCAGGACAACGATTTAGGGGTCAAAAATGACCGGAATTCTCCTTTAAAAACCTTCACTCAACCTCTGTAGAACCGAGTCTGTTTAGATCGAGACAGGAAACGTTGAAAGAAAATAATTTATCGACCGACTTTTAAAAAAGTCGAGCAGTGAAACTTTGTTTTGATGTAGAAACATTTAAAACGCAAAGATCATCATTGTTTAGTTTCGACTGGATCGACCAATCAGGTGCTGCAGCTTCTCGACCAACGACGAGCAGCAAAGAACCAAATCATGATAAATATTAAAAACGTGGAGAGAAAGTTCAGTTGTGCAGCGTCATCGTCTCCACCTTCGTCTGAGCTGTAAAAACTTATCAACAGATAAAAAGCTGCTCGTCTCCAAACCAACACAACACTGATAAGACCTGACAACACAACAACATGGCGTCCACCTGCATGGCCTCGAGCCAGCTGCTACTTTTAGAGAAGAAGAAGAGGAAGAGGAGGAGGAGGAGAAGGAGAAGAGGAGGACGAAGGCCTCTGATCTCCGTCAGATCGATGCGGCTCCATTAGCCTTCAGCCTTCAGCCTTCAGCCTTCACTTCAGCCTTCTTCAGCCTTCTTCAGCCTTCAGCCTTCAGCTAAACTCGTCCTGCCGGGAAAGTTCACACCAAAGTGTTTCTGCTTTTAGCTCCGGTGTGAAAATCTGTTTAATGACGATGACGATGATGATGATGAGCACGAAGACTAATGAACTTGTTCTGATCATTAACGCTGAGTCAGGTCTAAATATCGCCCGGTCATCATCATCTCCGATCGGTCCCGAGTCCTAAAATACGATCTCGCTGTGAAGTCACGTCCACGTTAAGCGCTTTATTTTGAAAAACAAAACTGTTGTGCTTTACTTTGAAAACAGGAAATGTGTTCAAAAATGTTGTTTTTAACTCAGTATTTCCTGTAACTAAGCAACTGCAGAGAGACGATCTACTTCCTGTTTGCTCAGTGGAGCTGACGGTCATGTGACCTGTTGTCGTCTTTTTCTTATTTCAGGAGAAAAAAACGACTTATTTGAAGCTGAAGTTTTCCACCACAGCAGATTATTAGTGTGTGTGTGTTGGTGTGTGTGTGTGTGTGTGTGTGTGTGTGTACAGAGATGAGCTAATGCTAATGTTTGCTCAGAGTCAACAACAGGCTCGTCCTCTCAGAGCAGGTCAAAGGTCACCGGCTCCTCATCTCATCAATGAATGAAGTTTTTTTTTTTAAGTTTTTCTTTGTTTTTTAAAGTTTTGTAGTTTAAAAAGTTCCTCAAACTTTGATCGATAAAGTTTTGTTTTTGTGCAGAAGTAAAAAAAGAAAAGAAAAAGTAGTTTAAAGTGAAATAGAGACGAGCGATTAAAGGTCTAATCTGTCATTGATAAACTGTGTCTGAGTCTGGGTGTGTCGCTGCTCGCTGCCCTTCAGCAAGGCACCAGACACCCAGCAACCCTGCAGCATTAACACAGTTATCAGTGTGTGTGTGTGTGTGTGTGTGTGTGTGTGTGTGTGTGCAGGGTGCGGCTGTAACACACACACACACACACACACACACACACACACACACACTCTGAGTTCACTGAGATAAAGTTAAAGCTGCTGAATCATTCACAACAAAACTCTGATTTCACTTCAAACCAGAACCAGGACTCTGATTAAACATGCACTGCAAAAAAATCAAAAATCTTACCAAGAATATTTGTCTTATTTTTAGTCAAAATGTCATTTCTAGTCAAAATAAATCTCATTCTACTTAAAATAAGACTCTTCACATTAAAAAGCAGCTTGTTTTTAGTCACTTTTTACTTCTTTAAAGCAGATTTTCACTTGAAATAAGTAGAAAACTCTGATAGTGGAGCAAGTTTTTCTTCCTTATTACAAACACAAAAAACTAGCTTTCACTGAAAATTAGTTTGAAACAAGTGAAAATGATCTAAAAACAAGTAATTTGTTAGGTGATGAGTCTTATTTTAAGTGGAAAGAAATTAGTTTTGACTAGAAATGAGACATTTTGACAAGAAACAAGACAAATATTCTTGGTAAGATGTTGAGTTTTTGCAGTGTTAGTGAGCTCAGACTTTTCTTACATCACATCACATCCACACTCTTTCTCTCTCTCTTTCTTTTCTTCCCAACCACAGACAGACAGAACAGAAACTAAACTGAACTCCTGAAGTTTCTTCATCATCATCGTCTCCAACTCTTCTGCTTGTTTCTTCTTTCTTCTCCTTCTGTTTTTAACCATTCATCCTCTCCCTTGCTCCTCTCTTCTCTCTCTTACCTTGCAGCTGCTTGAACCTTCCCTCCAGCTGGTTGTAGTTGAACGCAGCCTGTCCTGAGAAGCCGCCGGGCCCGGGGCTGAGGCTGGGGCTCGGACCGCGGCCGGGGCTAGAGGCTGCGTGGTGATGGGACGGCCCCGCAGACGGAGACAAGGGTCCATCATCATCTGCATAGTCCGAGGCCGGGGACAGAGGACCGGGAAGACCGACGGGGACGGGGACGGTGGCGCTCTGGAGCTCCATGGAGAAGGATTTGTGGGACGACTCAGAGGAGACGAGTCCAGAGCGGCATCAAGGAGACCCGAGGAGTCGCCGAGGAGACCGAGGAGTCGCCGAAGAGACGCAGAGGAGTCGCCGAGGAAACGGAGCGAAAGCAGGAAACCAGAGGGAGAAGAGAAGAAGCTCGAGTTTCAGAGCAGAGTAGAGTAGAAACAGAAGATTCAGGTTCCAGCTGGATTAAGTTCCAACTGATCCAAGATCGGCTGAACCTGAGGTGTTTAATAAAAATAATAATAATAATAATCCACTTTTTCTCTTCTTTTTCTTCTTGTTCTTCTTGCAGGATGGAGGAGAAGAGGAGGATGAACTGCAGAGCCTCTCTCTCTCTCTAACACTGTGGAGGCAGAAGAAGTCGCTGGCTCAGCAGAGTCACCGCGGCGACGGTGGCAGCAGCAGCATCACGCTTCTGTTTATCTCTCCATCCATCATCCGTCCATCAATCCATCAATCTGTCCGTCCAGCGATCATCACACCTTCTTCTTCCCTCCACACACACACAAACACTCACACACACTCTCTCTTTCTTTCTTTCTGTCTTCGGCCACAATACAAAAAGGTGGAGCAGACGGCGCCGCAGAGAGAGAGGGAGAGAAACAGACGGAGAGAAAGAGAAAGAGAGGGGGAGAGAAGGAGAGAGGAGGGAGAGAGAGAATGAGCGCGTGGGTTTGTCGTCCGTCCGGTGAAGCAGCAGCCGCCGCTCAGACACTGAAAACACCTTCAGACAGAGAGAGAGAGAGAGGGAGAGAGAGTCCACAGAGAGGGAGGGGGGAGGGGCCGCCGGGCTCCTCCCATCGGCCAATCACAGCCCTCGCTTCCCGCATGATGTCATGGGTTCATTAGCATAAGGGGCGGGGAGAGGGGAGGGAGAGAGAGGAAGGCAAACAGAGGAGAGAGAGAGAGAGGACGAGGCTTTGACTTTTAACACAGATATGAAACTGAAGATTATTAATGTTTAAAAAAGAAAAAAGATGCTGAATAAATACTGAATTCTTCATTTATAACACATGAATACTCATTATTAGTTTGTATATAAATGTTATAAATACAGTAAGTGTTTATCAATGATGAGTTAAAGATCTTAACTGTATTTATAAACTACAATCTAATGAATATTCATGTGTTAATGATGAATTCAGTATTTATTAATGCTTAACTAATGATTAATAGTGTGTATTTATTATAAAGTTGTTACCATATGTTACATTATAACAACCACACACTGTTAAACATTAGTTAATCAATATGAACTCTTTATCAATTACTGAATAATTCAATCAGTGCAGGAGGAGGAATGTTTTATTAATAATGATTAACTGATGCTTCACAGTGTGAATTGTTACCAAACATGACTCAGGCTTTTTATTCAACTCTTTAACTTATTTAACTGTATTTATTGATTTTAATTTCATATATATTTATCACTTTTGTATTTCGTTGTTGTTTTTTTAATAAAAACAAGAGAAAACTTTAATTTAAAAGTTTCCCACCATTGAAAGAATAAATGACAAGACAAAGAGAGGAGGACACTTTTTAACTTTTAAATGGACTTTCTGGTTTTATGTGACATCATCAATAATGGACAAAGTTTTTTAAAATAAAGATCAATCAGTCGAGTCTGGAGGTTTTGTTTGCATCTGGATCTATTTGTTGATGTATTTAAATATTTATTCATTCATTCTTCAAGTAAAGATACAAAACGGCTAAAAAAACAACTTTAAAAAGTGAAAACTGAAGTTTTTAACTCGTTGTTTCCATCAATCACTGATCAGTCGTTGGATCAATTCATTCACTTCAAGTTCATCTCTTTTATCAAACAGAAACAGAACAAATGGAAACAACGTCGAAGCGTTAAAATGTTGCAGAGAAACTTCTTTGTTGGGTGGGAACAGACCGAACACACACACACTGACACACACACACACACACACACACACACACACAGCAGATATCATGTGAAACTCCTCGTCCCTCTCGCTCTAATTCGTCCTGACACTGTGGCTGCAGCTTCTTCATGCTCATAAAGCTGATGAAGAGGAACAGGGAGGGGAGGGGCCGGACCGGGGGGCAGGGTGGAGTGTGTGTGTGTGTGTGTGTGTGTGTGTGTGTCTCAGGATTCCTGCGTCTCATGGCTCAGACGCCCAAACATCCTGAGACTCTAATATTAGAGGCTGTTGTGGAGATGTTCTTCCTGTCTGAGCCGCGCCAGCACTTCCTGTTGGACCCTGCTGTCCATCAGCACACACACACACACACACACACACACACACACACACACACACACCGACACGGACACACACGGACACACACGGACATGGACAACAATAGAGAATCAGCTTCACTTCCTGCTCCAGAGGTCAGAGGTCGCGGCGTGGAGACAATACAAGGAACAAATATCCATGTGACCCTGAAATAACTGAGCCAGTGACAGGTCAGACCTAACAGAGCTCTACTGCAGAGAACAGAACCAATAACCGATCAATAACTGATCAGAATCATCACCGAGAGTAGAAAACCAGCATGAGAACAATAGTGACGGACGAGAGTTTCACTATATATATCTAATTTTTCATGACACTATATCACCGTTTAGACTAATCTGATGTTTGTAAAGTTTATAAAACCAATGATTGGACAAACATTACTATTTATGTGTGCACATTTTTGTAATTAGTCATGGTTATCATAGATTAGCTGGGCTAACGGTTAGCTACCTGTTTAACTTTAATAACTCAGTGACTCAATAAACGCTCCATGAAAAAATATTTTCTCCAGCGGATATCTGAGTTCCAACATGACTGAGCTAACTGGAGTAGTTTCATGTCGTGTCCCACAACGGGAGGGTTTTAACAGCTGACGTCCTGCTGTTAGCTTAGCTACCGTTAGCTTAGCTACCGTTAGCTGTCCCTGTCAGCTGAGCCACTGATGCTTTCTAGACAAGTGAAACAAACTACCAGCAGAACTGAGATCAGCCCCAACTGTAAGCACTTTTAAATCCAGGTTAAAAACATTTCTCTTTTCACGTGCTTATAGCTGAGAACTTAAAACGTTATCTATTTTCTTTTACTTTTATTTGCTCTTGCTTTTAACTCTGTTTTTAGTGTTTTGTTTGTTTTTATTCTGTCTTATGCTTCTTTTTTTTAATGTTTTGTCTTTATGTAAAGCACATTGAGTTGCCTTGGTATGAAATGCGCTTTATAAATAAAGATGCCTTGCCTTGCCTAGACACTGTGATTCCCCCAAACTGAATAAATACAACACATAGCAACACAAAACACACACACAGAAATAGTAATGTTTCTTCAATCATTTCAGATTTGTCTAAACGGTGATAGGGCGTGAAAAATATGATATATAGCTAAACTCTCGTTCGTTACTATTGATCTCATTCAAATTACGTACTGGTTTTCTACCAGGAAGTAGGCTAGTTGTTAAATAACAAGGGGATTCCTTCTATTCCTGGATTAAACAATCTTATCTTCAACTTCCCTGTCTCTAGTTTCATCACACACAGACGACCGTTGACCTCCTGATTAAAAGAAGACGGCACCTCGACCTCGACTCCACCCAGAGACGATGACGTCCTCTGACTCCACTCAGGTTGATTATTCACAGATTAAAGTTCAGTCTCTTTATCTGAAACGTCTCTGACTCACTCCATTGTTTATTTTATTATATAGAACTTTATTATTAACTTTATATCGTTGATAAAAAATAACTGCTGTAAAACAAGCTGCTACATCTGAGCTGCAGTTCCTCTCCTGACCAGGGGACGGGCACCGAACGCTCTGCTTTTATTGGTGCCGACTAGGGATGTTGTCACGATTACTTGTTTTCACAATTAATCGCGGTATTAAATGCTACAATTAATTATCGTAAAGATTTCCAAATACCGTCACTTTCCAAAAAAAGATTATGTTGGATACACAGAGGCAGATGTGCACCAAAGTGAAGGTAAATGTAAGAAATACTGGTCCATTTACCTAACTTGACATACAATTGGTAGGGATTTAAATGTTAGCGAGTCATTTGTGCTAAAAAACAAACAATGATAAACTTAAACATTTGGTATAGATGACAATTAATGACTTGAATATTTAAAACACTTCCCCTATAGGATTAATAATTAGTTAATGGTTATATATTAATAGTAGAGACTTAAAATATTTAGTGTAAATAATTAGTAATGTATGTATTAGTAATGTATATTATATTTTGACTGTATTTGATTTTACACAGTCATATGATGTAAATTAATTAATGCATAATAATCATGATAATCGTAATACTGTGATTATTTCTCTGACAATAATCGTACAAAGAAAAGCTATAATCGTGACATCCCTAGTGCCGACTGAATTCCCACTACTGAAGTATCGATTCATGTGAAGTCAAACGGTTCTACATTTCGGTACCTGAACGCACCTTTGCCTAAAGTCTACGTGAGGGTCTGGCTAACGGGAATATTCGAGCCCTCCAACCTTCTCCACTTTCTCTCTTTCTTGTCCGTCATTTGAACTGAGAAGCCGTCGCTACATTTCCCATCAGCCTTCGTGCGCACTGTGAAATTCTTGGACGAAAGCCAAAACATTTGCCAAGAATGTTTTCATTGATCAAGAATTAAAGTCAGAGGTTGGAAGACGATCAGTCGTAGTTCCGACCATAAACGATGCCAACAGGCGATCCATCCGGCTCGCCCAGCATTTCCACCATAAAAATAATAACAAAATAACTTTAAAGACAAAATGATATATTTATCGAACATGGACCCATTAACAAGTGGTAACGTAGATTCATCCACATTAATATGAGACTTTTTTTATGACCAAATACAAACTACTCGTTGTCCCTTTAAATCACCGACTGTAAAAACAGCTGTCCGTCATTTAAAAATGAAACCATGGACAGTAATGACAATCAGTACCACGTCTAAACGAGGACGAAGTCTCCTCTCGTTAATACCTGAATGTTTTCCAGGAGCTTCTCATCAGTCGCACCGTGCAGAGTTTGTCCTCAGTTTCATAACATAAACATAAAATACTCTTAAAGGTCGAGGAGTTGTGATGTTGTTGAGGAATAAATATTCAGAAGTTTTAAATACTTTTTTTTTTTTTTTACAGACAAAATAACTTTAATCGCCACACATAAACACAAAAAGTACCAACAACAGGAACCGTTGTTGTGGTATCGGTACCAAATCGGTTCAGATGTGAACGGTTTTCATCCTCGGCTGCTTCAGCTACAGAACCAGTTTAAAGTAAAAAGCTTTATTTTATTTTGAAGGGCTCAGGAAGTTAATCCAGTCCTCCTCTTCCCCTCACGTCTGAAAACTAAACTACAACCCAAACATTACGTGAATATTCTCCAGTAGCTTCTCATCAGTCGCACAGTAAAAAGGAAAGTTTACAGTTTTTTCCTAAACTATTCAATTATTTTTTCATTGAATGTAGACCTATTCAAAAACCATTTCCCTAAAACATAAAATAGCTACTCTTAAAGGCTGAGGAGTTGTGATGTTGTTGAGGAATAAATATTCAAAATCCAGAAGTTTTGACTTGTTTTTTTACAGACTAAATAACTTTCACCACACAATAACACAATAATATACACAAAAATCGGTACCGAATCGGTTCAGATGTGAACTATTCTCTTTCCCAGGCTGCTTCAGCAACAGAACCAGTTTAAAGTAAAAATGTGAGCTTTATTTTGAAGGGCTCAGGAAGTTCCAGTCCTCCTTTCCTTTTCCCCTCACGTCTGAAAACTAAACTACAACCCCAAACATTAGCGAAGCCTCCTGATTCGTTGCCCTGACGACTAGCTCTAAACCAGAAACAGCCTGAGCTTCCCAGACCAGAGGTCAGAGGTCAAAGGTCAGAGCCCAGATGGAGAGAAGCGTTTCTGCAGCTGACGGAGGAGCAGCGGTCGGTCAGTCGGTCGGGGTTCTGGACGTTCTGATCCACAACACGTTACAACACATTGCCCCCCCTCCCACCGCCGCTGCATGCCGAGCGTCACGCCGCTGCATGCACTGCAAAAACTCAAACTCTTATCAAAAATATTTGTCTTATTTCTAGTCAAAACAAATCTCATTCTACTTAAAATAAGACTCATCACATAAAAAGCAGCTTGTTTTTAGACACTTTTTACTTCTTTCAAGCAGATTTTCACTTGAAATAAGTAGAAAAATCTGATAGTGGAGCAAGTTTTTCTTTCTTATTACAAGCACAAAAAACTTTGCTTTCACTGGCAGATTTTTCTACTTATTTCAAGTGAAACAAGTGAAAATGATCTAAAAATAAGTTCATTTTTTAGGTGATGAGTCTTATTTTAAGGGGAAAGAGATTAGTTTTGAGTAGAAATAAGACAAATACAGTATTCTTGGACAGATTTTGAAAGTTTTTGCAGTGTGCCGAGCGTCACGCCGCTGCTTCCCGCCGTCATCTGGCTTCCTCGTGGCCCGGCCCCTCAGGGCGCCGCCGCCGCAGAACCAAACGCACCATTCATCCACAGAGAGGAGGAGGGGGGAGGAGAGGGGAGGGGGAGGAGGGGGGAGGAGAATGAGTTCACTCTCATTCATTCTGCTCCATCATCATCATCATCATCATCATCATCATCATCATCATCATCATCATCATCATCATCATCATCGGCCCAGAGCTGCTGCTGCTGCTGCTGCGTTCAGGGACCAAACTTGTGTCGCTCCGGTGGTGAATTTCACGCCGCCTCGCCGCCTCAGCCCCCGACCACACACACACAAACACACACACACACACACACACACACACACACACACACACACACACACATTCCTGTGAGGTCAGTCAGAGTGACGCAGCGATGAACACACACACACACCCTTGTAAATCTATCTTTGTGAGGACATGTCATTGACATAATGTATTCCCTTTAGCCCTTTACCCCTAACCATCCAAAACAAATACCTAAACTTAACCATTACTCTAAACCTAACTTAAACCGAATTATAACCTAAACTTAACCATTACTCTAAACCTAATTATAACCTAAACTTAACCATTACTCTAAACCTAATTTAAACCTAATTATAACCTAAACTTAACCATTACTCTAAACCTAATTTAAACCTAATTATAACCTAAACTTAACCATTACTCTAAACCTAATTTAAACGTAATTATAACCTAAACTTAGCCATTACTCTAAACCAAACTTAAACCTAATTATAACCTAAACTTAACCATTACTCTAAACCTAATTTAAACCTAATTATAACCTAAACTTAAAGCAGATAACAGCGGCACGGCCGTTTCGGCTAATGCTGTGTTCAAGGCAGGCTTTTGAAACCGTAAGTTACAGCTTCAAGTCACAACTACGACTTGGTAGCGTTCCAGGTAACCCGTAGCTCGTGTTTTTACCATCCTGTTGTCTGTGAAAGTTCCCTATAACGGCCACTCGTAACTTCCGACCCGTGAACTCGTACCAGATCGAACTGGTATGACTTCACAGGAAGGAAAAACACAAAGTACGAGTTTCCTTGAACGCACCATGAGTTAGCAGCCCCCGCCCTTGTCAGGCATCAATTGGTCCTCGTGCTACGTCACCACATTCACGCGCATCCCTTGGCTGCACACACAGCCCTTCATGCCGTTCTCTCCCCTCATTGGATAACACTTGTATCCCACAAGGAAAATTTTCTCCTCGGGTTACAGCAGAGCAGAGTGACGGAGAGACTCGTGTTTAGGCTGAAATACTTCATGTAAGTGATTGCTGACGGAAAATAGGACTATTTAGGACTTATATTAACAAAAACATTCCACTGATATCTGCTTTAACCATTACTCTAAATCTAACTTAAACCTAATTATAACCTAAACTTAACCATTACTCTAAACCTAACTTAAACTTAATTATAACCTAAAGTCTTAACCCTCAAACAGCCCTTTGAAAAAGTGAGGACTGGCCAAAATATCCTCACTTCCCAAAAATGTCCTCAGTCTGTTGGTTAAAAACTCGTTCCGGTCCTCACAACGTAGCATGTACAAGAACACACACACACACACACACACACACACACACACACATCCTCCTGCACGAAAAACACCAGCTCGGCTTTTTACTTTTACGCTGAAAACAAGTCAAACTGTGGAGTAAAAGTCTAGTTCTGGAAACTGTGAAACACAAACTGACTCATGTTTTAAATCAGATTAAATCAATTCAACCAGGAAAAAGGAGGAAAAAAGGGAGAAAGACAGAACAAAAGACTAATAGAACGAGTCACAACAGGCCGGGAGGAAGGAAGGAATGTGTGTAAATAAATGAAAAAGAGAAGGAGAAGGAGAAGAAGGAGAAGAATCCTTCACTTTCACTTTCTCTGATGTTGTAAAACCACAAACAGTCACACACATTAAAACAACAGACACACCAACATTCCCAGCATTCCACCATCTGGCGCTCCGAACAGGAAGTGTGTGTGTGTGTGTGTGTGTGTGTGTCTCTGTGGGGAGTCTGGACTGTTCCTGGTTCTAATTACCGACTGGTCGACTGAGTCCTCGTCACTTTGAAGCTTTACCTACTTTCTTTTTTTTACCTCGTCCTTTATTTTTTATGTTTTTAATCTGTTAATAAACCGACATGGATCAATACTGATCATTAAACTTCATGTAAACACTGAAGCTGCTTTTCATTCTCCACTTATTGATCTTTTTATCGATTCATAACTTAATTTACAGTAGTTTATTAAACGTCTTATTAAAAGGGATAGTTCAACATTTTGTCAAATCGGTCCATTGCCATAATCCCTATAGTCATAGCAGTAGGTTGGTTGCCTTTAATTGTCGGTGCAAGCTATTTTTAGAATGGCGGAGCAGAGCCGTGAGCTGCTAAGAGCTACACTACGGAGGCTCATGGGATTTAGATAGATAGATAGATAGATAGATAGATAGATAGATAGATAGATACCGTATTTCCTCTAATAGAGGCCGAGGCCTTTATTTACTTTAGCTGCCCAGGGGAACCGGCCTGTATTGGAGACCGGCTTATATTTGAGAGAGGCTATTATTTCTTCCTCTGTTTCATGCTGGTGCTCAAATTTGACAGTTACCGTGCTCAGTTTTCATTCTGCCTACAATTAATTATATTTTTTTACACATTACTGTAGCAGGTACCGCAACAGCAGCGATCAGCTGGACAGGATTAGGCTAATAAACGCTGGAGCACAAGTGACCAGTTTTGTCACAGATCGGGTAGCGTCGCAAATCGGGTAGTGACACGCCATGCTGCTAAAGCTCTCTTCGGTCGAGTTGTCAGTGACTGTTTCCTTGAAGCGTGGGTTCATGTGGCACTTCAGATCTAGCTACTGCCATCTGCTGGCACTTGTGGGTTACTGCATCCGTGTTTGGCCGCCTGAGACCAGTGCATCCACAGTGACTGAAATTCAGGTTTTTTCTGTTTGTTTGTTTTTTTCCCATTGACCCGGCCTGTATTTGGGGCCGGCCTTTATTTGTTCGTGTAAACCACGCCCCCGGCCATTATAACAGACCCGGCTATTAAATAGATACCGGCTACTATTAGAGGAAATACGGTAGATAGATAGATAGATAGATAGATAGATAGATAGATAGATTGATAGATTGATAGATTGATAGATTGATAGATTGATAGATAGATAGATGTCTTTGACAGGACTCATCACTTTACATACACTCAAAATGTCTTGGTTTTCCTCATCAAACTCATCAAATACACAATCCAACAACTCCACAACGCTCTGGTGGACAAGTTGTGACCTGCACATTCACCACGCTATGAGATAATAACACAACGTTACCACACAGAGTTGTTTTAGAGGTAAATACATGCAAAACCACTGATGCACGTTGCCTTCAGGGACAGTTTTTCATCATCAGTCTCTGTATTTCCCTCTAAAACAACTCTGTGTGGTAACGTTGTGTTATTATCTCATAGCGTGGTGAATGTGCAGGTCACAACTTGTCCACCAGAGCGTTGTGGAGTTGTTGGATTGTGTATTTGATGAGTTTGATGAGGGAAACCAAGAAATCCCATAATGAGCCTCCGTAGCGTAGCTCTGAGCAGCTCACGGCTCTGCTCCGCCGTTCTAAAAACAGCTTGCACCGACAATTAAAGGTAACGAACCTACTGCTATGACTATTATAGGGATTATATATATTTTTCATGAAGCAGTTGATCCTTTTTAATGTCGATCGGTCTGAACTTGACCACAACGTATTGATCGGGTTATTGATCGGTTGTGTGAAGGTCTTCCTGACTTCCTGGTTCCGCCTCCGTCGCGGTTATTCTGAGCTGCAGCTTTATGTGTCATGAAGTCAGCACACACACACACACACACACACACACAGAGCAGCTAAGACACCCACCCACACTCTGCACTGCAAACACACACACACACACACACAGACACACACACACAGTCCTTCTGTCTCTGTAAGTAGATCTGCCCGCGTTTCCATGGAGACCGGCGGTTTTGTGTTTCCCAGGATATCATATGGAGGCGTTACACACACTTGGCTTCGGCCTCACACACACAAACACACACAGAAACACACACACACACTCTGAGGCTGACAGTGTGTGTGTGTTCAGGTCTCAGCTTCAGTTTACAGACGTCGCAGGTTTAACTGAAAGTGAAGCTGCAACACACACACAGACACACACACACACACACAGACACACACACACACACACTCAGCCTATACAGTATGATGATGACCACTCGGTGCTGGGCGGCTGTTACCATGACGACGGAGCTCGACTGTTACATCATCTTCATCATCTCCAGCAGGATATTAAAGTTAAAACCAAACACACACACACACAGACAGATGTTTCTTCCCTCCGCCTCAGAGCGACAGGTAGAAGAACCGACATGTTTAAAAAAAAAACATTTCTCTTTTCACGTGCTTATAGCTGAGAACTTAAAACTTTATCCATTTTCTTTTATTTTACTTTTATTTGCTCTTGCTTTTAACTCTGTTTTTAGTGTTTTGTTTGTTTTTATTCTGTCTTATGCTTCTTTTTTTTAATGTTTTGTCTTTATGTAAAGCACATTGAGTTGCCTTGGTATGAAATACGCTATATAAATAAAGATGCCTTGCCTTGCCTTAAGAGCTGATGGTTGTTTATTGGTAATTTATTGATTTATTGAAAAACTGAGACAAACACGGCAACTCCACAGAAACTGAACTTTTGATTATCATTCATGAAAAATAGCCAAGTTTCCTCTCTCTCTAATCAATCAACTTTATCAGTTTCTTTACAAATAGTTTCAGTTCTGCTCCAATGACACTAAAACTCATAAAACACTATAAATATAACAAAAACGACGACAAACTGCTCTGATCTGTCCCTCACTGTGTCTCCGCTTCAAACAAACAGAAACTTTATTTAAACGACGGTCCAGATTCCTGGTGGCAGCAGCCTGGTGAGGAGCTGCCGGTCAGTTCAGTTCTGGTGTTCGGCTCGTTAACGGCAGAAACAAAGACGCTGTTTGTAATCAAAGGAGGAAGGACAAGGACACACACACACACACACACACACACACACACACACTCTGCCTGTATCAAATACAGTGCTAATTCAATGTCATCGCCCCACACATCCTCCGGCCTGCTGAGCTCAGCATGAACAGGAAGAAGAGGAGGAGGAGGAGGAGGAGGAAGAACTGGACGTTCAGCTACAGCTACAGTCGCTCCACAGCTTCTCACACTGAGGAAACACACCATGATGCTTTTAGTTCTTATGTCTTTAGCTTTTAGTCTCAACTACACAACGTTCAACCCACACACACACAAATATCAACTGAACTGTGGTTTAAAACAGTGGCTCTCAAACTTTTACCCTATACAGTAAATTAACACAAATTAGACCATGGACCCCCATTGGAAAGCAAACACCAGTAATAGTAGTATTTGTTCTCAGACTGAAGAAGTTTTTTGTCAATGTACGTTTACATGTGATCCAATGGCGGGAATTTTTGGAAATATTGTAAAGACATTTTTGGAAAAAAGTGGCACAATTTCTCCAAAAACACTGAAACATAAAAAAGTGGTAAAAATTCTCACAAAAAAAAAAAAAAATCTAGAAAAAAGTGGTAAGATTTCTAAAAAAAAAAAAAAAAAAAAAAAAAATTAAAATTTCCTAGAAAGTTTCTCTATTTTTTTTTTTTTAGAAGAAAATGATAAAATTTCAAAAAAAAAAAATTAAAATGTCCTAGAAAATTTCTCATTTTTTTTTTATTCTAGAAGAAACTGATAAAATATCTAAAGAAAATAAAAAATAAAAAGTTAAAATGTCCTAGAAAATTTCTCTATTTTTTTATTCTAGAAGAAACTGATAAAAAATTTTAAAAAATCAAATCAAATCAAATTCTAGAAAAAGTGATATAGTTAAATATTATTAATAAAAAGTGGTTAAAACATTTTTTTTTTCTTTTTAATTCTAGAAAATGTCTCTATGCTGGACGCATGGATTCGACTGAATACAGTAAACTGTGAAAATCTGTGATAAAAAAAACAAACAGAAATTCAGATAGGCTTCCCACCACGGTTTATTAATGACAGAAAAATAAATAAGATAAAACATCATATTGTATTGTTAAATCAACCTATAAGAAAAGTCTTGAACCTGTGTCACTGTAGTTTAAACTCAGACTTTGTTGTGTGCGATCAGAGGCCACACTTCAACGGTTTATAATGACGGTGCCCTGACGTTTGCTCACACAACGACACAACAAAGCACCGTAGTAAGCTGTACAAAGCTCCACCACCTGTGAAAAACAATGAAAACCGGACATATTCATGAATTCCATGAACCCCCCCTGGACAGGATGTGAACGTTGTTGACATGTCCGGGTAAAACAGGACGTTTGTTCACCCTGAACTACAGTGATGGTTAAAGCTGCAGCTACAGAAACTCACAAACTATTTCATTTTCACTTCATAACGACTGTGTTAGAATGTGAAATCTGTACTTGAAAGGTTGATTTAGTATTTTTAACACAACTGATAATTCCTCTCACTCACTCGAAGGAAACACTTATCTTACTCCACCCTCTTACCTTGAACACACACACACACACACACACACACACACACGCTATGCTCTCCTACATATTTAACACTGGTGTGAATTATTGAGTGAAGTGGGACACTAGTGGAGCAGTCGGCCATCAGGGTAAAAACAGCAGGCGGAGAAGAGATAGAGTTACTGTGACACACACACACACACACATTTAATGCATGTGTGTAACGATCAGCACTACTTCAGTCATCATTAATATTCTGCCTTGTTGAAATGAGAGTTGTATTTACGATTTAAACATGCTCTCATATCTCTCAAACCATAAAATATTCATCATCATCATCATCTATTATAATTAATACATTCATGTTTAATGGTAAATTACAAATCAAATATTTAATCCAACATTAAATCTAATGTAGAATACACATAATTTGAAAATAATCATTTGGATTTTACATAAACTACTCATTCAGAGCCTTAAACATTATTTTGTTATGATCTTCAGTTGTCATTCGCCTCACTGCAGTTCTACCACCTGACCAGAGGGGGGAGCTGCTGCTCCCGCTACTACAGTGCTGGCTCCTGATTGGCTCATTGAGTCATCACATGTTATGTACGTTAATTAATCATCAATTAACTGACTAACGACGTCAACGACTGGAACTGACAAAAAGAGAATGAGAGATGATGAACTCCTCTGATCACAGCCTGAAGCTCGTTAATGAGCCTCGTCAGCGCTCGTTAGCTTCAGATTATTATCATTACACACACACACACACACACACTTTGCATGCTGGGATGGCGCCCAACCTACACATAGCAAAGATACTCAATATACTACCAAGATACCACATGACAAGCTGCTCCAATGATATGAAATGGTTCACTTCCTGTCTCCTAAAGTGGGCGTGGTCACCCGTCCCTCCACCTCGTGTTGTGAACGTGTTTGTTGATTTATAAAAGTTGTCGGTAGAGCAAAGTGAGATGTTTATATTTTCCTATGATGACATTAAATATTTACAAAGCTAACAGTCATATTTAGCATGACGAAAATTAGTTAAACAAAGTTAATTTTCTCCTGATTTGTCTGAAACTTGTCCATTTTAGTGTAAAAACGTCCAGAAGAGACGTGTCTTGTGAAAAATGAGTCCAATATTTACTTCAGTGACTTTGGAGCGAAAGAATCGACCATAATCTGAGCTCCAGTCACTTCTCCCATTGGAGTCAATAGACCCAAGACCTACTGCTGCTGCTGGTCTCCTAAAGGGGGCGGAGTCATGGTCTGCGGGTCTCCTAAAGGGGGCGGAGTCACGGTCTGCTGGTCTCCTAAAGGGGGCGGAGTCACGGTCTGCTGGTCTCCTAAAGGGGGCGGAGTCACGGTCTGCTGGTCTCCTAAAGGGGGCGGAGTCATGGTCTGCGGGTCTCCTAAAGGGGGCGGAGTCACGGTCTGCTGGTCTCCTAAAGGGGGCGGAGTCACGGTCTGCTGGTCCCGTCACAGTCTACTGGTCTCCTAAAGGGGGCGGAGTCACGGTCTGTTGGTCTCCTAAAGGGGGCGGATTCATGGTCTGCTGGTCGGTCCCCTAAAGGGGGAGGAGTCATGGTCTGCTGGTCTCCTAAAGGGGGCGGAGTCACGGTCTGCTGGTCTCCTAAAGGGGGCGGAGTCTTGGTCTGCTGGTCTCCTAAAGGGGGCGGAGTCATGGAGAAACTCACGGTACACACTAGACAAGAAACTAACTCGTAGTGGAGCACCCATTGCTACACGTCACGTCACTTCCTGGACTGTGGCAATTACATCATCAACAGCTCTCAGCCAATCACATCGATGCTGATCAACGCAACTCCACTGATGTTGTTCTTTTTGAATAAACGTAATAATAAACTCCTCCTACCTGCGAGGGCCTTGATGCGCGAGCGCTCGAACAGGCGGGCCGAGCTGTTCTCGTTGTCCCAGTCGTCGGCGTCCCAGCGGTTGTTGACGCCGTCGCTGTACTGCTGCTGGATCTCCATGTGGTCGAACTCCGCCGCCACCGACGTCATGGTGATGACCTCGACGTGACGTGACTCCGCCCCCCACCACCACCACCACCGCCGCCGCTGGCCGCCTCCCGAGTCCTTCCTACCACCGCCTGCTGCTGCCGCCTGTTGCCGTGGGCGACGGGACCCCCAACGCTCTCTCTCTCTCTCTCTCACACACACACTCACTCACTCACTCAGACCGGCTCTGATCGACCACCACCACAACCTGCAAGAGACGAGAGAGAGAGGGAAGAGAGTCAGAGGCATTATTATGGGATGTTTTACATATGACGTCATAAAAACAAAGGAGGAGGAAGAAATAAGAAAGAGGAGGAAGAGGAGGAGGAAGAGGAAGAAGAGGGAGGAGAAGGAGAGGAAAACGGAGGAAGAGGAGAATGAGAAGATGAAGAAAGAGGAGGAAGAGGAGGAGGAGAAGAGAGAGGAGGAAGAGGAGAAGGAGAAGATGAAGAAAGAGGAGGAAAAGGAGGAGGAAGAAGGGGGAGGAAGAGGAAGAAGGAGAAGATGAAGAAAAAGGAGGAAGAGGAGGAGGAGGAGGAAGAAGAAGGGGAGGAAGAGGAGGAGGAGGAGGAAGAAGAAGGGGAGGAAGAAGAAAGAGGAGGAGGAGAAGAAAGAGGAGGAGGAAGAGGAAGAGGAGGAGGAGGAAGAAGGGGGAGGAAGAGGAAGAAGAGGGAGGAGGAGGAAGAAGAAGGGGAGGAAGGAGAAGATGAAGAAAGAGGAGGAAGAGGAGGAGGAAGAAGAAGGGGGAGGAAGAGGAGGGAGGAGGAGAAGGCGAAAGAGGAGGAGGATGAAGAAGAAGGGGAGGAGGAAGAGGAAGAAGGAAGAGAAGGAGAAGGAGAAGAAAGAGGAGGAGGAGGAAGAAGAAGAAGGAGAAGATGAAGAAAGAGGAAGAGGAAGAAGAGGGAGGAGAGGGAGAAAGAGGAGGAGGATGAAGAAGAAGGAGGAGGAGAAGAGAAGGGGGAGGAAGGAGAGGAGGAGAGAATCAATTCATGTTTTCATAGATAAACTAATGATCAATCCATCATAGGTCAGATGTTTGTATTCTGATCTGAACACGTGTGAGTGAGTGAGTCATGTGACTGAGACTCTGCTCTCTCATTGGCTGCTGCAGCTGCACAGCCACTTCCTGGTCTGCAGCAGCTTCATCCGTAACCTGAGAGGACAGCGCCTCCCTCTGGCCACAGCTGCTTACTACCACACACACACACACACACACACACACACACACACACACACACACACACACACACACACACACACACACACCCACACACACCAGAGCTCTGAGGCGTTCAGGGACCTGCCCTCAGATACGCCACAACTCACTTTTATTTTCATTATTGATTTGAATTAATTAATTGTTTAAGCTGAGAAACTACAGGTGGATAGGGTAAAAATTTAAACTAACAGATTTCACCATGAAACTTCCCAAGTTTATTACTCACATTAAGACAAATATTTTTTGTATTACAAGTTTTGTCAAATGTTATGTTTAAATATGTAAATGAGGCAATATCTAATTAAACATGCGCTAATTTGCATTTATTTCCAGAACCGAAATCTGAACAATGGATAAAGCTACTTTCAAAATTCTTGTTTTATTTTGTTGACATATTAGAGTAAGAAGTTTTTACAGAGAAGGATTGTGGACATCTCTTTTTATCACTCTGTAAATGAGAAAATACTGTCACCAGCCCTGAAAAAATCTAATTTTGCCATGTTTCTATGAATAAAATGTTGTATAAATGAGGCTGTGAATGATATATCAACAATCCCCTCTGTAAAAACCTTCAGGATATAGACAGGGATCAAAGTGGAAGGTTTGGTGTCTGTAAGTGCTGCTGAAGTGGAGATTTCTAGCTGTGTAAAACAGCATAGATTGTAATTGTTAATCGTATCAGTACAGCTGTAGTGTCTCATCTTAATCCTTAACAACACATGTTTGAATTCTGACTTTATATCAGAATCACTGTTGGGTTTTTTCTTTCACCCATTAATCAATAAATTGTCACAGCTCTAATTAGTTTCCTCAGATCCCGACATGGTTCCTAATTATCAGTTAATTCTCAGTCTGCTCTCATTAATCTGTGTATAATTAGACTCGTCACGTTAAAGGTGCAGCAGCAGCCGGTGGACACAGTGGTGACAGTGTGTGTGTGTGTGTGTGTGTGTGTCTGTGTGTGTGTGTGTGTGTGTGTGTGTGTGTGTGTGTTGCAGTTTTTTAATGACTGTGTTGTGAAACTGCCGACGGTGCGTTCGCTGTCACTGAAGGAGTGGGAACAAATCGACGAGCAGGTAAACCAAACAGGGAACAGGGCGGTCGAGTCAAGTCAAGTCAAGTCAGCAGCAGCAGCAGCACGACTCAGCACATCTGGCTCTGCAGTCAGCGGCCCGACACCATGACTCGACACAAACGCATCATCACAGCAGCAGCAGCAGCAGCAGCAGCAGCACTGAGCCAGAGGCCGAACGACAACAACAATGACTGGACAACAGAGAGAGAGAGAGAGCGGTCGGATGTCCGATGTTTCTACTGCGGCCTTGAACGTGTCGTCACAGGAAGTGAGAGTCACCAACAGAATAAAATAAAACTCGCACCCTAATAAAAACTCCCAAACTCAACACCCAGATATTAATAGATGAACTTCCTGATGATTGGTTCTTTATTTTAAGGATCAATTAAAGGGATAGTTCAACATTTTTGGCAAATTGGCCCATTGCCATAATCCCTACAGTCATAGCAGTAGGTTTGTTACCTTTAATGTGTCGGTGCAAGCTATTTTTAGAACGGCGGAGCAGAGCCGTGAGCTGCTCAGAGCTATGCTACGGAGGCTCATTATGGGATTTCTTGGTTTCCCTCATCAAATACACAATCCAACAACTCCACAACGCTCTGGTGGACAAGTTGTGAGCTGCACATTCACCACGCTATGAGATAATAACACAACGTTACCACACAGAGTTGTTTCAGAGGGAAATGCAGAGACTGATGATGAAAAACTGTCCCTGAAGGCAACGCGCATCAGCGGTTTTGCATGAATTTCCCTCTAAAACAACTCTGTCCCTTTAACAATCTTCAACAGTGGGCAAAAAGAGTGCACATCCAAAGAAGACTGTGTGGGAGGTGCAGGATTAAAAAGTGCAAATTTACAAAAAAAAAAGGAAAAGAGGGAAATTCATGCAAAACTCTGCTCCGCCGTTCTAAAAATAGCTTGCATCAACAATTAAAGGTAACAAACCTACTGCTATGACTATAGGGATTATGGCAATGGGCCGATTTGCCAAAATGTTGAACTATCCCTTTGTTTGATCTTTTCTAATGTGACAACTCAACATGATGTCAGACAGGCGCTTGATGACATCATCAACTCTACAAAACACTTTTAAAAAGGAAAAACAATCACTGATTAATTGATTATGAAACTAATTATTGACTAGTCCCAGAACTGAAGTTCAAATCTGCTCCCTGATTGGCTGCTTTTTACCACAGAGTAAAAAATTGTGTGTATATGTGTGTGTGTGTGTGTGTGTGTGTGTGTGTGTGTGTGTGTGCGTCCACCCACTTGCAGCTCAACAACCAGTCAGGCTGAAGCTGCTTGTGTTGCTACGCTAAAAATACGCCGCCACTGGGACCCTGTGTGTGTGTGTGTGTGTGTGTGTGTGTGTGTGTGTGTGTGTGTGTGTGTGTTCCCAGAGTGCAGCTAACACAATGTGCACTCATGCAGAAGCGATAAAGCGCACACACACACACACGGAGTCATAGCAACACACACAGAGTTTGTAGAAAGTGTGTCACGGCAGCGAGATGAGCGAGGAGGGCGAGAGACATTCACCTCCAACAGGACTGAAGGAGAGAGAGAGAGAAAGTCACTTCTCACTTTCATATAACGAAGTTTAACTTTATAATCTCCCATGATGCAACAGTGGCGTCTTTGTTTTGCTGCAGTTTCTTGTTTCCACCTGATGATTCATCAGAAGTTCATTTTTTCTCTGTGACGTCGTCTTTTATTCTCGTTTTATTTTATACTTTTAGTTTATTTTGTTCTCATTTGGTTTCTTCTTCCTTCCTCACTGGTTTTTATATTTTATGAATGTTTTTATTTGTCTCATTTCTTTTCTTTGATTTTACTGCTCTGTTTCTTTCTGCTTTTTGTTTTTATGCCTCTGATTTATTTCTTTGAATCTCCCTTTAAACTCTAGTTTATTATTGCTGCTGCTGTTGTTATTATTTTAATAATCTAACAGCATCGTACGTCTCTGATCTTCTTGTGTTTCTGCGTTTATATAAAAAACAAATGAATTATTATTAGTCAGTAGCAGTGTATTGTGTGCATTATAAGTTTTAAAGGCATTATTATCATTAATTGTTATCATTATGTAAAAAAATACTACTACTATAAGTTTATTTGTCACGTATCATCATGAGTGCAGTGGAATTCTTATGTAACTTTGGTCGTTGTATACAAAAATAATTTAAAAATAAAATATTTAAAAGCAATAGAAGTAGAGGAAATATAGTTTATTGTATTTTATTTAAATTTTTCTAAGAGCAAATAATTAAAGAATAAATAAGAGAAACATAAAGTATTAATGTTTATAGATGTGGCCTGTAGGGGGCTCCACAGCGTCACACACACACACACAGCTTTTAACAAACTGGTGCTGTTCACTTCCAGTTGATACTAGATAGATAGATAGATAGATAGATAGATAGATAGATAGATAGATAGATAGATAGATAGATAGATAGATAGATAGATAGATAGATAGATAGATAGATAGATAGATAGATAGATAGATAGATAGATAGATAGAACGATAGATAGAACGATAGATAGATAGATAGAACGATAGATAGATAGATAGAACGATAGATAGATAGATAGAACGATAGATAGATAGATAGATAGATAGATAGATAGATAGATAGATAGATAGATAGATAGATAGATAGAACGATAGAACGATAGAGAGAGAGAGAGAGAGAGAGAGAGAGACTGCAGCAGTCTGAGGAAACTATGATGTCATCTGCAGACGGGACAGAGGGCGAGAGAGCATGGAGAGAAAAGGGGACAGGAGAGAGAGAGAGAGAGAGAGAGAGAGAGAGAGAGAGAGAGAGAGAGAGAGAGGGACGAACGTCTGGTTCGGTGAGAAGAAGTGAAGGAGAGATATTTATAGGAGAGAGAGAGAGAGAGATAAGGGACGAGAGGCAGTAACGACAACAGGAAGGACGGAAATAGAGAGAGAAAGAGAGAGAGAGAGGACAGGATGATGGACAGAGACACTTTCATTTGGACAAGCGACAAAATTTGATCAGAACCTCTGTTGATGTTTATTGATCTGAGTCCTCGTCGTCGCCCCGTTGCATTCTGGGAGTTAACTCAGGCTGTATGTTCCTAACATTTTAGGTCTAAAAGAAGGAATCTGAAGGTTTTCAGTTTAAAGCAGAAGTAAGCGATCCGGTGGTTTTGGCTAATGCTGCGTTCCAGGCAGGCTTTTGAAACCGTAAATTACAGCTTCAAGTCACAACTTACGACTTTGTAGCGTTTCAGGCAACCCACTCGTGTTTTTCCGACCTGTTTTACCTGTGAAAGTCACTATAACGGCCACTCGTAACTTCTGACCCGTGAACTCGTACCAGATCGAACTGGTACGACTTCACAGGTCGGAAAAACACGAGTTACGGGCTGCCTTGAACGCACCATAACAGTCCTCGTCCCTACGTCACCACATTCACGGCGTCCCTTGGCTGCACACACTGTTGAGGATTTATTTGTTGGAAAGACATTATTTCAGAAGAATAAATGAATGATAAATAAGTTAATGAGTTAAAATACAAGTTAACATTAATATTGATAAAACAGTTAATATGTTGTTGAATATGTGGTTAAAAGCAGAGGTGTATAAAGTACTTGAAAAAAATAACTAAGTAAAAGTAGAAATACCATAACAAAAAACGACTTTGGTAAAAGTAAAAGTCACGCATAAGAAAATTACTTGAGTAAAAGTCTTAAAGTAGCTCACATTAAATGTACTTAAGTATCAAAAGTATCTTGTGAAAAAATATACTCAAGTATCAAAAGTACAAGTACAAGTACAAAGTATTTCGCATAAAAAGAAGCAAAACAACCACTTGTTTTGCTCGTGTGTTGTTTTATTTTACTTTCAGGTGAATGGATGTGGAATGATAAAACCAAAAAACACCTGAGCAAACATGTAGAGTGAGTGAATCAAGTGTCTGTGTCTGCCTGAGAACATAAAGCAAGGGTCTGTCTGTGTCTGTACCGTATATGATCATTAGTGGCCCGGGCGTTTAATATGCTCAATCAACTGGAGCCAAGGCGTTTATAAGAACCAGGCGGGTATTTGCAACAGGCAGCAGTGGCAGTGGTGCACGGTAAAAACAAAACTTATCAATCGGCGCATGATTAATGAGAGTGATCGATCCTGTTACGCATAGAGGATCTTTGGAGCCGTCTGCGGCCACAGCTCTCCTCCTCCGCAGCAGCAGCAGCAGCAGCAGCAGCAGCAGCAGCAGCAGCAGCAGCAGCAGCGGGTCGTAGTGACAGAGACTGTGTGAATGCTTCACTATCGCAGATTCAAATACTAGCCTAGTAATCGCCCGGGCATTTAATTGAACAGGCTTTTACTGAATGAGGTCGGACCCTCGACGGCTTTTAGAGCACATGCGCATATTTGCACGCAGGCGATTATTTGGTTATATAGCCTACAGGTAGAGCCTAATTATAGTTCTATTTTAATTTGTAGCGAGTAACGAGGTGGCAAACGTAAATGTAACGGAGTAAAAGTATATTTTTTTACTTTTAAATGTAGTGAAGTAAAAGTAAAAGTCCTGATTAAAAAAAGAACTCCAGTAAAGTACAAATCCTCAAAAAAACTACTTAAGTAGTGTAACGAAGTACATCTACTTCGTTACTATACACCTCTGGTTAAAAGGGAGACTGCATTTCATTGATTTGTAGTTACATAAAAATGGACTTCATTTCCCATGATGCTCTAGGAGCAAGAAGGTAATGTAACGTGATTACGTCAGTGTTGTTGTCGCGTAGTCAGCCACGTTGAACCCTGAAAACTCGCAACCCTGTAAACTCTTTTACTATTATCAACTAAAGCACTTTTGAATGGAAGAAAACGTCTCGCTTCGTCATTTTTTAGTTTGAAGTTAAATCTACAACACACACAGCCCTGCATGCCGTTCTCTCTCCTCATTGGATAAAACTTGTAGGATACGAGAAAAGTTTTCTCCTGGGCTCAGAGCAGAGCAGAGTGACTGACAGACCCGTGTTTCAGACCAAACACTCTATAGAAGTGATTGTTGTCGGAAGATAGAACTATTTAAGACTTATATTAACACAAATATATCACTTACTTCTGCTTTAACGATGAAAATGATGGTTAGCTTCAGTTGTAACAAGACAGAGAGTGAGAATGAGACCTAACACAGCAGCTCCTACATTTCCCATGATGCATTGCTGCTCAGACGCCCACCTTCCCTCTGAGTCTCTTCACTCCTCCGTCTCTCGCCCACGTCCTCCTCCACCTCTCTCACCTCCCAGCATCCTCCACTGCAATCAGCTCTTATTAAACCTCTCTCTATCTCCTTCTCTCCATCCCTCCCTCTCTGGTCCATCATCATCATCATCCCTCCATCTCCTCGTCTCTCTCTCCTTCTCTCAGTGTTTAAAGATGCAGCTACAGTTGATCTGACTCTTTAATTGTGACATTTTAGAATTAAATAATAAACATGTACGTACTTCTCATTTATGATGTAACTTTTCATTTATTTTTCTTTCTTTCTCTCTGCGCGCCCCTTCCTAAAAGAATTCCAGACCCTTTAAAGGCTCATGGCCCTCGAGTACAGCTCAGCTACAGTATGCTGCTCACTTGTTACACACTCTGTGCTTTTGGTTGAACAGTGATCTTATACTATGACTAGGGATTATTTTGTATTTCAATTCATTTTCAATCTTATTTTATTTTATTTTTTATTATTCTTTATGTATTTTTATATATCTCATTTGTGCATGGTGTGATTGATATGTCTCTCTAATGGCTATCCAGCACCGCACACTTGTTATAATGAGAAAATGTTAATAAAAAGATCTTGAATTTCTTTCTCTCTGCACTGACTGAGCACTTATGTATTCTTTTGTATTTTATTTCCTCTGTATTTGGTTGTAAAAGAGCTGTAAAAGCGCTGTATGAATAAAATGTATTATTATTATTATTATTAGTTAGTTAGCTAAATCCGCTACAAGGCATCTCTTCTCATTTTGAGACTAATGTTATTTTGTACATTGACCCTGATACAAATAAACTTATCAAACTAAACTAAACTATGAACTTTAACAGAGGAAAAGTAGGAAACTCATCACACTGGTTCATCTGTTTGATTGGCAGCTGGATGATGACACATCTGTCCTGACCTTTGTTGCTCATTGTTTTGAATCTTGATGTGTTTTTTAATATCAATTACTTTGTGTTTATAAAGAACTTTTATTCTAATTCCTATATTATTATTGGCTATTATTATTATTGAGATAAAGACGGAGGAATGTGAACAGTGTCATGTGACCTGTTGATGTTCACATTCAGCAGCTTTTTTGTTCTTTTTTTCTTTACAGTTTCAGCACTTGTAAAGTTTTGACGATGAGCCGTAACCGTGGCAACGTGGGTTTTGGTTTGTTTGTTTGATTGACAGACGACTAATTATGGCCTGTCGTCAGTCATGTTGCATCTTCTCTCTCTCTGTCTCTGCAACACAACTCACACATTATCCAGTCAAAACCACAGATCGCCATGGTTACCGCTGTCCTAGCATGCTTTGTGTCGGAGCCCCACTTGTCAAGCTGCCGACAGCGACACAATGAGAAACACACACACACACACACACACACACACGGCTGCTGGAGAAAAACTTCTCTGTTACTGTTCCCAGATCAGTAGGGAAAAGAAAACAGACAGAATCTATTTTAAAGAAGGAGATTAAAAAAGAAATAAAAGAAAAAATGGACACAATAAAAAACTAAAGAAAGTAAAAAAGAAACAGGAAATGACTATATATGGTCATACAGGAGAATTAGCCTAGATAGATTAGCTTAGACTGAAAGAAATGAGAATAAAATAAACATATAAAGAAATGTGTATAAAAGGTACAAAACTGTTTATGAGAGACGAGGTCACAAGGAAATGAACTTAACAGCAACAACGCCGACCTTTCAAAATAAAGGTCCTTCAGCTGCACAGACTCAGGCTCCTTGGCTGTTCATTCATCTTAATTAATTTTATACTTTTATATTTTTTATATGTTGTTCTATTTGTTGACACCAGCACAGTTCCATTTGTTTTTATATGGCAGCACTAGATAAAATAAATACAAATAAAGTTGAACTTTGAAGAGTTCACTGTTTTTAAAAAAGAGTTTTAAAATATGTTTAAAGTTTAGTTGATTCTGGTTTTGTTCCTGTTCACAGATCAGCTGAAGGAGGAAAAGAAAACAGACAGAATCTGTTTTAAAAAGGAGATTAAAAAAGAAATAAAAGATAAGATGGACACAATAAAAAAGGAAAGAAAGTAAGAAAGAAAGAAAAAGGAAATGACTATACAGTATATGGTCATATCAGCATGAAATGTCTGAAAATCAGCAGTGAGAGGAGAAAAAGTAAAATAGACGACTGAAAGAAGTGAGAATAAAATAAATATAAAATTATAATGTAAAGAAATATCTATTTAAGGGGAAAAATGTTCAAAACAACTTGTTCAGTGTCTGTTTATGACAACACTGACCTTTCAAAATAAAGGTCCTTCAGTTCCACAGACTTTACTGTGTTTGCAGTGAGTAACATCATCTGAAATAATTCATTTTAACTCTATAGGAGCTCAGTTCCATCTGTTCTTTCATATTACAGCACTAAATAATAAAAAATAAAAAGTTTTATAATATGTTTAAAGTTTAGTTGGTTCTGGTTTTGTTTTCTGTTCCCAGATCAGCTGAAGGAGGAAAAGAAACAGACAGAAAGAAAAAGAAGAGAAGGACAGAATGAATAAAATAAAAATAACATGTAGCAGAGACGTCCTCGTACAGACGGAGGAGCAGATGAGAGTGTGTGTGTGTGTGTGTGTGTGTGTGTGTGTGTGTGTTCAACCCTCTGTATTTTTAGCCGCCTTCACAATTTTTGCAATTCAAGTATCAATCGTTCGTCATGGCAACGGGAACCAGCAGGATCCAGAGCTGCGTTCAAAACCTCCCACGCAGGGTGAGAAACGTCTGAACGCCACCGCGGCCTCACAGCTCTACATCCATCTATACACACACACACACACACACACACACACACACACACACACACACGTATACACACTGCGACCTGGCAGGTTTTTATTCTGGAAGAGAAAACAAACGGAGCAGCAGAGAGAAAGTGAAGCATGAAGGACTGAAGGAGTTGAACACAGAGATGAGACAGATGTTACAGAGGCTAAAACATCTGGAGCAGAAACTTTCACAGCTGTTTCACACACACACACACACACACACACACACACACACACACACACACACACACACACACACACACACACACACACACACACACACACACACACACACACACACACACACACACACACACACACACACACACCGACACTCTGACTGTGTGTTTGTAAATTCAGTTTTCTCTGGAAAATAAAACATAAACTAGAGCTGAAACTAACGATTAAGGGATAGTTCAACATTTTGTCAAACTGACCCATTGCCATAATCCCTATAATCATAGCAGTAGGTTCGTTACCTTTAAAGGACAACTCCAGGCGAATTCAACTCAGGGGTGTATTTTCATATCATTTTAGGTCTAAAAGGAGGAATCTGAAGATTTTCAGTTTAATGTCTCCTGTTTTGCGGTAGTTGCGTCTGTCCCCGCGTCGCCACGGCAGCGATGAATGGGAGCGGATGCAAGTTCTGCTGCTTAGGCTGTTTACAGCCCTCAAAGCCACAGACAGCGTCAGATGGAGACTCAAACATGCACCAGAAGTTTATTTACTTCAAGCAAGCCGACATGTTTGTAAAACTAGATCTAATTCAAAGTCTCCCGGAGTCTCGCGCGAGACCCAGTTGCCGTGCGCGGTGTGTTCAGGTGCAGTGGGAAAAGCTCCCGTTTGTGTCATAAACACAGGAATATCAACTCTTTACTTGCTTCAAGTACAAAAAAAATTCTCGGCGCATGTTTGAGTCTCCACCTGACGCTGTCTGTGGAAAAAAATGTACACTAGAAGCAAGTAAAGAGTTGATATTCCTGTGTTTATGACACAAGCGGTAGCTCCCACTGCGCCTGAATACACCAACGCTGCAACTTGGGTCTCGCGCGAGACTCCAGGAGACTTTGAATTAGATCTAGTTTTACAAACATGTCGGCTTGCTTGAAGTAAATAAACTTCTGGCTGCATGTTTGAGTCTCCATCTGACGCTGTCTGTGGCTTTGAGGGATGGAAACAGCCTAAACAGCAGAACTTACATCCACTCCCATTCATTGCTGCCGTGGCGATGCGGGGACAGACACAACTACCGCAAAACAGGAGCAATTACACTGAAAATCTTCAGATTCATTCTTTTACACCTAAAATGATAAGAAAATACACCCACGAGTTGAATTCGCCTGGAATTGTCCTTTAATTGTCGGTGCAAGCTATTTTTAGAACGGCGGAGCAGAGCCGTGAGCTGCTCAGAGCTACGCTACGGAGGCTCATTATGGGATTTTTATTGGTTTCAAACTCATCAAACTCATCAAATACACAATCCAACAACTCCACAACGCTCTGGTGGACAAGTTGTGACCTGCACATTCACCACGCTATGAGATAATAACACAACGTTACCACACAGAGTTGTTTTAGAGGGAAATTCATGCAAAACCGCTGATGCACGTTGCCTTCAGGGACAGGGACACTATAGGGATTATGGCAATGGGCCAATTTGCCGAAATGTTGAACTATCCCTTTAAAAAAACTACTATTAGATTATCAAAATAGTTGACAATTAATTTAATAATCGATTATCGTTCCATTAATTGTTGCAGCTCTAAATATAAATAATATTGAGGATGTGAAGCAGCAGGTTTCAACATCTGGACAATAAAACTTTATCCATCTCTCAGTGACAGACACACAACTCAGTCCAAGGTCACCTCACACACACACACACACACACACACACACACACAGACAGGTGTATATTTAGGCCATGTGAGTGTGTGTGTGGTGCAGTATCATCCATCACCGTCTCCTCTCAGTGTTTTATAGGCCACACGGAGCCATGTAGGACAGCAGCATCACCTGACCAACGGCACCTGAACGCATCACAGCCTAAAGACTGCAGCTCACACTGTGGAGCCGCCTCCTGGTTCCCGAACCGGCCGGCGCGTTCAGACCAAAACAGATAACAGGTTCAAGACCTGAGAAGTCGGTTCTCAAGGGAACCGTGACATCTCATATGAACGCGGGTATTTTTGAAACCGTGTGTTTCTCTGCACGGTTTGGCCTTTCATCCACACGTAACTGCAGTTGTCCAGAAAGTCCAGGGTGAACTTTTTCGAAAAGTCCGGTTTCAGCTTCATGTGTGGACAGGAAAACCGAGGAAAACCGCAATTTTTTTGTCGACATTGTTCGATGTCACACTGTGCGAGGGTAAACACAACAGTAAGTTGTATCCATGGAGACTTGTGGAGCTCTAGACGTGACCAGCTGACAGAGTTGCTGCAGAGCCTCTAGTCCAGGGCTATTCAATTGGCGGCCCGCGGGCCACATCCGGCCCCGAACCAATGTCCGAGTGGCCCGGCTAGCTACTTTTCAAAGGAATAATCCGTAATCAAATACTTTTGCCCCAAATGGCTTTTTGCTCCTTGTTTTTCACCAATCAAAATATGTTAGAAAAGAAATCTTTGTTCATCTTTAGGCCTAATTTTAAGACTATGGCTACATTTAGTGATTTACATAACCCCCTGCTGTAAACCTCAGTAACTCAGACAGTAGGCTAGGCCTCAGGAAACTTTTAGTTCCTAAAAAAACCTCAAATTCAAAGCATTAACAGCTACACCTTTACTACTACTATCACTAGGTACTACTTTTATTGACTTATTCTCTTTTTTCTGGCTGTGATTCGTTTTTAATAACTAATGCTGGGTTTTAAAAATGCCCCACAAACTTCTTATTGACCGCTGAAAATGTCCGGCCCAGCTTAAGGTCTTGGTTTTAAAATCTGGCCCCACTGAATTTGTAATTGAATAGCCCTGCTCTAGTCTCTGGTTGCTGTTACCTGGTGCTATTTAGCCATGGATGTATTATAGATCCATGTATTTAGCATTTAGCATTTAGCATAGCCATTGTTGTTTTTCCCGATATGAATTTTTCCAGCCTTGTGATTGGCTAAAATGGCCTTCCTGTTAGGAATGCTATCGCCACTTACTGCTTTGGCATGTGCATTTGGCTTGAGGCGGATTTTGCGGTTTCATGTGGACGGGAATTTTTTTTTAAACCGGGGGCCATAAAAGTTTGGTTTCAAAAATACCCGTGTTCGTGTGGACTAGGCCTTATTCTAGTTGTGTGAAGAATAATAACAGAACGTTACCAGACAGAGTTGGTAACCTGATCTGACCTAATATGGTCTCATATGACCCGGTCTTGTCTGATCCGGTTCGATCCGGTCTGGTCTGATCCCCACAGCAGAATGACAGCTATGGTGTCACCGCACATGAAACCAGGTGATGTGTTCAAATTTAGACTCTGGACCAGAACACCTTTAAACCCAGACCCGTCCCCTCAGACCGGGCCGAGCTGCAGCGGCCGGTGACATCACAACGACACGGTGACATCACAGCGTCACACTGAACCGACGGGGATTAAGTTCAGTCAGTGGCACTGAGCCTTTAAACAGACAATAGACCCAGACTTCCTTCCTGTGGCCATACAACAGGAGCAGCAGATAGAGATCTACACACACACACGTCAGCAACACACACATCAGCAACACACACACACACGTCAGCAACACACACACACACACACACACACTCCTCTGACCGTGTGTGAACGTCCGTGCGACCGTCGACATCTCTGCATCTCTGCTCCCTTTATAATTAAGTTTCCCCCCGAGAAGGTTAGCTGCTAATGCGTTTAGCGGTTGCCACGGTTACGCTAATAAATCAATGAGCCAATGGGCTGAAAACACACACAGACACACACACGGAAAGTCCTGCTCTCTGCTTATTTCCACCAGCTTCGTTTCTCTCGTCTTTAAACATTAAAACGTTCATAATAAAAGTTTAAAACCTGCTGCTGTCGTCATGGTAACCAGTCTGAGAGCTCCTAACGGTTTCTGTGACTTTGTGATGTCACAACTAAGCCCCGCCCCCTCACCACCTGGTCCCTCCATCCAAAATCCAACAACAACTTTGCAGGATTTAGTTTCTCTGAGTGTTTTATTCTGAAATCTGCTCTGTTTTTGATTGGATCGCTTTAGAAAACAGTCAGCCAATCAGAGGAGGGACTCAGAGCTTCCTCCTCTCTTCTGATTGGCCGACACCGACCTGTTGTTAGTTACTAGAGCTCCAGAGAGAAGCTGAGAGAGAGAGAAGAGGAGATGGAAAACTACACTGAGATGGTTTTTAGATCTTCTCCTGGATCAGCCCTTCAAAATAAAACAGACAGGAAGAGGAAGAAGAAACGTGGTTCTTTCAAAATAAGAGCGACACTATATTGACGTCATATTCTTCACTAATCACAAACACCTGTTTCATTCACATTCCTCCTCCTCCTCCCTTCTGTTCCTCCTCTTCCTCCCTTTCTCCCTCCTCCTCCTTTTCCTCTTCCTTCTCCTCCTATTCCTCCCTCCTCCTCCCCTTCTTCCTCCCCATTCTCCTCCCTTCTCTTCCTCCACTTCGTTTCTATTCTTCCACCTCTTCTTTTCCTCCCCTCGCTTCCTCCTTCTCTCTTCTGTTTCTCCTCTTCCCTTCTCTTCCTCTTTTCTGTTCCTCCTCCTCCTTTCTGTTTATCCTCCTCCTCTTCCCTTCTCTTCCACCCCCCCTTTCCTCCTCTTCCTCTTCCCCCTCCTCACTCTTCTTCCTCCTTTTCCTCCCTCCTCCACCTCTTCTTCCTCCCTTCTCTTCCTCCTTCCTTCTCTTCTGTTTCTCCTCCTCTTCTTCCTCCTTCCTTCTCCTCCTCCTTTCTTCTGTTCCTCCTCTTCCACCCCACCTTTCCTCCTCTTCCTCTTCCCCCTCCTCGCTCCTCTTCCTCCTTCACCTCTTCTTCCTCCCCTCTCTTTCTCCTCCTGTTTCTCCTCTTCCCTTCTCTTCCTCCTCTTCCTCCTTTCTGTTCCTCCTCCTCTTCCTCCTCCTCCCTTCTGTTCTTCCTCTTCCCCCCTCCTCCCTTCTCTTCCTTCTCCTTCTCCTTCTCCTCCTCTTCCCTTCTCTTCCACCCCACCTTTCCTCTTCTTTCTCCTCCTCCTCTTCTTCCTCCCTTCTCCTCCTCCTCCCTGTTACTCCTCTTCCTCCACCTCTTCTTTTCCTCCCTTCCCTTCCTCCTCCCTTCTGTTTCTCCTCTTCCCTCTCCTCCTCCTTCTCCACTCTTCTCTTCCTCCTTCCTTCTCCTCCTCCTCTCTTCTGTTTCTCCTCTTCCCCCTCCTCCCTTCTCTTCCTCCTCCCTTCTCCTCCTCTTCCTCCATTTCCTCCCCCCTCCTCCACCTCTTCTTTTCCTCCCCCTCTTCTTTTCCTCCCTTCTCCTCCACCTCTTCTTCCTCCTCCTCTTCTTTTCCTCCCTCCTCCTCCTCTTCTTCCTCCCTTGTCTTCCTCTTTCCTTCTCCTCCTCCTTCTCCTCTCTTCTGTTTCTCCTCTCCTCTTTCTCCTCCACCTCACTCACACATTCTTCCTCTTCCTCCTCCTTCTCCTCTTTTCTCTTCTTCCTCCCTCCTCCTTCTCTTCTTCCCTCTCCTCCTCCTCCTCTCCTCCTCCTCCTCCTCCTCTCCTCAGGTGACTCTGTGCAGCAGCAGCAGCCTGGTGGTGACTAAGCTCCGTCCTTCCACCAGAGGACAAACACTGATGCAGCGGCTGAAACACGACACACACACACACACACACACACACACACACACACACACAGACACACACACACACACACACACACAGACACACACACACACACACAGACACACACACACACACACACACACAGACACACACAGTACCAGAGGGATGCAACGTCGCACACGCCCTCAGCACAAATCAATCCAGACGGTCAATAATAATAATAATAATAATAATAATAACGACACCAAAATAAAAGCCTGTTCCAGAATCTGGTCTCTGGAGTTTCAAAATAAAAGCTTCTCAGAGGATTTCATGCGTCACTGCTGCTGTTGTTGTTGCTGTTGTTATTGTTCACCTCAGTGTGATGAAGTGCCAACAGGAAGTTTTTGACAACAACACTGCACTGTGATTAAATGTGAGCCGCCGAGCTAGCTAGCTAACTCACTCACTCACTCACTCACTCACCGACGCCATGGCAACAGTATCCTAGCTACAGATTAAAAAAAAAGATGCTGCGACAGGAAGTAGAACCGATAACACAGACAAAGAGTGAAATATAAACAGTTGAATCTACTTTTTGTTACTGTTCTTCTGTATTCACACACACACACACACACACACACATGCACAGACACACACACACACACACACACACACACACAGACAATATGAGTCTATCCAGGTCTTAAACTGGATGAGCCAAAACCATTCAGTCAGTTTCCGGGGCCTCTCTGCTCCGTCATGTGAGAGAGAATCCAACACACACACACACTGATACACACACACACACACACACACACACACACTGATACACACATGCACACACACACTGATACACATATGCACACACACACAGACGGACGACAAAAGGGCGAGGAGGAAATAAAAGGCTGAAAGCAGAGGAATGTGTCAGCAGCAGTCGCAGTCGGAGAGGATGAGATCACACTTCCAGAACTGGCCGAGAGACAGAGGGGCGAGCGAGCACACGGGTGAATGGAACAGACAGAGAGAGAGAGAGAGAGAAAGAGAGAGAGAGAGAAAGTGACACAATAAAAAAGAAACTGAGAGGAAAAAGTGAGACAACGAACGAAGGAACAAACTCCGACTCCACCTGTGATGAACATCAGATCTGGATCAGGAAAAACACTGAGAGGAAGTGACATCATAGACTCATTAACACAGCTGTCCAGATGTTCACACACACACACACACACACACACACACAGATGATCCTCCGCCACCACCAGGTCAAACAAACCTTTTACTTTAAAGAAATAGTTCAACATTTTAAGCAAATTGGTCCATTGCCATAATCCCTATAGTCATAGCAGTAGGTTCGTTACCTTTAATTGTCGGTGCAAACTATTTTTAGAACGGCGGAGCAGAGCCGTGAGCTGCTCAGAGCTACGCTACGGAGGCTCATTATGGGATTTCTTGGTTTCCCTCATCAAACTCATCAAATACACAATCCAACAACTCCACAACGCTCTGGTGGACAAGTTGTGACCTGCACATTCACCACGCTATGAGATAATAACACAACGTTACCACACAGAGTTGTTTTAGAGGGAAATTCAGAGACTGTTGATGAAAAACTGTCCCTGAAGGCAACGTGCATCAGTGGTTTTGCATGAATTTCCCTCTAAAACAACTCTGTCTGGTAACGTTGTGTTATTATCTCATAGTGTGGTGAATGTGCAGGTCACAACTTGTCCACCAGAGCGTTGTGGAGTTGTTGGATTGTGTATTTGATGAGTTTGATGAGGGAAACCAAGAAATCCCATAATGAGCCTCCGTAGCGTAGCTCTGAGCAGCTCACGGCTCTGCTCCGCCGTTCTAAAAACAGCTTGCACCGACAATTAAAGGTAACGAACCTACTGCTATGACTATAGGGGTTATGGCAATGGGCCAGTTTGACAAAATGTTGAACTATCCCTTTAAGATCATAAAGCTCCATGTTCTCTCTACTACTTCTCCTGTATTTTATTTTGAAAGGCTGATTCATGAGTGATTTGATAATAATAATAAAAAAAGAAAAACCTTAACCTCTTCATGCAGAGGCCATTTTTGGCAATTTTCGCCTGTTTTTGTATCACTGCAATTAAAGCTTTATAACCACAGAAGTACTAATCCCACAACTATGGTTTATGGCTTAAATGAAAGACAACCTTTGTCCCTTTACATCTATATCTATAAAATATTGAATTGAGTCATTCCATAAAAAATTGAGCTTCTGAAAATACATTTTTTTTTGAAAAAAAAAAAAAACGAGTTTGAAATTTTTGGTGAAAAGGTGATATTTCAAAATCCTAATTATAAAACAGGTTGAATGTTACATATATGGTTCACACACTCCCTGTCCACATATGTACCAAATTTTAGGTTGATATGTAAAACTACTGAGGCACTATAGAGTTTTTCCCAAGAGTGTCCCTTGGCGATGTCCAGTGTGCAAAACCTGTCCAAAATTGTCCAATTTGGCTAAAATGCACACTGCAAGATTTTAGTGAGATTTTTTTTTTTTTCCAACAGATAACCTATTGGGGCCAATCACAAACTTGATGGCTTTTAGGAACATTAGTTACATAAGTAAAATGCCATTTGAAAATTTAATTTAGGGGGATTAATATTTGGTGTCCAAAACCCATCCAAACAGGAATTTACCTATTTTCGCCTGTATTATATTGTTATTTTCCTTTAAAACTCCAGAAGTAAACATCCCACAACCACCAGTGATGGCTTAAATTAACAAGGACATTTTAAATAGAATAGAAATAGAATAAAACATTATTACATTAAAACTGGGGCAGTAAAAACACACTTTTTGTGGAGACTTGTATTGCTTACTTGTTGACACAAGGGGGAGAGGGAACCACAGGAACCAGCTGGGTGCAGGCTTAAGCTTTGCCCAATCAGGGATCATTATATATCAGGTCACACCTTAGGGTCTCTGCTATTGGACCAAAAAGTTTTCACCCCCGTGACTTTGATTGACAGGGCACGAGAGATGCGCAAAGCGGGTGCGCAGTCTGACGGATAATAGCTCATAGCATTAGCACTGCGGGTAAACGTAACCTATCATGGATTATCTGGTCACGATGGATAAAATCGAAGATGCCCATTTTGTCGACCACATCTTCAGCTTTAACAAGAGGGTAAGCTTGTAATTTTATTCAGTGTTTTAGTGGGTCTATTATTGATGATTGTCCGTATTTTTCGGCACTCGAAAATGACTTCCGGGTTTGTTTGTGTTGAGTGAGCAGGCTTGTTTAAAACTTTGGTGGGGTAAAAACTGCATTTTTGTGCTTTGCTTTTGTTTATATGACAGTAAACGATTTTTTGGTGGTGAAAGAAGAGGTGTACAGATGGTACATATATGTTTAAATCACCTTCGTTGTTGACGTGACGTCGCTTGTGGGCTGCCGTAGTCTGATATTGTTTGAGACATTTTCAGTGACTGTGAAAA